>NW_019154088.1:45326684-45497964 GCF_002288905.1 Enhydra lutris kenyoni
GGGAGACAAACCATAAGTGACTCTTAATCTCACAAAACAAACTGAGGGTTAATGGGGGGAGGGGGGTTGGGAGAGGGGGGGTGGGATTATGGACATTGGGGAGGGTATGTGCTATGGTGAGTGCTGTGAAGTGTGTAAACCTGGCGATTCACAGACCTGTACCCCTGGGGATAAAAATATATTATATGTTTATAAAAAATAAAATAAAAAAAAATTAAAAAAAAAAACAAAAAAATAAAACAAAATCCATATTGCTAATCCAGAGACTATACCAAACATAATTTAGGGGGTATATGCATATATCACTTATTCTATAACCTCAGTGTTCATTGTATCAAAGAGGACATAATTAAGGATGGCTGGATGCTTCAGCAGGGGCACCTTGAATGGAAGGACAGTAAGTAAAGGGGCAGAACGTTCAAGTCATCATCATCATCATCACCACCAAATACACTAAAACACCACTTCCAAAATTATTTTGATATTCTGGGAAAAAAGAATTCTAGTATTATAAGTATTTTGATATTCTGGGAAAAAAGAATTCTAGTATAAGGGGCCCTTTTTTTTTTTTTTTTTAAAGATTTTATTTATCTATTTGACAGAGATCACAGGTAGGCAGAGAGGCAGGCAGAGAGAGAGAGGAGGAAGCAGGCTCCCTGCTGAGCAGAGAGCCCCATGTGGGGCTCTATCCCAGGATTCTGGGATCATGACCCGAGCCGGGCCGAAGGCAGAGGCTCTAACCCACTGAGCCACCCAGGCGCCCCAAGGGGCCCTTTTAAAAGGAAAAGTTTGGAGTACTTCCTGGGCATTCAAGATGGAGGACAGAATGGTAGAGGAGAAAGACTGAACTAAACTGGATTTTCATTATGCCTTCATCACTCTAATTTAACTCCCTGAGACTTTTTCCCCCATTTTAAAAAAATGTCAACTTGGGATTATTGTAAGAATTAAGGAAGTATTTTAATATTTTTGCCAATATGAGGTACACATTAAATGTTAGTCTTCCTTCCTCTGTTTGAAGCAAAGACATAAATATTTCCTGCAGAAGCACATCTGTGATTCCTTTTTATATGTGTATCATAGAGGAAGGCTATGTTGATTTTTCTTACGTTAAAATGCATAGTGGTCACTGCAAAATTTGCTAAAAATTGTTGTCTTTGTCTAAAAGATGTATAAAGATGAGTCTATGTATTTTGTATAATGGTATAAAAATATGAAGTTGGCACTACAGATTTCATGTAAGACATGTAAGAAAATTCATTTTCATGAACTTGTTATAAGTATCCCAGTAACAGGGGCACCTGGGTGGCTCAGTCCATTAAGCATCTGCCTTTGGCTCAGGTCATAATCCAGTGCCTGGGATGGAGCCCCATATCGTGCCCTGCATCCAGCACCCCCCTCAGGTTCAGTAGGGAGTCTGCTTCTCCCTTTCCCTCTGCTGCTCCCCCTGCTCTGCTCTCTTGCTCATGTTCTCTCTTAAATGAATAAAATCTTAAAAAAAAGTTCCTCCATAACTTTTTTTTTTAAAGATTTTATTTATTTATTTGACAGACAGAGATCACAAGTAGGCAGAGAAGCAGACAAATAGAGAGAGGTGGAAGCAGTATCCCTGCAGAGCACAGAGCCCGATGTGGGGCTTGATCCCAGGACACTAGGACCATGACCTGAGCCGAAGGCAGAGGCTTTAACCCACTGAGCCACACAGGTGCCCCCCTCCATAACTTTTTGTGACAAACCCAAAAGTCTCTTTCAAATGCTAAATTTTTAATAACCCCTGCTTTTATGAAAGGGATTGAGATTTAGCAAAGATTACTCAATAAATATAAAAGGACGCTGGGGTGTCTGGGTGGATCAGTTGGTTAGGCATCTGCCTTCGGCTCAGATCGTGATCTCAGAGTACTGGGATTGAACCGCATGTCAGGGCTCTCTGCTCATGGCAGAGCCTGCTTCTCCCTCTGCCTCTGCTTACCACTCCCCCTGCTTGTGCTCTCTCTCTGTCTGACAAACAAACAAATAAATGAATAAATAAATACACTAAATAGCAGATGAAAGACATGGTTTGCAACAGTTTGCATATGGGTAGCAGATTTCACTGTTTTATTGCTTAGTGCTCTCTTTGGGAGAAGCACAACCCTTGTGGTCATTTTGGAAACTTATTGGAGGCATTTTTTCCTTTTCTCTTTTCTCTTCTCTTCTTTTCTTTTTTATGTTAATATTTTATTAATTTATTTGACAGAGAGAGCACAAGTAAGGGGACTGGGAGAGGGAGAAGCAGGCATTTCTTTCATTGTTAAATTATTAGGAGATGCTGCTGCATTAGTAGGTAAAGACCAAGAATGTTATACATGCTATAAAGCATAGAGAAGTCCTGCATAATAAAAAAATTTCAATCTGAAGACACATTTCGAATGTCTCTCATTGTCTAAAACCTAACTCAATTATATGTATACACAAAATATTTTCCATGGTTTTATGTATACCAAAAGTTTCTGGAATTCATTTATAAATTAAAGGGACATTATCCATTGTTCTGATCAAATTTTGCCAGAGGTCGCTTTCCATTTTGGAAAATTAGGTTACAATGACAATGTTGCTTATGATATTTGAGTCACCAATGTAAAAATACTTGGGTCAACTTGTATTTAAAATTATTACATTTATGGAAATTATATAACTGTATTTTTTAAAATCCCTATTTTAGGGGTGCCTGGGTGGCTTAGTCATTAAGCGTCTGCCTTTGTCTTTATCCTGCCATTATCCCCGGTTCCTGGGGTCAAGACCCACATCAGGCTACTTGCTCCATGCGGAGCCTTCTTCTCCCTCTCCCATTCCCCCTGCTTGTGTTCCCTCTCTTGCTGTATAGCTCTCTGTCAAATAAACAAAATCTTTTTTTATTTAAATATTTTATTTATTTATTTGACAGACAGAGATCACAAGTAGGCAGAGAGGAAGGCAGAGAGAGGAGAAAGCAGGCTCCCCACTGAGCAGAGATCCCGATGCAGGGCTCTATCCCAGGACCCCGAGATCATGACCCGAGCCGAAAGCAGAGGCTTTAACCCACTGAGCCACCCAGGTGCCCCAAATAAACAAAATCTTAAAAAAAAAAATAAAAATTTAAAAATATCCTTATTTTTGGGGCGCCTGGGTGGCTCAGTGGGTTAAAGCCTCTGCTTTCGGCTCAGGTTATGGTCCCAGGGTCCTGGGATTGAGCCCCATATCGGGCTCTCTGCTCAGCGGGGAGCCTGCTTCCTCCTCTCTCTCTGCCCGCCACTCTGCCTACTTGTGATCTCTGTCTGTCAAAAAAATAAAAATCTTTATAAAAAAAAAATCCTTATTTTATAATGTCAATATAAAGGAAATATATCAATGGTATTCGGTTGATTATTTAACATTGGGTTTTATGGTCAGTCCGATAACTGAATAATTTCTCATCTTTCTAATATAACAACACATTTTACTTATTTTTAATTTATTTTTTAAAATATTTCATTTGAGAGAGAGCTTGAGGGTGGTTGAGGGAAGAGGGAGAGGGTAAAAGAGAAGCAGGCTCCCCACTGAACAAGGAGCCTGATGCGGGCTTGATCCTAGGACCCTGGAATCATGACCTGCACAGAGGGCACTTAATCAACTGACCCATCCAGGCAGCCCAATAACTTTAATATTAAAAACACATTTTTAAAGGAAACCTTTAAACCACTGAAATTTAGTGCAAATTTCATGAACACATTGATTCAGTTAGCAAGGACCTGTCATACTACTGAAATTTATAGGAAAAGTTTGAAAACTGTCTTATCATGACCAGACTGTTTTAAATATACCCTAATCAGAGAAATAAAGGTCTCATTATTTCTTTCAGAATAGCACAATGCATTATAAGATATGTAAAATAAAAAATATTAAAGAAAATCTTTATAGCTGATTGAGAAGTTATATTTATTTATAGAAAGAAGCTCAAATGGGAAAAATTTTTGTGTTTCACTGAGCAATGATTTTTTTTTTTTTTAAAGATTTTATTTTTCTGACAGAGACAGAAATCACAAGCAGGCAGAAAGGCAGGCAGAGAGAGAGAGAGGAGGAAACAGGCTCCCCGCTCAGCAGAGAGCCTGACGTGGGGCTCGATCCCAGGACCCTGAGATCATGACCTGAGCCGAAGGCAGAGGCTTTAACCCACTGAGCCACCCAGGCGCCCCTGAGCAATGATATTTTATCAAGAAGGCTTGATGAGATTGTTAAAAGGTGTTGAAAATCAGCTGTGTAATGAATGGCAGTTGGGCAAATTTTCATACAATGCATAGAAGTATTCTCTGTGAAAATGAATCATTACTGCTTATATATATGTAGAGTTTGTAAAGAGTAAAAAATCATGATGAGAATGGAACTTTCAAAATTATTGAGAATGGATACACAGAGATGTAAAAGCCCTTAAAAATATCTCATGTGAAAACATCAGCTTTCCAAATATCACTGTTTCAATAGCAGCTGTGATGAGTGTATAATGGGAGTTTAAAGTTGACATTAATGGCTGTAGGTGCTTTCGTAATTCATTATGTTTTTTACTGATATCAGGGGTGCTGAAGAAATACTTCAAAGTTAGTAAATGTATTCAGTGTTAATAATAAAATTAGGAGTAAGCTGCGATAGATAATAGAGTTTATACTAGGAAGTAAGGTGACTTTTCAGTGTACAGTGTTAATTTTTCTTATTTAAAATAAAGAATTTTTGATTCATTAAACACAAAATTGGGCATTACAATTCACATATCTCAAAATGATGACTTTTCTTGCAGATGTATTTATATATTTGCAAAGTTAAATGGGATCTTTTATGGGATCCTAGAATTTAAGATCAATTTCATAGTGCACAGAATTATCGTAAGATTTGTCAACAAACATGTATTATTTAAAACTATTTTTTGCACCAAACATTTTACAGCTTTTATCTTTGTAGAAGTTAGATAGATGCAAATAAGTTGCTTTCATTTGAATGGCTACTAAAGAGAGGATGATTAGATTTTTTAAGAATTTTGGTTTAATTTATAAAACTGGATTGAGTAGTTAACATGAAGAACGTGTTAGCCAAAATTTTCAGAATTTTTTAACTGAACTGAAATCTAATGTTGGGGCCAAAGGACTCTTTAATCAATCTCCTTAGGAAAAATTGTGGATGTTGCTAAGACTCATATACACTTCTTTGGAAGCAAATTACTCTAGATTTCCAGTAACATTTTGACAGCTGACAGGTCTGTAGTGTAATTTTGGAAAAATTCTGGTGAAAGTGTTACCACCAATGTGTCTATAGAACGGAGGAAACATGAGATTCCTTTTAACATACTTTGAACTTCAACAGTATAGATAAAATTCAAGGTTCTCACTGAATTTCATTAATAAAGATTGTTTTAAAATTATATATATGTAATTTAACTTTTGTAATGCAGAAATAACTTTAGGTTGTAGAAATTAATTATTGAAATGTTGTATCTTGGTTATAGAGATTATATGTTGAAACAAATTAAGAAGATTCCTAACTGTTCATTTTATCCTGCTACTACCCTCAAGGGTTTACCATTCAGTTTGTATAGCAGCACTGTGCCATAGAAATATAATGCAAGCCACAAATGTGAGCAATATAGATTTAAAAAGTTTTAGTGACCATATTTTAAGAAGTAAAAAAAAAAAAACCCCGGGGAATCTAATTTTAATTATATATTTAACATATTATATCTCCCAATTATTATTTCAACCCATAATCAATGTAAACATTATGGAGGTACTTAATGCTGACTTAGCTTTTAATATAAGTCTAATTTAAATAAATAACATTAAAATTCAGTTCTTCAGTAGCACCGACCCATATTTCAAGGGCTCCATAGCCACTCAGGGCTATTGGTTACCATATTGGACATCACTGGTCTGTAGTTTTAGTTATTACTATTATTTATTTTCTTACCAACAAAGAGCAACTATTAGTCAGCCTAACAAAGTCCTTATTTTAGTGTCCACACACACCCATGTTCTTCTATTTCCCTGCACCAATTGTGCTGTAAGGAGGTACAAAAATGTAAGTTCTTCATTAGTAGCCAACATTGTAGCCAATTATTTTACTGAACATCAGGTTTTCTTTCCTTTACAGTTAAAGCATTACTTTGATTCTCCTGAATCAGTGTAACGTATGATTTTGCATCAATAACATGTGACTTTGGAATTATTCTAGTGAGTGGTTTTAGGTTATGTTTTCTATAAATGTCTTTTGGCAATAAAGAACTTTAGAAAATAGTTGTTATATAGTTTAGAGCCACTGATCTACATCAGGCAATAATGGTGGTTTTCTTCTGTATGTGGCAGGAAGAACAAGACATGTTTTATTGGATTTTAATGAGAGAATTGCACTGATTGATTTCTAGACTTGTTAAACTACTACATCAGTGCAAATCTGAACACAACAAAAACCTTAACAGCTCTTACACTGATGTTCTTTATTCACTTCTCCTTCTCTCTCTCTCCTCTTGTCATCATTTCTGACCATCTCATGTTTTTTTCTGAGCACATCGGCTATGTCTTCTAATTAAGTGGTCTAAAACATGAAGTGAGAAAAACTTCAAATACTAAGAAAAAGCATAAGAAAATGGATTAATGATAGCACTGAAAATGAAAAGAGAAGAAAAACTATATTCAAGAACTTACCACATCTGAGTTACTCTGTGAAGGGCTTAACATTTATTAGTTGACATATGGCAAAGCACTCTTGAATAAAGTACATTGTTTTTCTCCTTTTATGACTGGGGAAGTTGATATTTGTCTTAGGTCAGATCAGTAGTAAGTAGCTAAGCGGAGAATTGCACTCAGTCCTTTTGTTCCTAAATTCTTTCATCCTAAGCACTGATACACCACCTCACAAAGAAATAGAAATGGGCTTTTAACCTATGGATGGATGCTCCACACTAACACATCTGTGTAGGCTCGAAAGGAAGATTATTACAATCACATGTTGTGTAGTTTCTACTCTAGCCCTTTATTGTTAATCTAATAAACAATTGCTGGCTGCATTCAAATGAACAACGTAGACGCTTTTATCTAACAAGCGCCCCATGACCAAAAGATCATGTGTTGTTTCATTGTCTATCTGGTTTTACGATATTAGGTTTGTGTTAGTCATACAGCTGTTGCTAAATAGAGACTCCCTAGAACTGTCCAAGTCAATATTAGCTCCAATCATTCTACTGCCTTGTGGAGTACTAGAGCATGACAGGACTGCAGTTACATCTCAAAGGGAAAGGACCTCACTATTTTCAGATCACACACACCAGTTACACTGGTCCTACAAAACTTGCCATTCTTGTGTCCCTTTGCTCTTACTTTGCTCTTATTATATGGAGCCATTTGCCTGTTAGGCTTTATGACTTGCTTATAAATTTCTGAGTTAAATATTTTTTTCTCTTTAGATCACCTGGGTCAGTTTCATTGACAGAAGTAAAGGTGTTAGCAGCATTAATTTCCTTAAAATATTTTCTTTACAGTAGAGAACATTCATGTTCTTGAAGGAACTAATTTTTCTAGGCTGTTTTGTTGTTTTTTATTTTAAAAAGATAGTCATTGCAGAGTATTATGCTAAGTGAAATAAGTCAATCAGAAAGAATTATCATATAATCTCACTGATATGAGGAATTTGAGAGGTGGAAGGGGGTGTCGTGGGGGAAAGGAGGGAAAAATGAACCAGGATGAAACCAGAGAGGGAGACAAACCATAAGAAACTCATGATCTCTGGAAACAAACTGAGGGTTGCTGGAGGGGTGGGGAGGGGAAGATAGGGTGGCTGGGTGATGGACATTGGGGAGGGTATGTGCTATGGCGAGCGCTGTGAATTGGGTAAGACTGATGATTCACAGACCTGTACCCCTGAAATAAGTAATACATTATATGTTAAAAAAAAAAAAAAAGATAGCCATTGTATTATTACATTGAAGGATTTTTCGAAGAACTTCTCTGATAGAAATTTTAGGATATATTTTACCCATCATCACCTTGACACATGTGGAGTACTGATGTTTAGGAAGTGGCTGAAATAGCTAGTTTTAAAGTGGTGAGGGGAAGATAATATTAACAGTTTTAAAATCTTTAAATGTTTTCAATTTTATCTATTAAACATATTAAGAGCATATTTGATTCAAGTAGTAAACAAACTTTGTTTACTAACATTTTTTAGCAAAAAATTTAACCTCAGTCTTCCTATCTCTGAAAAAGGAATGATTATTAAAATAAGAATTTCTCAGCATTGTAATAACTGATCAAAAAATATAGGAAATTTAGCTTATATGTGAAATTTACATATATTTTTATTTTATAAATATTTTTGATGATTGGCATAAGTAATATGAGTTCTAGTTAAAGACTGTTTTTGGTAATATTCATCCCAGTGAACAATAAATCCCCCTATAAATTTACTGCTATTAATTCAGATATTTTTCTATTTGTGAAGACATTTACACTTGGTCTTCAAACTAACAAAAATGAGATACTCTGCACAAGCAAGAAAAATTTGTGCAAGGTTAGAAAATATATTTTTTGTCAGTTGTGCTAAAATCTTACTCTCATTTTTACTTATGAAAAGTTATTTTCTATTTGTTTCTCTCACAGTGATTTTAACATCAGCTCCTTACCCAAATACATTACGTTAATTTTATAAAGCAGATGAGTCATAACAATGTATTATGGTGAGAGATGAAATTATTTAATTGAAATACTGATGTGCATCAGTCAGCTATTATTACAATAATGCTAAATAACAAACTACTCCATGGTTTAAAGATAGAAAAAATAATTTTCATATGCATGAGTCATGGATTGACAACATTGTGTTTGGGTAGGGCTGTATACCAGAAGCTAGGCTTCAGGATCCCAACTCCAGACAGACTGGGTTCAGGTCTGTTCCTCATGATGCTCAATCTTCTGGCTCCAGCAATTACCCAGCGCATGTGGCTATCACTGTGTATCCTGTTCTGTGATCCTGCTTGAAAGAAAATGGGTTGCTACAGGCATTTTCTTTATGGTTCATCACCAGTGTTAGGAAGGTAGCCAAACTCCACAACCACATTTCAAGTCTCTAGTTGTATATCTTCTACTAACATCCCATTGACCAAAGAAATTCCATGCTCAAGTCCAATGTCAAGATGAAGGCAAGTAGACTCTACCCATAAGGAAGCTATATCATGACCATAGTGGCATAATTGTATTATAGAAAAGTGAAGAATTTAAAACACTCTGTCATTAAGATAAATATCATCTAATGTAAGTTAAGAGATTTATTGAATGAGATGTAAACATTAGGGTATAAGCAAAAGATATGTTTTCCCCTCACTCTAGGTCTTCTGATTTCCATATGTAGAAACCTTTCTCCTGGCTCTGGTTGAAGTATCAGATATATCCCACACTTCTTTTGGTTAACATGAGATACCAAAACAGCAAACTTAACCCTTTATATAATTGAAATCTTCTCCTTCCTTAGTAGAGAAACCCCACCTTGAACTTAGAAGTCTGCAGTATAAGGAGTTGGTTTGACACCTCTCTTTCTTGCCCAGTTTCTCTTACTTGCTAACTACCTTTGTTTGTTGGAGTTAAGGGCTCTTTCAGGATTGAAGGAAGCTGTGGAGAAGGAAGAGGCCAGAAAACATTTAAAAATAACCAATATTGTAGTAATATGTAGTAATATGCCTCTTTAGTGAGGCAAATGCAGATTTTCCTGCTCATTTTATTGTGAAGATTTTAGTGGATTTTTTTTTGGGGGGGGGTAAGTTACTTCCTTATGACTTTCTGTATTTCTTTGGTTTCAGCTGGCAACAGCCCCCTCTTTGATAGATATTTTAGGTTGGTTGGTTCAGCACCATTCCCCTGCTTTCTAGTATGTGGGGGGAAAAAAAAAAGCTAAATTGACTTTAGCTCAGCTCTCTTGCTTCTCATGCTCTGAACATGATTCAGGTTCCAGCAATCAGAAGTGTCATTGAAAAAAATGAATAGAATGACGGTCTAATGACATTCATTTTAATAACGTGGCTTCTGACAGAGGCTATAGAACAGAATTTTCTGATAGAAGGTGACTATGTGTTCCTCATATTCTTTGTGTTATGCTGTGTTATTGAAGTCAGGGCAACATACACAGAGACAGGAGAAAATTATACGTTAAGGCCTTCCAAGAACACCTGGCAAACTGAGCCCAGAAGAAAGAAGGTGGGGTGAAGAGTATGTTCAGGGAGAGAGTGCCACCTATTGGTGCTTGCTGCACAGACTGTATTAGTGTACTTGGCCTTCAGATGTTATTTGGTATGAAAGATTAATAAACTGGGAAAAATACTTATAAACCAATGCAATGTTTATACTATACTTTTCTTATTACCTAATTGAACACTCGCATATAAGCTAATTTGTGTAATGGAAACGCACTTCGTAGCAGAGGGTATGTTATGGCAGCTTTCCAGTTTGACAAGCAGCCACCTGATCTTGGCTAGAGTAGCATTTGGAGGTCTAATTCTTTGAGGTGGCTTTTGGCTCACTCCTACCAGCTCAGACTCAGTTCTCATCAGCCCTTCCAAAAATGTTTTAAGCCACTTAATACCCTGCAATAAATCCCTTTTTGTTTAAATAGCTTAGAATGGATCTTCTTTCTTGTACTAAAAGCAGACTCATAGAGTAAACATTACCTGGAGATGTTAGAGGTCAGAAAGTCTCAAGAAAATAGAGGGCTGAAATGGCTAAACCAATCCAGTAGGGTTTTGCAATAGTAAATATCCTTCTAGATCCTGGAATTTAAGATCAGAGCGTGATGCAATGGTTGTTTATGGTACACAGCTATGAATGACTTACTTATATTACTGGTTGGAATCATCTAGAATTAAGAGTTTGTTAAGTAATATGAAGACTGTGTGTTGGATAGGCTGGATATTTTTAGCTTCTTTAGAAGACTTAGAAAAAAAATGACAAGCTTAAAGCTTTAAAAATCTCTTCTCATTGAATTATCAGAAGTTGAGAAATTTTCTATCCCCAGTGATAGAATCTTATCCTTGAAGGCTTATGTTAACATGAAGCACCAGAAACAAGAGTCTAATCCTCTGGGTTGCTGAATTCCAAAGGAAGTTGAATTCATAGCCTCCCTAAATGTCTTATTTAAGTTTAGGGTGTCTATGGAAAAAGAGCAGGATTGTACGAAGTGAATTGAGAAGTTTCAGTAGATTCAGATATTTCTTAGTATCTGCAGTCAAAAGTCTGGTGAGCCTTTCTTGCCAACAGAGGCAACTGCTCCCTGTCTGATGAAGTTGCTTCTGCCTTACTGGGAATTGTCACTTGAGGCAGTTGACACACAAAGGGATATCACACAATTCGTTAATATATCTGTCTTGTTATTCAAGGTAATATTTTTGAGAATCATCTATATTGTTGCACGAAGTAGTAATTTGCCTCCTTTATTGTCTATTAAATGAATATGCTACAATTTACTTATCCGTTCTCCTGTTGACATTTATTTGGTCTGCTTTCAGTTTGCAGAAATATGAATAAGGCTGCTGTTAACATCCTTTTGAGGTCTTCTGATTAATGCATTCTTTTCTCTTGTATAAGTATCCGGGAGTGAAGCTGCTTGGTCATATAATAGATGTTTAGCTGCTAGACTTTTACAAAGTGGTATGGATTATAGTGGTTTAAAAGTCTGGTTGCTCCAAATCCTTGCCAACAGTTGGTGTTGTCAATCTTTTAAATTTTATCCATTTTACTAGATCTGAAGTAACATCTCTTTGTGGTTTAATTGATTTCCCTGATTTCTAATGATGTTGCACGTACTTCATGTGCTTACTGGATATTTTTGTATATTCTTTTTTGGTAAGTCCATTAAAGATTTTGCCCCATGTATTTTGATTGGATTTGTCTCTTTATTAGAGAAATGCAAGAATTCTTTATATACTCTGAATATAAAAATTCTTTATATACTCTTTTTACTTTAATGATTCATGATTTTTGTGGCCTGTAAGAAAATTTTTACAGTTTACAAAAGTGAAGGTCCCAAAAGTTTCTCCACTGTTTATTTACAGAAGCTTTATATTTAAGGATTCTTTATATTATAGGTCTTTTTATGATGATTTAATAGTAAAACTTCTACCTTTGCCTTCCTTTGGTTAATTTCTCCTTGCATGTCTTCCTCCATTCCTTTAGTATCAAGATTTTTTAAAAAAGATTTATTTTTGTTAAAGAGAGGGGGAGAGAGAGAGAGAGAGAGTGGGGGAGGGGCAGAGAGCAAGCATCCCGGCCAGACTCCCTGAAGAGTGTGGAGCTCAAAGCAGGGCTTTGAGACCAGGACCCTTGAGATTATGACCTGAGCCTAAACCAAGAGTCAGAGGCCTACGTGGTTGAGCCACCCAGGTGTCCCTACTATCAAGCTTTTAAAATCCATTTCCCTCTCATTTCAAATAACGGAATAGATACAATTTTCTTGTGCAGGTGTGCAGAATTTATAAATTCTTCTTTTTTTGTGTGTGTGCTTCACTTGGTGTCTAATTAATCAAGGTCATTTAAAATTTTGCTATCACTTTCTTGTCATCATAAAATTTTCTTTCTTCTCTATATACTTGGCATGAATTTATTTTCTGATTGCTCATTCTCTATCCCAATATCCAAAACCATACATTTGGTATTATTTTGAGTTTAGGTATGTGTTCTTTTGAATATTTTTTGTTTACTGTATATGGATAGTAGTCAGTTCAGTAAGTTAATTACTCACCCTTACATACCATTTATGTATTAACATCCTCTTGGATTTATTTCTGCCCCTCCTGACTATTTCCTCCATGTAGAATTTCAAGTATGTTCTTTTATTTTAAAACCTTGAGACTTTGTGTTAGAAAACATTTTTATTTTCTGTGTTTCTTTAAATGAGAATTTGCTAGTATAAAATTATGGCATTAATTTATTTGAGTTATTTGTCTCCAGTAATTTGAAAATAATGTAACACTGCTTTCTTGCTGACAGTGTCAATTATTTGCTATGTCAGTCTGATGCTTAAGGCACATCCACTCTCTCTGGATTTCATTATAATTTATCTAGATTTGTGAATGTGTATGAGAATCTTTTTGAAGTTTTAATCTTTCTTTAATTCTTAGAAATTACCAGTTTTTATTAATTAAAATACTTTCTCTTTTATATTTTTTCTTCTTATACTTCTATCATTTATATCCTTAACCCTTTTTAAAATATTATTTATCTTTAACTATTTCTGATAGTCACTAGGAGAATTTCTTGACCCTATCTTTTAACTTAGTAACTTGCTTTTTCTGCTACTAAATTCATATTTGATATTTACATTTCAGCTATTATGTGTTTTATATATAATACTTTATCCCTTTTTACAAAGATCTGACCTTGTTTCATGTTATTATAACTTTTCTGATCTTTTTGAGGATATTTTGTTTACTTATTTTAACTTCTTATTCTTACTCGTTCATTGATTTTCTTCACCTTTCATTTTTGCTCAGTTTGTTGTCTTTCTTCTGTAGAAGTTTTATTCTTCAGAGGTCTCAATTTTTCTGGTTAGATTATATTCCTTTGAGTAAAAGAGCAAAGATGAATTAAAGTTTGATCTCTGGTTGGTGCATTTCTGCATAAGTTTGGAATTGAAGATGGTGAATGAGGAAAGCATGTTAGATGGTGAGAGTCTGGAAGAGAACGGTATACTTATTCATTTTTGATAATCCACATGACACTGTCTTTAATGGAATTTCCTCATTGTTCTTCTCTGAAACTTCTTTTCTGTAAGGCTTTCTCCACAGGGTTTTAGTATCTCAGATTATAGAGTCTGGAGGAGGATGTGGAAGGCCTACCAAAGGCAACTGGGTCTGCCTGCATCATTTTATCCATTTTTCCATCCCAACAAATCTTGATTGCAATCTTGATATTAGGCCACTGCATCAAGTCAGAGTTCTCCAGAAAAACAGAATGAATAGGATATATCCCTGTAACTCTCCATCTGCCTCTCTCTAATCAGTGCTCTCTTTACCACTGGAAGTGTAGTCATTAGTACCTTTAAGTTTAATCAGAATGAGAACCAGTTCCAGAATTCACAGAACAAATTAGGAAAAATTCATTTATAAGATTCTGTTCTTCTAGAAACACTGCTCTTGGGACCAAATTCTGTATCAGTCAGGGTTCTCCAGAATTACAGAATCACTAGGTGTCACACACAGTTGTGCAGAGACACAGACACAGACATACATACACAGAGAGAGAGAAAGAGAATTGGCTACGTAATTGTGGGGTTGTGAGGGGTGGAGGCTGGCCAGTCCAATGTGTAGAGGCTTGGGCAGGCTGGAAACTCAGGCAGGAGCTGATACTACAATATTGAGGAAGAATCTCTTCTTCTCAAAGAAACCTCAATTTTTCCTCTTAAGACTTGCAACTGATTGGGTGAAACTTTTCTGCATTATTGAGGGTAATCTCTTCTACTAATGTTGACAGATTGTAGATGTTAACCAAATCTACAAAATGTCTTCACAGCAACACCTAGATTAGTGTTTGACTAAATGATTGGGTACTGTTAGCCTAGCCACACTAACACATAAAATTAACCATCACAGCAAACAGCCCATTTTTTAAAAAAGCAGTGACCTACTTAGCAAATGTAGGGAAAAGACAACTAAAAGATCCACCCAAGTATTTTTTATCTGGGATAAATAGCCAACTTTTCTGTGCTGCCCATTTTTATACATACTGAAAAACATTTTATTCTTTTATCTATCAATGTCTTCTTATTTACATTGGATATTTAGGGCTGATATGAAGGACCCAAAAGCCTACATTAGTTTTCTGTAATCTCTAAAAACAAAAGACTCAAAAGGAATTTGCTCAAAAGGGGTGTTGTGATTCCTCCCAACTTATCTGGAGTAGATAGACACGTGGCCTACTTTTTGTAATGGTGCTTCTCTTAAGGAGACTTTACTTTTGGTAGATACAGAGAGATGGTGAACTATCAGGAGGTCTCTTATTACCAGACTTTGTTATAAATTGTTTTCATTTGCAGTGATTGTTCTCTGGTACAAATGTTAAGTAGGCATAGAGTAACTTTTTATTTTTGGGGTAAGTTTCCATAGTTAAAATTCAGGACCACTGATAGGCTGTTTGGTGCTCTGAATCCTAGATCTTTCAAAATAACACCAAAACATCACTGAACGAACTGATGTTGCAGTAAAATAAATATACACGAATTATTGTGAACTGTATTTTTTCATGAGGTTCATCTCCAAATCTATTTAGTGGCCCTGTTATGTGTTCTGAAGCCTTCTAAAATTATTTTAGGACAAATGGATAAAATTGGAGCTCCTTGGCATGCTTAAGAAAGAGGCTTAGACCTTTGGAAACTCTAAAGTAATGGTTCTCAAACATTAATGTTTATGTATGACTGTTACCTGCACTCTAGGCAATTTTGAAGGAGGTAGTCTCTATTAAAATACACTGTGCATATGACACTCTATTATTACCAGGCTTTCTTTGTGATCTTTCAGATGGAAGCCCTGTCTGGAATCAGAAGCCATCTTCATGGCAAATTCAGTCCCCTAAATCAAGATTTGAACCCTAGCATGGTTGTAAGAATTCTAGAGACCTTGAAACCCTTACATAGTTCAGTAAATGATGTGAATCATTGCCTTTCAAATCATCCTTCCACAATCTTTTATGTATAAGAAACCCTTTCCACTTATCACTCTATCTTTAACTCAGCACCCCATGACAAAGAATTTTTCAGTCCATAATGTCAGTAGTGTCAGTATTGAGAAACTCTGATTTAAAGTGATATTTATGGATGAAAATAACTCTACTGATTTTCAAACTAGACGTGCAGTCTAAACTATAATACATTACAAAGTCATCCTTTAATCAATATATGATATTTTTTACAAACTATCATAATTAAATTTGATCTTTTTAGACTGAAATCCTATGTTTTTCCACAGGAAAAATTTTGAGTGTTGTAAGTAATAAATTTGAAACAAAGAATCTATCAGTTATCTGTATAGATGGGGACCAGTAATAGTAGAAATATGTTATGACCGATCTAAGTTCACTAATAGAAAATACAGCTTATATTAGGGAATCTAACATTCCTGAATATTAACAAATAAAAATTTGGGGCAGAATAACATGTAATTTCTTTCTTTATAATTGTTTTAAGCATTAGCTAATATTTTTCTTTTTCTCTCTCTCTTTTTTAAAGATTTTATTTATTCATTTGCTAGAGAAAGCATGAGCAGGGGGAAGGGAGGGTAAGAGGGAGAAGCAGACTTCCTGCAGAGCAGGGAGCATGACAAAGCTGGCTCGATCCCAGGACGCTGGAATCATGACCTGAGCCTAAGGCAGTCCCTTAACTGGCTGAGCCACACAGGTGGCCCTAGCTAATGTTTTTCTACAAAGCAAAGTAGTGTCACCAAATTTTGAGTCCAAGAGATAACTGTGTAATTCTTTATTAAGGATTAGGGTTTTTTTTTTTCCTTTTTAAAGAAACAAAGAAAACTTGTGTTGTATCTTCCTCACCTTTTAGTCTGTTATAAAAACAAAATTTGGTGGGAAGCATAATTTGGAAATTACCAAAACTTTGAGGAAGACTATTACTAAATTATTCAGATATGATCACCATTAATATTTTGGTATTTATCTTTATAGTTTTCCTTATTATAAAAACATATAATATTTACATTCATATCTCTCTACATATTGAGCTATCTGTAGTATCTAGAAATATGTTGATATATATTATAGTTAAACTCTTTCTACATAATATAATATATAACAGGATTTTTTTTTTAACTCATTGTATTTTGGGCATTTTCCTGTAAATGTACATCTACTTCAATGACATGATTTTAATCAGTATATCTTATGGTGATTCAATTCAATGAATTCCTTTTTATTAGATATTAGATATTTTATCAGATTTTCATTTACAATTGTTTCATAGTGATATAATTCTGTATTGGGGCACTGAAAGCTCACTTGGTTAAATTTCTGACTTCAGCTCAGTCATGATCCCAGTGTCATTGGATCTGTCCTGGAGCCCCATGTGGAGCCCTGTTTCCTGCTCCCTGCTCAGTAGGGAGTTTGCTTTTGATCTTCTCTCTCTCTCTCCCTGACCCTCCCCCTACTCCCACTTGTGCCTGCTTGCTCTCTCTCTCTGTGTGTGTCTCTCAAATAAATAAATAAATAAAATCTTAAAAAAAAAACCTCTGTAGTGTTCAGGTTTGCCTCTTAAATAATGTGTGCAACTTGAGTATTAAGATCAATCTGAGAGCTTTTCTTTTTAAAAAGGACATATTTACATTCATTGGTATAACTGTTCTTGGTCTTCTATCATTTTAAGTATTTGACTTTTTAATTTTCTTGCATTTCCTCTCTAAGTATTAACTTCCTTTTCTATTTTATCCTCTCATGATTTGTAAGATATGTTATTAGTGGCCACATTATGCTATTTTTAAACATCATTATTGAACTTTTTTCTAATTTTTTCTCTTAAAAATCAAATAATATATTACTTTTTCCTTCCTAGCTTATTTCTAGAAAGTGACATCACATAAGTCTCATACATTAGACAAACTCATACAAGGGCATTTTGAAAAAGTTGAATTAATAGATGGATTTTCCCAGAATACTTATATTAGAATATGGAAATAAACACTTACCCCTGAAAAATGCCATACCGAAGATCTCTCCTTTATGTAATAATATGATCCCTTTATTTTTTTATTTTTTATTTTTTTAAAGATTTTATTTATTTATTTGACAGAGACGGAGATCACAAGGAGTCAGAGAAGCAGGCAGAGAGAGAGGGGGGAAGCAGGCTCCCTGCTGAGCAGAGAGCCTGATGTGGGCCTCGATCCCAGGACCCTGAGATCATGACCTGAGCTGAAGGCAGAGGCTTTAACCCACTGAGCCACCCAGGTGCCCCAATATGATCCCTTTAAAGAGTCAAAGAATTTTAGTGAGCTATATTATGTATGTTTATAAAATTCTTTTATGTATAGCCTAGTGTCCTAAAATATGTCACTGGAGAATGAGAAATACAAAATATGAAGTATTTTTTGTTTTGTTTTTGTATACTGGTCTTCAGGAATCAGTTTATTTTTAGGTTTTTAATTAGGTATGGATGTTTATATGATGTGTAAGATTCTGAAGAAAATTATAGGTTTTACTGTAAGTTATATTAATCTTTTTTAGGAAACACTATTGTTTTTTCTTATGTCTACATTGTTTACATACAACTTCTATTTTCCATTGTCCACTCTCAAATTCCTATAAATTTGAGAATGATGAATGAAAATCAGTGTAAACTTATTGTTCTTTCATTTCTATCATTTAAGCAAACATATCCCTTTTAGTGGGTAGAAACCTTTGCTTTGATCTTTCTTTTCAAATGAGGGACTGCTTTTTGACTCAAGTGATCATTTGAGACATGTTATTTTCATCTGTCTTAATATCTGCAACTAAATTTGATAATGGTGATAATAGTAAAATATTATTACAACTATTTTTTCTTTTTTTAAAAATTTCTTTTCAGTGTTCCAGAATTCATTGTTTATGCACCACACCCAGTGCTCCATGCAATATGCGAGCTCCATAATTCCCACCACCAGGCTCAGCCAACCCCCCACCACCCTTCCCTCCAAAACCCTCAGTTTGTTTCTCAGAGTCCACAGTCTCTCATGGTTCGTGTTCCCCTCACCAGTTTCCCCCAACTCACTTCTCCTCTCCATTTCCCCATGTCTTCCATGTTATTCCTTATGCTCCACAAATAAGCAAAACCATATGATAATTGACTCTCTCTGCTTGACTTATTTCACTTAGCATAATCTCTTCCAGTCCTGTCCATGTTGATACAAAAGTTGGGTATTCATCCTTTCTGATGGAGGCATAATACTCTATAGTATATATGGACCATATCTTCTTTATCCATTCATCCATTGAAGAGCATCTTGGTTCTTTCCACAGTTTGATGACTGTGGCCATTGTTGCTATGAACATTGGGGTACAGATGGCTCTTCTTTTCACTACATCTGTATTTTTTTAAGAAAAAAGTGTTTGAATTCTAAACTGTATTTGAGGGGTGCCTGGGTGGCTCAGTGGGTTAAGCCGCTGCCTTCGGCTCAGGTCATGATCTCAGAGTCCTGGGATCGAGCCCCGCATCGGGCTCTCTGCTCGGCAGGGAGCCTGCTTCCTCCTCTCTCTCTGCCTGCCTCTCTGCCTGCTTGTGATCTCTCTCTGTCAAATAAAAAAAAAAAAAAAAAAAAATCTTAAACTGTATTTGAACAATAACTCAATTGGGAGTAGTCAGACTTTTAAGAATAAGAAGTTAAGGGACTAGGGAGTAGGCAAAATAGATAAAGGAGATTAAGAGGTACAAACTTATTATTATAAAATAAACCATGGAGACAAAAAGTACAGTATAGGAGCACTGGGTGGCTCTATCAGTTAAACATCTGCCTTCGGCTCAGGTCATGATCTCGGGATCCTGGGATCGAGCCCCACATCGGGCTCCCTGCGCAGCAGAGAGTCTGTTTCTCTTTTCCTCTGTCTCTCCCGCTACTTGTGCTCTTTTTTACTCACTCTCTCTCTCAAACAAATAAATAAAATCTTTTTTAAAAGTACAGTATAGGGAATATAGTCAATAATATTCTAATAACATGGTATGGTGGCAGATGGTAACTACACTTGTGATGAACACTGAGTAGTGGATAGAATTGTTGAATCACTATGTTGTACACATGAAACTGATATAACATTGTATGTAAAACTTAATCCATGGATTAAAAATAAATAAAAAGTAATAACTGGAAGAAAAAATAAGAAGTATTTACAAAATTATGGAAATTATCCTCCATCTATTTCCATAATAAAGGGAAGTTAAATACTCTTGGTATTATGAACAACTAATTAAAATAGGTTACTTAAAAAAGAAACCATAGTATGCATTCATCATAAATTTAATTTATATGTTATATTCTTTTTTTGTTATTGTTGTTAAAACTGTTTTTCACCATATTTATTTCCAAACTGATCATAAACCAACGATCTCTAATGAATAAACAGCTGCATACATCATATTACTATGAATATAAAGAAACTAGAACAAATTTTCCATAAACATTAAAATTCTGGATGATTTTAAACATTTGCATAGGAAAATAAACAATAGCACTACAGCTTGGTGGGTTTTTTTCTTAAAGTAGGTTTTTAAGCTCCCAAAGCATACTCCCCTCCTAAGAAATAAAAACTTGTTCTGAATGCCAAGAAAGCACTTGTTTGTTAACCATACTAAAGACTATTTTTATCTGCTCTCTGTGTTTTAAGGATTGTGGATGCTCTTATCGGAGCATCTTAGTAGGACTTGCCTAGAGCTAGACTTCACCTCCTTATCTGCTGGCATCATGAGAACTCCCAAGTCCTTCAGAGCTGGAAGATGATGGATGTCCAGAAAAATAACTTTAGATAGGTGTTGAGAGCAGACATCCAGTACTGAAGCCCGTACTGGGGCTCATGCAGGGCATGTGGACTCAGGGTCACAACTGTTGTCAAGAAATGAGGGGCTGGGGTGCTGGGGTGCCTAGTTGGCTCAGTCCTTTAAGTGGCTACCTTCAGCTCAGGTCATGATCCCAGGGTCCTGGGATCAACCCCCTCATCGAGCTCCCTGCTGGGTGGGAAGCCTGCTTCTCCCTGTCCCTCTGTCTGCTGCTCTCCCTACTTGTGCTCTCACTTTCTGTCAAATAAATAAATAAAATCTTAAAAAAAAAAAAAAGAAAGAAAAAAGAAAATAAATGAGGTGGTGGTCCTGCGGAAATACTGAGAGTCTGAATGGCAACAGCCAAGCTGCTGAGCTCAAGTGCCTGAGGGCGAGTCGGTACTCATGAATTCATAGGTCCTCCTACAGCATCATCTTTGCCTCACTTCAGGGAGCTCTTCAGTGCTTGGGTAAAGTACATTACAGTCATTCTTTGTAATACCTGCTCCTTTACTTGAAACTCTTTTATTCCCAGAACTTGGCTCTCTATTTATTCAGTTTTTCTTCATTCTTGCCTTAGTAAATACAAACTAATTACTCATCAGGGTTCTCCAGTGAAAAGGAGAAAGTCATCTAGTCAAAAAATCAACTTCTTCATTGACAGGGAATTTGCTGGTCTATTCCATACAGTCCCTAGGCACGCTTTGAACAGGCCATATCAATGTTTCTTACACATTTTCCCTACTTTACATTCACAAAGACATTATAAGAATTCAAGAGCTTATTGCAGCTTTCTCACTGGTCTCTCTGCTGCTATTTTCTCCTGTCCTCAACTTATTCCCCACACGGATGATGTTACACATTTTTCTAAAGCAGAAACTCTCAGTTTTTCAACTGGAAACCTAACAAGGTTTCAACAAGGAAACCTAACCTTCTTGGCTAGCATTCAAGAATCTAGGTGGTTTGTCACCACACTGCTGTTCATGGCTTACTTTCCTCTGTTCCACTTAGTACACCATAAACCCCAGAAGAAGGGGAGTTGGGTTAGGCTGAATGTGTCCTTAACGTCCTTGTAATTAAGCTGCTCTGTCTACTGTAGTGCTTCTGTCTTCATCCCCATGCTCTCTCCTTTTGAAATCTTTTAAAACTTCGAAACACAGCTCACATGAGGGGTGCCCGGGTAGCTCAGTCAGTTAAGTGTCTGACTCTTGATTTCGACTCAGGTCATGATCTCAGAGTCCTAATTAGCAAAATACCTGGCATATGACAGGCCTTTAATAAATACTTATTTTCATTAAAGATTATAATGATATAAATCTTTGTGTATTAATATTAAATTAATTATATTTTAAGGAAAGTGTTATTTTCTAAGAGCAAGTATTCCTTCATGTCTAAAATGTCAAGTTGTTTTCACTTAAGAAAAACATAAGAAGTAACATTATTAGGACAAATATAGCACTAATCAACATAGGAAGTAGAAGGATTATACTTTTGAATTAATAACATGCTGAATATGTACTATAAACATATGCTATTATTTGATAATTATATCTTATTTAAACTAAATCCAATAAAAATTCAATGATAGTCCTTATTTCAAAACAGTAAGATATTAGATTGAATTTTGGAATTGTGTCTAAAATCATGTTATGGATGTTTAATATTTTGAAATGGCAAGAAGTGCTCTGCACTTGGAGATTTCTCTCCAATATTTTTCTCTAAGATGCTTGAATTAACTGAATAACTATCTCTTTTTTCTGTACCAGCATCATTTAAGGTTATATGATTTTTGTTTTGTTTATGTTCAAGCTCCATCACTAAAACATGAACTTACAATTCTTTTTTTTTAAAGATTTATTTATTTGACAGACAGAGATCACAAGTAGGCAGGGAGGCAGGCAGAGGGAGAGGAGGAAGCAGGCTCTCCGAGGAGCAGAGAGCCTGATGTGGGGCTCTATCCCAGGACCCTGGGATCATGACCTGAGCCGAAAGCAGAGGCTTTAACCCACTAAGCCACCCAGGTGCCCCTGAACTTACAATTCTTAATCTTGTTTCTATTCTTTGTTGCACTGTGCATGTATGAATACATTCATGTCGACTGATTTTTTAGAAGGCAAGATAATCTAGAATTTATTCAAGAAATTTTATACCACACAACTATTAACTCTGAGGGTTCCTGGAAACAAAAAAGATATTTTTATTTATTTTTTTGGTGATAAATGAAGGGAGGAACAGAGTGATACTAAAGACACTCAGAGAGAAATTAGACTTTAGAACAACTGGCTCAGAAGTCAGTGATATCATCAAGTTGGTGAGAGACATAGTTCTTTCCTGAATTGGCTCCCCTTTAGGTGGAGAACAAAGAACAACTATTCATGGATACCACTGAGAGAAGCCTAGAACCTGGGGATGAGGCTGAAGCACCTTCCTGCTACATAGAAACCAAGGCAGACTATATTAGAAAGGTGTGTGTGGGGGGGTCCTGGGTGGCTCAGGCAGTTAAGCATCTGACTTTGGCCCAGGTCATGATCTCAGGGTCATGAGATTGAACCATATGTTGCCTCTGGTCCCCCCGGGGTCACTCTGTACTGCCCCATTAACAGGCTTCCCACTCAGCTGGGAGTTTGCTTGTCCCTCTCCTTCTGCCCCCACTCCTGCTTATGCTGTCTCTCTCAAATAAATAAAATCTTTTTAAAAAAGAAAAAAGAAAGGTAAGAGGAATAGTTACACCTGACCACATTGCCCCTCCCCCAGGCTGAGGTCTTCTCTAAGCTTACAGGTACTCTAGTGGGTAAAGAGAGCCAAGGGTAAACATTCAGCTTCCTCAGTGTTGTGGGTTACTTGTTGGGAGCTCTGACTCCACTCTCATCCCGCGGGAATCCCAGGGGAATCTCTGGGGTGGGGATTGGTAAGGGGGTTGCTATAGCCCGCACTCTGATCTCAGTGGAATTACTGGCTCCATAGAGGATATAGATGGAATAAAATAGACCATGTTAAGAGAAATTACTTTGAAGCCTGACTCACAAGTGAAATTCTGGTTTGCCCACTTACTAGAGATACATTCTTTGGCAAGTGACTTAGTATCTCTGTTCCTCTGTTTCCCTATTGGTAAAGTATAATCATAGAAGCCACCTCATCAGGTTATAGTATTAAAATACTTATTTTATGTTAAACATTGAGAACTTATCTGTTCTATATAAATGATAGTTGTAATTATGTCAGAAGCACTTCAGATACCTGGGAATACTAATAATACCCAACACTTTGTGTAGATCTTACTCTGTGCCAGGCACTCATTTAATCCATTCAATTACTTTCTGAGTGCTAAGAGGAATGTAATGGCATATTCAAAACAGGTAATATAAGGATAGTTGTATCTACCTCATAAAGGGGTGTTGATACTAGCTAGCATAGCAGGGGGTCTTTACCAGCTCTAGGTCTGAAGGGGCAAATGGAATTACTTGGACCTAGTGCATGTAACTATATGAAGAGTGTTGCCAACCAGGAGCTGTGGTCTTTGATAGGTGACTGTAGTCAATCTACAGTAACCTGGCAAGAAGAGATAAATGCCCTACATCACACCCCACCATCCTTATCTCTGCTCTAAGGGAGAAGGCAAGAGGGTGCAATGATTTGGTTCATATGAGTAGGCCTCTCTAAGCACAGAGTAGACTTGGGATAAGTGATGAGGGGAAACTTGTGGGCAAACATAAGATAGATATACAGCACAAAACTTTATGGAAGAAGAGTTATTGTTATGCTCAGGTACAGAGAAAAAACTAACTCCAGAAGATTGCACAATTTCTAGCACCAACTTGCTAAGCAAAGGATGGAATCAAAGTTTGAACCCAGACAATCTAGCTCCCAAGGCAATGGTCTTAAACAATATGCCCTACTGCACATAGGTGTCCACTGGAACTTACACTTAGGAAAAGCAGAAATCAAATGACTCATCTTTCTGAGAAAAGTTGTCTTAGAAAATAGGGGAAATCATGAGAATGATATTGCTTTTATAATTTACTTTATTAATAAAGGATAATTGATTGAGGAAGTAGAAGTGTAGAAACGGGAAAAGTGGACTTTTCCAAATTCATAAAAATCATTAATGGAATATACAGGAGAGTTTTTTTTTTATTTTTTTATTTGAGTGAGACATTTAAAAGTGCCAGTCAGGAAAACATCATATTTCTATTTTGGGTGTAGTAAAAGAAGAAAACAGAGGGAAATTTCTGTGGCTTAGGGCCATCCACATAGTACATTGTTTGAGAATAAGTTCCCATTTTTCTTTCAACTTCTCCATTAACTGATAGTTTGAAACTAATCATGGTAACAGGGACATTAATCCCAAGACATATAAGGAGATTGTTCAAGAGCACTGAGTCAGATCAAAGGAGCTTAAGTCACTAACTAGCTCTAGATAAATTAACTTTGAAAGGACAATTCTGCAATCTTAACCTTTTCCCCACTCCTAGTGGCAGACACTTTTGTTCAATGTGTTGGTACCTCAAATTCAACCTGTAAAAATAGTTCATTCTCCACCCCCAAACTTACTCCTACGTTCCAATTTTTCTTAAGCTTAGTCTCTTCATTCATTTGATTCTTCTAGTTACATGTTCTGGAAGCTTTATAATCAACTGTTTTTCCCGTTTGATGAGGTTTTATAGCCAACTGTTTTTTCAGGTGCCACTTGGCAAACAGTCTACCATTTCTTAAATCTCAGATTCTTTGTAATCCCACTCAAGTAGTTCTAGTTGAGTCTTTAATTACATTAATGCAAGAACTGTTATATTGATTGTGTACAGGGAAATACAAGGCTGAGTAATGTGCTGCTCATGGTAGGAATGATCTCATGACTTAGTCTGTCTCCCTCCTGGACTACTTTGTCACCTCTTTTCTGGCTCTCTTTTCCCCATCTTCACACAGGGTAGTTTATCCTGAGGACTGCCAAGAGTGACAGCCCCCTAATATAGATCTAATCATGTCACAACACAATAATTTTCACATATGCCTTTCCTGAATTACCAAAATTCCGTTATGGATGAATAAATAGTATAGAAGTTGTTCTAATTTTCTCCACTGGAAGGGCTGTGGGCTGCGTGGTGAGTAAAGAAAAACAGAAGTACTTTCTCATATAGGAAAATCTCTGTGCTTGATTACCCAACGTTGATGACTCAAAAGAAAAGCTAAACCCCAAGGAGCTCTTCATAAGGTTAACATTTAGTTTATGAATTTGGAAAAACATGTCTCTTTGTAATTATTTTAAGGTACTATATTCTAAAAGTTTTACAGTAGAAAGTGGAATATAACCTTCAAAAATTAGGGGCACCTGGGTCGCTCAGTGTGTTAAGCTTCTCCCTTCAGCTCAGATCATGATCTCAGGGTCCTGGGATTGAGTCCCGCATCGGGCTCTCTGCTCAGCAGGGAGCCTGCTTCCTCCTCTCTCTCTCTCTCTGCTTGCCTCTCTGTCTACTTGTGATCTCTCTTTCAAATAAATAAATAAAATCTTTAAAAAAATTTAATTATGCAACTATTTAATAGGATTTTTTATGCTCACTTGTCTTTTACGAATACCACATAAAATGGAGAGAAAATAAAAAAGAAAATTGCTGTATTATAGGCTAAACTATAAAAGGAATAAAGACTTAAGTATTTTCTTCTCTAGCATTCCTAAAAATCTATTTTAAATTCTGTAATAAAATTATCATTCTAAAAATTTAAATATTCTAATGATAATGATATCAGATTCAGTCACTTCCATCATTTTTATTTAAACTTTCTTAGTTTTAAGAAACATGAGGGAAGATGAAGTCTACTGTGATGGATAACACTGTACTGATTTGAAGGAATATTATATTTCCTCAAGAATAGGTATTTCTCTTCCAAGCAGTGTCCAGATAGGGCATCTCTAATTATTTCAATTTACTATACTTAATAATTTTACTCACAACAGAATGAGACAGTTAAAATGTCATTTCACAGATAAAGAAATCGAGGCACAATGGAGTTGAAATAATTTGCCCAGGGTCACATTACTATTAAGAGCTGGAGCTGGAATTTAAGCCCCAGTTTTTTGGGTCATATTGTACATTCCTAGGACTTTCCGTTTTGCACCATTCTTCCAATCAATATTTTTAGTAGAGTATTTATCACTGCAAATATTCCAAATCCAATTACAGATGTACTCAGGGGTGAGTTAAATTTTGGCCTCCAAATGCTGCTCACTGGGACTGTGGTAATGGTCCCTCAAGAACCTAGTCCTGATTTATCTCTAGTCTTTCTTCTTGGCTTGCTTCAGAGGGCTTAAATACTGCTTCCACAAATATCTCACTATTATCGCCACTATTTCTAAGGTTTTCTTATAGCTGCAACATAGTCCTCCAGATTCATTTTTTCCTGATTTCCACCTCTTCTGTACTCTCTCTCTTAAAGGTTGCTCTCTTGTTCTTCCATATAACTTATGATTTACTTTTCTTTCCTTGCTGTTCTGTTCCACAGTCATTCACTCCCACTATAACTTTGCTTCCTGTAATGGTATTTTATTTTCTGTTTCCAGTCCTCTTGTAAAGGATCTTTTCTTTTCCTTTAAAAACCTCGATATTTAAAAGGAAACATTTTATTCTTGAGTAAGCCCAGCGAGGAAAACAAATTCTCTCAAAAACAGTGCAACTTTCCTCATGTGGCTTTTTTCCTCTTCAAATTTAAACCACCTTCTGTTCCAAGAACATTTACATAAGGAGTCGAAAGGTTGTTAGAAATGCCAGCATGGTGAATTGGTGAATTTTCCTTTTAATCCTCTGTTATCCACCTGCATTTACATCTGTTCACCTTTCTTACATAAGACCATGTGACTATTCGTGATACCAATTATCTGCCCTACTTTGTTAATGATGGTTGAAAAATAACACAAAGCTTTCAACAATTTTTTTCAATAACTTACACCCATGGAAGACTTTACTAGTACAACCAGGAATAATCTATAAATCGCTGGACTTCTTAACCCGAGTGCTTCAGTGATTCAAATTGCTAGCTCTTTCATTTCCTTTCCCAGCTCTCTCTGCAAAGACATAAAAAATAGGTATTATTTGATAAAAACTCCCTAAGTATTAAAAAAATTCCCTCATCAATACAAACTATACTTGGTAAAATCTGACCCATATGCCTTTCTATAAATTTTGAAAATACATGCCAGATAAAATAAGGGTCATCAAAAAAACTTTAGGAATTCTAAATGCTTTTCACAGAGTCCACCTTTTTGGATAAGCAAGTCTTGGTAAATAAGCACTCAAAAACAGTATAGTGTACCTTAGGTAATATCATAGCGGATTTGGAGTCAGAGTCATATGATTCTTCCAATTTCTTTTGCAAGAACCAGGTGATTAGGCATATATTATTTGGAGTTTTCATGTTATCAGCTTTCTGTCAATTTTGGAAGGCAGATACAAGTGCCCTGGAAAAATTCTGAATCACAAATAATTAAAAGGTGGGTTCTTTAAATTATAGATTTCAACTGATTCCTACCAAGGCCATAAGATGCACAGTGTTAGGATAGGAATTAGAGTGTCTGGTGGATTTTTATTGCCATCTATAGTCAATCTTTCTCATAGTCAATCTTACTCATCTACAATACATACAAGAGATATCAGTACAGTGGCAAGGTCAGCCACCCTGAGTACCACAGTCACTGAAATCCTCCCACAGTACAAATGATACACAGCTCATCTGGTGGGAGTGGAAAGGGCAGGAAGATGTGTTTAGCTTAACCAAAGGGAAGTTAGCAGGTAAAACAGGTTATCTAAGCCAGAGGTTGGATCTACATGACGGGAAGGTGTAGTCAGGCACTCAGGCACATAGAGATGAAGTGTGAAATTAGGCAAGTTGGATGCAGAAATCAAATGCCCATGGGAAACCTGGGTGAACCAACATTCCCTGTTTAGTCAAAGGCTCATGTCACAGTCTGAGCATTCAGCCATTTACAGGCAGGCATGGAGTATATATTATTACTGCATAGTAAAAAGAGCTGACATTCAGATATCTATATCTATACATTACTTCATATACCACTAAATGTGTTCAAAGACACCACACATTGTGATAATTTTATCATCCATTATTTAAAACCATCCAAGGAAGATGTTATTCTTACACTGAGGGGAGAAGCAAGAATTCAGAACAAGAATGGAGCTTGACATTTGACTGTGTGTTCTGAGGCAAAAGCTTATGTGTCTTATGCTCATCACTAGAATTGAGTTAATGCCTGAACTCACACAGGAAGCTCAGGAACATTTGCAGGACAGGAAACCACACAATTCCAACCCTGTAATTTGTTTCTATTCCCAAGCAGAATAGATGTGCTCTTCTTATATTTGGCTGCTCTAGGTCTGATGAGGCAGAAAATTATATGGGGATCCTGGGAATGGCCATGTTGTGATAAGAACTTTTGTTTAAAAACTAGGCAAACTGGGCTCCATACAGACTGGATTTTAAAAGGAAAAATGATGCTTTTGACCAGAAATTACTGAACACTGGTGCTGGGACTAGTCTTAGTTTTGTGTGTGTGTGTGTGCGTGTGCGCACGCATTAACATATATACATTTGTTTCTGTAAATATGTACTTAATATTTTGTGTGAAATGAGATAAGGAAATATACTCAGTTTTCACCACATTTATTAAATATAAGAATTATTCTTTAGTTTTAGATAATGAATTTCCTATATTTTAAGAAAAATAAATTACTCTTTTATAAAATGGTAGTAAAAAGTTAAGTAGTGGAAATAGCTGGGTTTTTTTTTTGTTTTTGTTTGTTTCATTTTGTTTTAAATAGTAAAGACGACACACCAGGCACTGTTCTTAGCTTTTTATAAATGCTAACTGGAGGTGGCTATCTTAAAAAATGGCCACATACTATTTGTTGCCTCTCTTTTTAAGATGTGGAGTTTACTCTCTTTCCTTCCAAATCCTGTGATTTGCTGTGACCAACAGAAAGTGGCAGAAGTAACATTTTTGTTACTTTTCAGCCTCAGCCTTACATAGGTTCCACTCTCTATCATTTGAAATGCTGCTTATCTCAATGTCAGAAACTCAATGTCTGGTCCACCAGAGATGTAGGGTCATCTTGAACTACTCACCTCTGCAACCTGTGAGTGATGACATGATGAATTCATGAATGATCCCCGAAGACAGTAGCAGAAGAAATATTTTTGCTGAATCCAGCCCATATTGCAGGATCCTGAGCAAACCGAATGGTTACTATTTCAAGCCACTTAGTATGGGGTTGTTTTGTTATGCAACAAGGGCAGTATAATACATTCATGATTTCCTGTGCCCACTACAGCAGTTCTCCCTTGTCTGTGGATTCGCTTTCTGCAGTTTCATTTACCCATGGCCAACGGCGATCTGGAAGCAGGTGATCCTCCTCTGACCTTATCCTCAGAAGGTAGCCTAACTCTCCGTCATGATGCCTAAGACATGGACCTCACATCATCTCATCCCGTGGGCATTTTATCACCTCACATTGTCACAAGAAGGGTGAGTACAGTACAATAAGATATTTTAAGAGGCAGCTATCACATTCACATAACTTTGATTATAGTATAGGTTATAATTGTTCTTTTTTATTAGTTGTTATTGTTAATCTCTTACTGTGCCTAATTCATAAATTAAACCTTATAATTGGTATTATAGAGGATTCAGTACTATCTGTAGTTTCAGACATCCCGTGGTGGTTTTGGAACATAGGCCTTGTGGATAAGGGGGGACTACTGTGGTATAACTTTCTATTACTCTCCCCATTTTATGAAATGAGGAAACAGAAGCTCAGAGACATTAACAACTTGCCAAAGTCACACCTCTAGCAAATGGCATTTCTTAGATTCACATGTAGGCAAAATTTTAGAGCCTAGGATATTAAGCAGGTATTTATTTTTAATATTCATACCTGTTAATAAATGTTGACAATGCTATATTAGTCCTTAACTTGAAAAAATTACCATTCAGTGAAATAAAAAAAACCCTTAGAAACAACTTTCAGAATATTTGTCATACAATAAAGCACAAGATAATTATATTTAATAAGATATTTCTATATATCTATTGCTCCATGTCCTGTCTGCAATTCCTGAAAGCTATAACTGAGGGAAAGTTGAGTATATAGCTTTTTTGGAACATGATCCCAGGGAGCAGAAGTTAAAGAAACAACAAAACAGAACAGGGGAATGGGAAAATCATCCAAGGATGCAATACTAAGTTGGCATTTGCTCCTGGCCACGTGAACTCTATCCAGGTGAACCTCCTCCAGAATCTTATTACATTAGCTCAGGACTCCCTACAGCTGGAAGGAAAGGAGAATAATTTATCCTCATTAAGTAGAGTGGTTCATGGATGTTAACTCCTCACGGTTCTAGGTAACCCATGCATCCTTGAGGAGGACAGAAGAAATACAAGGCAAAGGTATGAAGCAAGGGGCTTGCCAGTATATCTTCACAAAGCTGGTCAGAGCCTGTGAAGAAATGGTAAGCAGGAATAGGCTGGAGAAAGGGCTGGGACCAGGAGAATTTGAAGGGGCCATCAGAGGCTATATGTATGTGTATGTATATATATATATATATATATATATATATATATATATAAAACTATATATATATATAGTTATATATATATATTTCTCTAGAAGGCACAGCAAGAATACTGCTTTGTGTAAATTCTTGGTAAGGTTAAATAACCTTAGATTGAACACACTGAGACCAAAATTAGAAAGATTAATACAGGGAAGAGAGCATAAGCACTTTCTTTTATGACGTCTGACTTCTAAAGTTGCTTCCTGCCCAATGTCAAGTGCAAACTAAGAGAGACATTAAACTGCATGTGGTATTTGCCCTTGTCTGAACTTTCACTGTTTTGCACCCCTGCCCCCACTTTCTTTTGAGCTTCTGAAAGCCAAGCATTAGTAATATATCCATGCAACTAGAATGCTAAAATTCCTTTAATGAGCTACCCTTGCATTCAGTTATATAAGGTCAAAAAGCAAAGTGCACTTTATATTTGAGCCAAGCCAACTACTCGTAGCAATGTCAGTGTAAGAGAACCAATTTGAACTTAACATTAATTAGCTTTTTAGTGGGCTGTAAAACTTGCTCAACATATGAAATACTTCATAATTATGGGAGATTATGGTCATATTCTGAAGAACTGAGGCAGAAAGACCCCCAAAAAAGCAAATTGCATTTAGGGCTGAATTATAAGAAACTTTGTATCTTTGAGACTGTTTTGAGATGATTTTAATATTGTGAGTTTTACAAAGTTTGAAGAAATGCTAAATAACTATGTTAGGCATGTAATGGCAAAGGTACAAATTAATATTTACAGTGCATAATAAGCGACATGAAATAAGATTTCTTATTACCTGGCACTAAGTTTTTCAAAGAAGTCAGTCTACTCGCTACAGCTATAGTATGGTCATCTGAACACATGTCAAGGGCATGCTGTCACATCTATAACCAAGTGTAATAATCTCTGTTCCCTTGTTTGGAAGGGGCTGATGCTTTGCTCTCATGATACAATAAACTTAGCTTTGCTGTGACTGAGACCTTTAAACATCCATATATACATATAAATATTAAGTGTTACCTCCAGACCATTAAAAACATTTTTATTGTTGTTTTCCTTTTTTTTACTACTTATTTCAAATTCATTTCAAGTTACAGAAAATAATTAAAGAACAGTAAATATATATATATAAAATAAATATATATACAATTTACCTGTAATTCAGATAAAATTCAAATTTTAAAAATTTTCCCAATAATATACTTTACTTATTGAACTATACAATTGTTTACAATTATACCTATAATATATACTTCATTGTTAATTATAGCTTTTTATTCGTCTAGAAACAAAAGGTACATCGAAGAGATCATGAAATTAAAACCTCAAAATGAAAAAAATATTTCCTAAAGATAAAGGGCAGATGCCAAATAAAAGGTGAAAAGTATCCAATTTTGTGCATACTAAAAATGTCTGTTAACATTTACTGGAGTGACAAAATTTTCAAATTTGAGAATATTCAATAATGTGAGGACTTAAACACATATTCTCATATGATATTGTTGAGTGTAAAACAAAATATTAGAATTGAAAGCTGATTTGGAAATAGCTATGGGCAGTTGCTATTAGATTTGTGAGAATTTTTTCTTTGCATTTTTTTTCCTTCTAGTTTTCATTCTGATTATGGTATCCTAGCTAATAAAGATATCTTTACTTCAGTGTAATCAAATCATCAGACTTTTTCTTATGTTTTCTTTGTTTTGATTTATGGGTGAATTATAAAAAAAACATTTTCTTGTATTCAATATTTTTCAATTATAAAAATATATTCAAATTAAAAAACTTGAAACATTGTACATTATTATTCAGTGCACAAGAGGCTAATATAATTGGAGAGGCTGATGAAGACTTTAGAGGAATTTAAAGATTATGGTATATGAAAGTAGATACACAATCACTGCCCAAACCATTATTGAAATTTAAAGAAATTTTGTAAAATAGTTTTGGAATGAAATATTTTTAAATTCTACTGAAGGATGTAACATAGATGTTCAAATGTCATTCACAAGTCTATTTTACTAATATTAGTTTAATTTATATTTTCCAACAAATACGAAGAAAAGGTAGAGCCTACTATTTCCTTTGTTTTCTAAGAAATTGTACATGGTATGATGTGGGTGAATGTAGTTTATAGAGAAGAATTGCCCCCTAATTACTGAAAGACATTGATGTGGGGTTATGTAACAAAATAACCATCAGTTTGGAAATTAACATTCATAGCTTCATTGACTATTTATGAGAAGTTCTAAAGATTCAATCCAGGAACCTTTCAAATCCCCAAATCTGCTAAATAATTCTTCAGTGATTAAGCATAGTGTTAAGCCGTATCCATCTTAAGTCTGCGGGGGAAAAAGTAGTGGACTGGACATGAGCAGTGGTAGTCAAATGTCAAGAATTCACAGGTTGGGGGCGCCTGGGTGGCGCAGTGGGTTAAGCCTCTGCCTTCGGCTCAGGTCGTGATCCCAGGGTCCTAGGATCGAGCCCCTCATAGGGCTCTCTGCTCCTCGGGGAGTCTGCTTCCTCCTCTCTCCCTTTGCCTGCCTCTCTGCCTACTTGTGATCTCTGTCTGTCAAATAAATAAATAAAATCTTTAAGAAAAAAAAAAAAGAATTCACAGGCGGTATTTACTTAAGATCTAAATAGGATACCCATGTTACAGAATATTCAATGGCTTATTGGCCCTTCAACTTGAGGTACGAATTGATGCCAAATCTTTTAGAGTCAAAAGCTATGTTACCTTTCTTGAATCCTTTATTACTATTGTTAGTGCATCTCTAAGTAGTAGAATCTGGTGTCACATTTTATATCCTTATTATCAGCAACACCGCACTGTAGCCTCAAGGAAAAGTAATTACCATGATCTCAATGTTATCTTTGGCTTCTAAATGAGACCCTTTTGTCCTATGACCTTTACTTACTTATGAGTACAAAAGACCTCTTTTGCACACATAAAAGTATATAAAATAAATGTCTTTTATGAAAATATACAGTAATTTCTTCTGAGAGGAAAAGATATATACTGAATTTACAAATAAATATAAAGAGAACATGTTTAAAAATATAAATCACTAAGAGTTTAGGTCCATTTAGTTTCGTAAACAGGAAACAGGCAGTAGATACTAAAGACAAATATTGGTATGACAAAATTTCAAAATTAGAAGACCCCAAAGTTTATGGATTCATAAGTTTTTATGTAATATCCTCAGTAACTTATCACACAGTACCTGTGAAATTACTAATGAAGGTATGCCACCTTTCCAAATATTTTGGGATAGCCTAATTTTTAGAAATGTTCTCCCTAAAAACACAACTCTGCTACCACTAAACAGCTAGATTTTGAAATAGTTGTGGAAACCATGGAGATTGGCAAATGCTACAAATCAGCCTCTCCTCACCCCATCTTAGAGAGCAATTATTAAACTTTTACCAATATACTACTCTGTTTTCCATTCATGCATGTTGTTTTTATTAATAATACATTTCTTTTTAATACTGAGTAATATTCCAGTTGGTGAATATGCTATCTTTATTTCAGAGCTTCTCAAATGAGGTAATTTCCCATTAGGGTATGTGTGGCAATGTCTGAAAATATTTTTGATTGTCACTAACAGCGGGGTTACTAATGACACCTAATGGATAAAAGGCCAAGAATACTGCTAAATACAATACAATACTGCTACAATACAATACAATACTGATACTGCTACAATACACAAGTTAGTTTCCACAACACAGAATTATTTGGTCTAAAATGTCAACATTGCTACTCTTGAGAAATTCTAGCCCTCTTTGGGCGGGTATTTGGTTTGCTTCATGTTTATGTTAATTATAAAGAAAGTAGTTTGAACATTTTTTAGATCTCTTTTGGGGGACATATGTATTTGTATTTATTAGGTAAATGGGTATGGGAATGCTAGGTTATAAGGTCTGTGTATGTTCAGTTTCAGTAGATATTAGCAAGGAATGAATCAAAGTGGTTGTTCGGTTAACACTCTCACCAGCAATGTAGAGAAGTAGAGCTTTTCACCTTCTTCACCAACACCTGAACTTTTGATATGGTTTTTTTTTTTTCTTTTTGAGGGAAATTTTATGTGTTAACTTTGAGTGATAATGAATATTTAATTGTACAATTTGATGCTATTTGAGAAATGTTACAATATAGAATATTTCTCTCAACCCAGGAACTTTCCTTTTTGTCTCCACAAATTAATCTCAACTTCTATGAGCAATCACACTCTGATTCTATTAAAATACATGAATTTTGCCAATTCTCAAAATTTGTATAATGTAATCATGCTGTATGTGCTGTTTTTGTATCAAGCTTCTATGCTTGACATAATATTAATCCAATGTTAAGATGCACACCTGCATAATTCAGCAGATCATTTTTTTCCTGAATATTTCATTTTGTGAACATATCAGGATTTGTCTATCCATTCTCTTGTTGATTGACATTTGTTTTTTTTTGGCAATTAATAATAAAGCTAGTAGAACATTTTATATGCAATTATTTTACTTATATATATTTTATTTTTTGGGGGGGATAACCCAACAAATGGGATTGCTGGGTCATAAGGTAAATACATGTTTAACTTGATTCAAAAATCACCAGTTTTCAAAAATGACCTTAGAATTTTACATTGCTTCAGCAACGTTCAAATGCTCCAATTGCTGCACAATTTTGCCAGTTTGGGTGTTGCCATTCAATTTTAATTCTAGTAGGTGTGAAGTTGTATGTCATTATATTTTTAATGTCCTTTCACTGACGACTGAAGATGTAGAACTCCTTTTCATATACTTATTTCCCATTTAAATATATTTCTTTGTGAAATATCTTTTCAATTATTTTGCTCAAATTTACTTGGATTTTTTAAGTGATTTGTTGAAGTTCTTTACATATGTGGGATGAAAGTATTTCGTCATTTATAAGCATCATAAATATTTCTCTCAGTTTGTGACTTATTTTTTATAATTTCCTTAATACTGACTTTTGATGAACAGTTTATGAACTTGCATTTATGCAGAAGGTTCAGCAACATTTGTTGAAAAGGGTTTCTTTCCCCACTGCATTGCATTGGAGTCTGTCAAAATCTACTTACCTTATATACATAGGTTCATTTAGGGGCTCTCTGTTCTGTTCAATTTATCTATCTATCCTTTCATCAATATCACACTGTCTTGAATATTGTAGCTTTAATTAAATTTTTAAAATGAGATACCTTAGGGACGTCTGAGTGGCTCAGGCAGTTAAGCATCTGCCTTTGGCTCAGGTGATGATTCCTGAGTCCCGGGTTAGAGAGATTTAGTCTTGCATCTGGCTCCCAGCTCAGCAGGGAATCTGCTTCTCTCTCTAACCCTCTCACCCGTGCCTCCCCCACCCCACCGCCCTGCTCTTGCTTTCTCTCTCTCTCTCTCAAACAAATAAAAATCTTTAAAAAGTGAAATAGTGTAAGTCTTTCAACATTTTTACTTGGTATGTTTATTTTTGTTATTCTAGGTCCTTCTCACTGCCATATACATTTTAGAATTGGTTTGTCTATAGATATGCCTACTGATATTTTAATCAAGATTGTATTGAAACTATAGATCAATTTGCAGAAAATTTACATAATTACTGAGTCTTCCAATTTATGAACAAAGTAAAACTTTCCATTCATTTACATGTTCTTTAATTTCCCTTAGCGAAGTTATTTTTTTCAGTTTGGGGCTCACATGCCTGTTAAACTCATTCCATTATATCTTTCTGATGTTATTGTAAGTGCCATTTTCCCCTTAAATATCGTATTTCAGTTTTTCAACTAGTATAAAAACAAACAGTCATCGCGTATATTGTGATCTTCCTAAATTCATACCTAGTGATAGAGGCTTTTTTTTTTTTTTTTTGGTAGCTTCCTTGTGATTATTTGGTCAATCAAGACACTAACTATTTCTCATTCTGCAAGTCTTTTGCTTCTTCTATTATTTCTGCTAGCATCTTCAGTACAAAGCAGAATAGAAATAGTGCAAACAGACATCCATGCCTTGTTTTTTGAGGAGGTGTTTGATTATGAACCCCAAACTTTTTATTAATATAAGCTATTCAGATTTTTGGATTTTTCTTGAAGCATCATAGTGAATTTGTGTCTTCCAAGAAATTTGTCCAAGTCACTAAAGATTCAAAATTTATCAGTATAAAGTTGTTTATAATATTAACAAATTATTACTTGATGTCTATAGAAACTATAGGGAGGTATTCATTCTCCAACTTGAGAATTAGTTAAAAGTCTTTTCTCTATTTTTCCTTTTATTCAAGGTAAGTTTTAATCTTTTTACGATTTCATTTTACCTATGTTTAGGAAGTTGAGTCTTTTCCAACATGCATCCATGTTAATATTCAAACTCAATAAACATCAATAATTTCAGATCTGCTATAACATTCTCTTGAGAAGTACAAGCTTCACTGTGACTCCAGAATATAAGAAGTGGAGTAAGTGTGGGCTGTCATGTTTTGTCTTATAGAAAGGATGGTTCATGTTTGTCTTAGAACAGGTACTCCATCTTGAACAGAATTGGTGCCACTGAATTTGTTTTTTTCTTTTTTTTCCAAGGAAAATTCAAAACGTATATTGAGAAGTATGTACAGTGGAAAGTAACAGAATGATTGCAGTTTTAGGAAAAGCTGTGTGGGGAAGTAGTAGTTAAGCTGGCTAGAAGAGAAATGATTTAATGAAATGGCGTGTTGTCCCAAGGAGTTCACTACACAAGGATCATGCTGAGAAAACTGCAGACTCCCAACTTAGCTTGTGACTGTTCCTATGAATCAAGGCCTACTTTCTGAACTGTGTAACTAACAAAGTTGGCATTATTACTGACTTCTAACATTCTAAAGAAAACAAAGTCCTTAAAAAAAAAAAGGGAGCAAAACTACATAGAAAAATTGAGTATATATTAAATTGAATTTTTATTTCCCTCACTCTATATACTTTAAAATAACAGTCTTATTAGTTATTAAAACAGTAGTTTTTTCTTTTCTTTTCTTTTCTTTTTGGTTCATGTGTGTAGTAGTTTATCCAAAGACATATATTTTGTCATCATTTCTTTTCTGGACTTTTCACATTTTTAATGTATTACGAATTCTAAGTTGGCTATATGAGCTCTAGCTCTAAAGGGAAATGAAAGAAAGAAATTAACCCATAATGAGGCTTAGAGTTGGGCTGTTTAATAAATTAGGTGCCTTCACACCTTATCTTTAATTTTTCAATCCTCAAAACCACTCCAAACTTGATGATATAAAACCACAACCATTATATTATGCTCACAAATTCTCTGGAATAAGAATTCAGGGCATGGATGTGGGCTTGTCTCAATTGTATGATGTCTTAGGACTCAGTGGCTGTCTACTTGAGCAGCAGCAGTGGTTTTAACTGCTGGGGCAAATCACCCGGGGACTTCGCTCAACTATCTGGCTCCTGGGCTAGGGTGAGTCAAAGTCTGGGGTAGTTGGGGTTCTTTACTGAAGAGCCCAAGTGTGGTCTCTTCATGAGACAGGCTTCTAAGAAGCCTGCAACCAGCATTCCAAGGAACCCAGACAGAAGCTGTAAGCCTCTCTCTGACCCAGTCTCAAGAGTCTTATACCATCACCTCTGTTGCAAGATTTGGTTATCTGCAAGTCATGAGGACCGGCCAATATTCAACGGGAGAGGGATGCATCTCCACCTACCTCCTGAAGGGGGAGCTGGCAAAATCACACTGCAAAAGAGCACATGCCATGCGAGGTTCTGTTGTTACCACATTTGGAAAGTAAAATTTACTAAATATCATGATTTTAATTGTTACAAATGAATGAAAAGAGCTACTGAGCAAAGGACTTGGGACTGCCAGCACTGCTTCTTTCATTCCAAAGCCATGTGATTTTATTTTATTAGATGCTTAATATGTGTTATGGAGGCAGACTTATTTCCATATGATTTTCAGTGTTATGACTTGGGTCACACGTTTTGTGAAATAGATTATTTCTTCACTTGGCATTAATTGCTTTATTGTGGATACTCAGGTTCAAGCATTTTTTAAAAATTGCTTTATTTTCTCAATAAAGATAAAACCAGAGTGCTAGGAGTTCAGTTTAATTGACAGAATACCTTATTTTCCAAATTGTTAGCCTCTGGGATCCTTAATGGTAGCTAGGTCCAGGGAATATTAGATCTGCACTGAAAAAGAAAGTTATGGTAAGATAAGGAAGATTTCTACTTTATTCCTATATCATCTTTTCATCCCCTGTGCTCCAATTTCAACAGGAGCCTAACAATTCATATAATGTACATCTGTCTTATAATTTGTATGACACGGCTACTTTCATGTTACACTATAGCACATAACACATAACACTAGAGGTTTGTAGGCCATTTCTTTAATCCTTTGTCTCCCCTGACCCCTTTATAGCACCACCATTATAGCATTCACTTGTCTCTTCCACTTACCTCTTAGTCCATTGGTTTGAGGGTAATAAGGAATAGCATTAGTCCTTTGAATGTTATATTTCTTCTCCCATGCTGCACTGAGTAGACAATAAAGTAAGTGTCTGGATCTGATGAAAGGTACCCAAGAGTCTCAAACTGGTACAATATTTTTGGTTCTGATGCTTTATAGCATATTGGAACATTGGCTTCACTCACTAGGTATATTCGGTGCCAAACCTGGAATTGCATAAATACATTTAAGTTCACCTGGAGCAAACAATAGGTAAAGGGTCAATGGTACCTACTTGCCAGTTATGTGCTTGATGTTTACCCCTGGGAATGGGTTCTATGGTGAGCTGCAGATTCTGCCTTTGTTGTTAGAAAGTAGGGCAAATTTTATTAAACATTTGAGATTCAGAGGAGCCAGCAATATATATCACTTTTACTTTTTACATAATTGTCTATTTAATGTTTCTTTTTTCCCTAGGCAGCATATGGATGGGCCGTTCTTTTTTATCTGATCTGATCATATCTGCTTTTTAAATGTGATGGGTTGATAATTTTTCCTTTAAAGTAACTATATAAAGTAAATATATAGTCTTATTACTTGTTTTCTATTCATCTTATAGATTGTTTCCTTTTTTTCTGGATCAAATGAATATGTTTTATGATTCCATTTACTTCCTTTGTTGGCTTATAAACTATAACTCTTGTTTTGCTATTTTTGTGGTTGCTTTAAGGTATACCTTAGGTATCTTTAACTTACTGCAGTCAACCTTCAAATTATATTATCCAACTTTATATATGTTAGAAAGTCTTAAGACAGTATACTTCTCTTTCTTCTCTCCCAGCTTTTTGCTCGTGTTATGCATTTTAATTCTTTCTATGTTTATCTCCCATGATATATTGTTAAATTTTTTGCTAAATAATCATCTTAAAATTAAATATATATATTAGTAAAAAATCCTTCCACCTCGGGATGGTGTCTCCATGGTTATCATTTTCAGTGCTCTTCATTGTTGTGTGTTAATCTATATTTTTATCTGGTATAACTTTCTTTCTGCTTAGAGAGCTTCCTTTATTATTTCTTATAGTAGATCCTTGCTAGAGATTAATTCCTTTAGCTTTGAATATCTAAAAGTGTACCTTAGTTCAGCTTTGTTCTTGAAAGATATTTTCTTTGGATATAGAATTCTTAGTTTATGGGAATTTTTTCAGTTTTAAAAAATGCTGCTTTACAGTCTTCTCAATTTTAGTGTTTCCTACAGGAAATCAGCCACTACTCTTATCTTTGTGTTTAATGTACGAACTTTATGTTTTTTCTCTCTTCCTGCCTTAAGATTTTTCTCAGCATCACCATTTTTGATTAATTTGATTAGGATGTGCCTTGGTATAGTTTTCTTTCTATTTGTTGTGCTTGGGGTTTGTTGGATTTTTTAGATCTCTAAATTTATAATTTTCTTCATATTAAAAAGATTGTTCATATATTTTCCTTTCTGACATCTCTCTCCCCCTACCTTGTCCCTTAGGGATTCCAACTACATAATTTTTAGGCCACTTTTTAGGCCAATTTATCCCAGAACTCACAAATGCTGTGTTTATTAACTTTTTTTAGTGTTTTTTTCTGTTTCATTTTGGATTACTATGTCCTCAGGTTAATTCCTTTCTTCTGCAATGTCTAATCTATTAATTCCATTTAGTTTAGTTTTTTTTTTATTTTAGATAACAGACATTGAAAATTTCATCTTTGTAAGCTTAGTTTTTTAAAAAATATCTTCCATGGGGGTGCCCGGGTGGCTCAGCCAGTTGTGTCTGACTCTGGGTTTCACCTCAGGTCATGATCTCAGGGTTGTAAGATGAAGCTCTGAGTCTTCCCTGCAGTGGGGAGTTTGCTTCCTCTGTCCCTCTGCTCCTCCCCATGCTCATGTTCTAGCTCTGTCTCTAAAATAAATACAAAATCTTTAAAAAAAAAAAAACCTTCCATATTCTGCTAAATTTCTGAAAATATGGAAGAGAGTTATTATAACTGTTTAATGTCCTTTGTTAATATTTAACATGTATGTCAAATCTGAGTCAGTTAATTTCAGTTGATTTGTTTTGGGGTTGTGGCATGTGCATGTAAGATCAGAATGTAAGTATAGAACATATATAACCATGAAGCAAATTTAATATACCAAAAGGCATAAATTTTTCCATGTTGAAGAGAGGATTGAGGTTGCCTTGGTTCCTTTTAGCAGATAGACATTATGGGGGGGGGGGATCTTTCTTCTTTTACAAGGTTTAGTGATCTATAATATTTATCTATCTTTCTATATTCTTAGCTTATGTAATAATCTGGTGTGTGTGTATATATATGTGTGTGTATATACATGTTTTTATATCCCAGCACTAGCACAGTGTCAGGTATATGGGTCTCAATTAACAATTTGTTCAATAAATGAATATATATACATGACTAGATGAATGAATGAAATGGAGAGGGCTTGGTATATCCATTCAATGAAGAAGAGTTCAGGGAAAAAAATCCTTTCTTAGATGCTGGTTGAGGAAACTAAGTTGAATGATCAGATTATAGAGTATACTTTAAAAAAATGGGTATTAACCTCTATAAAAATAACTGATTAAAAATATTGTATTGTTTAATAAAGGAACTCTACTAACAGGAATTCATATGAATTCTGGTGTTTTAGGGGACTCTTTCGTCTTTATAATTCATAAGAAATTATGTTTTATGTGAATTGAACCTCATCTTGAATAAATGGACCTTGAAAATATATTCTGTTCAACACATTCTGAAAATCATTCATACATGAAATTGGTGCTCAGGCAATATCCATGAAAATATAATCATATATGATTCATGATCAACAAAATCTTATTATTTTATATATATACTTTGAGATTAAAAGTGTTTATATCATCATTCAGAATTCTTATATTAATAAAATATTACCTCATGAATAATTTCTCAGAAAATATTCTTAAAAATCCTATTTTATGAAGAGTAACTCAGTATCTACTGGGACATATATTAGTAATATCTTCTTTTATGACTCTTCTATTTTCTTATATAAGGCTTCATGTAAATTGTGACTTTTTCCTCAGTGTCATTTACCACTTGGATCAAGATAATTTTATTCAGAATTTTAAACTACAAAATTTATGAAAAATTCATTCTAAAATATACTAGATTCTCAAATGTTTTAACTCTCATGACATACATGTATATTTATGTGACTATAAAATTTAAAAAGAATAAGGAATAATTTTGTAGTTTCCACTTAATTGTCTTCCACTCTCAAATAGAATGAGAAATTGGACAATGTATCCATTTTGTGGATTTTATTAGACCATGTGGACTTCCAATTCAGCTCACCCAAAAGGAGGAAAACAAGCTAAAAATAAATATTTGGAAACTAAATTATTCAAATTGGTTGTCAGGATGGTTTGTTTTCAATGTTGTCCTGCCTTTATTTACTGTGCAGACACTCATCATTATCAGGTTCATGTCCAATATTGGGGTACCTAAGGCCAGAGTACACATAGAAGTTCACATACTATATTTATCAATATTTGAAAGTTATGAATTAAAGCAACAATTTATAATATAAAATATATTTTATCCTTCTACTTTGATAAATATATTGATAAAAACCTGGAAGTTCTCACTTGAGTTTATACTGCTTGGGACTCTTCAGGATTCTATGCCAAAGTGTGATGCTAAAGAACTGCTTCCAAATTCTTCTGAACTTCTACTATACCCCCACTATTTTTATATTCCCAAGGCTTTACTCCCCATGCCCAATTCCCCTCTGCCCATCAAGAGGTGGCTACTCTCTAGCTACTCTCAAGTTCAGAGGTATACATCCCTTTGCAGTAATCAGAGTGTGCTGACAACAGTCCTTAGGACAGGAAACCAGGTTTCTGGACATCCATAGAGTGGATTTAAAAGGGGACCAGGATTTCAGGTGGGAGTATCATCTCCTTGGTACTTAAAATTTTTTATACTGTAGAGAGGGGCATGGTAAGAGTCATGGGTGAAGTAATGTTACATCTAGACCTTCTAGAGCACTGGCCCCAGGGCAGCTGGGTGCCTGTCTTCCCTAGGCCTAATATATAGTCCGGAGGCCCTGACTATAATAAGCCTGAGTATCTTAGACTTAATATTGTCAAATCACCTTCAATCTAGTGATTATGTTTGTTCCACTTCCATGTTATGACTACTTAACTATAGGAGAATTTTTTTTAATTTTCACACTGAATAATTAATATCATTAGCTAAATATGTGCATTTACATAGAAATACATCTAATATCAAAGCTTTGTCAACTATAATAAGCAAGTATCCAAGAAACTTACAAAATGACATGAGTTGCAATAGGACATTTTTAGTTTGCCAAGCATGTGGTACTTTCAATGAAAATTGTAATATACTTTTCAAACAACCTAAGTTTGCAAAGCTACCTGATCCAGAAATTGATGACATAGTTCTAAACATGATGACATATTTCTAAACCACTATTTATTAACTGTGCAATTTTGTTTACATATGAGAATGAACTATGTTTTTAATATAATACCATTGTATTAATACATTTTCTGATTTAATTTTACATTGATCGAGAATTATTTTGGGGTGCCTGGCTGGCTCATTTGGTAGAGCATGCAACTCTTGATCTCAGTATTGTGAGTTTGAGCCCCACATTGGGTGTAGAGATTACTTTTAAAAAATTATTAAAAAAAAAAGAATTATTTTCTTTTTCATGTTTCTAGTTTCAAAAGATACCAGAGAAATTCTCTCAAAAACATCCTTTTCTTATGTAATTTATTTCTTTATTTGGATTTGCTTAAGTATTAGCTTAAGATTTTCGAGTACAGCTACTTGAAAAATGAGGAAAATAAATTTTGTTCAAAAAGCAACTTAGAATAACAGTTTATTCCAATGATGTATGAAGCCTATTATCATGTCGAGCACATTAAATTCAGTTGAAAAATAAGTATAGCACAAAAATGATTCATATGCCCTATGTGTAAGCTACAATACAGAATTAATAGCAAATAGACTTTATGAAAGAAGATTTTCAGATCCATTAGAAAAGTACTTTCAGCATATCACAGCTAGCAGAGTAGAATCTTCCTTGAGAGCAGTTCTGTAGCTACATCATGCTTCCAGAACGTGTGTGTGTGTGTGTGTGTGTGTGTTTAACCACTATTCTACTAACACTTGGCATAGGCCAGTCATTTGCCTCTGAATGTGAATTAGAGATACATTTACCCCTGAATCTGTATCTCTAACCCACACATCTCCATGCCCACTTTCCCAAGAAACAAAGTTGATTTTCTTACCATATAATTTTCTTTGGAGGTGTCTTAGGGTTTGTGAGGTAAATCATGGAGATCTGGAGATACAGTTGGAAAAAGACTCCCAGACCCTCATTAAGTCTGTTTCACACAGAGATGTTCACTTTTATCTGTTAAATATTTTGAAGTATTCCTATGATTTTATTTGAAAAAATGTGTTCTATGTCTTAAAAATATTTGGCAACACCTGGATGAAACTCATTAACTTGGATTTCATCAATTGTTGTATAATTGTGAACCAATATTATCATAAGATTATATGCATTGTAATTCAAATACAGTTAAATATAACCAGCGTTTCTTCTCTTTGGTAATTTAAAGTAGAAACAACTACCTGGAAAAAATAAATATAAATTCATATAAATCTTATTTCTAAAAGAGGAAAATAAAGACCTAGCCTTATCATTAATAAAACATATCTTTGATGGGTATTAATGAGGGCACATATTGCATGGAACAGGGGGTGTTATATACAAACGATGAATCATGGAATGCTACATCAAAAACTAATGATGTACTCTATGCGATTAACATAAGTAAAAAAATTATATAAAAATAAAATAAAATATCTTTAAGAAGACAGATGGTGAAGGAGATAGTAGGAAATGTATAAATTAAACAAAATTGTTTGATTGATAAACCTAATGAATATTGATTGAGGGTTACCTGAAGTTTTCAGAGGAAATTGACAATGCATTAATCACTAAACACATCCCTTCTCTAAACCTAGAGGAGAGTCCTCTCCTTTGTTTAGAGTTCGAGTCTTTCTATGAAATGAGCTATAGAATTTTTTATTCACAATTAGCAAATAGGCAAATATTTTGGATCAACTGAACAATCATATTGAACTTAGTTGGTGCTGATTCATAATGGAACTCAAAGAAAGAGTCCGCTTCATATTCAGAAATAAGTACAAATGAGTAAGAGTAAAGACTTTTCATAAAATGGCTTAAATGGCTTACCACAATTTATAATTGTATTCTGACTTATTTTATTAAGTATTTGTTAGCAAAGAAAACATTAACATAGATTAATAATATTGATTATAATCTCTTCTAATATTAATGATTACTTCTATACATAACTTTTACAAGCAATGGTAGAGTTCTGCTTTAGGAAAAACCATTATCACATAACACTTAAGGTTGTTTCATATTTTTCATATTATTGTGCTTGAAAAATTAATTCATAGTACCTACTCTGTGAGGATTGTTAGCAGGATTGACAGCATGCTGAAGAACAGAAAACTAAGAATAATAAAAAAATAGTAGACTGTCAAGTTGAAGGAAGATTATATTAACATTAGCTTTATTAATGGTCTAGAAAGTGATACAAATGGAAACTAATGAAATCTTCAAGTAATAAGTGATTAATGACATAAAATAGAGAAAAACATATACCTTGAAAGTAAAAGAGAAAGAAAGGAAGAAGAAAGAAAAAAGAAAGAAAGAAAGTAAGAAAGATTACTGAAGAAGATACTACAGATTGGTTATTGGGTATATACTCAGATAATACTTTCCTGAATGATGTATAGGAAGTAATATAATTTCTAGAAAGATAATTTTTTCTTAGTAATGTGATATTCTTTTTAAACAATAAGAAATATTCCTAATAGAGAATAGCTGTTATCATATAATGAAATATTTATATACACTTCAAGTATGTTCTACTTTCTTAAAATGTCATGGAAGATACGCACTAAAATTGTGGCAATATGCAACACACTACCATTTCCTTCTATGATTATCATTTTTAGAATTGCATATCTGTATTAATGAGAAATTAGAAAAACTTTTTACAATGGACAAAAACATGGACTTTATTAGAAATTCCACATACAAAGCAAGCCTGTATTTATTTAATTATTGAATAACTTACATTTTTAAAAATTTAATTATTTTTAAAATGTATTACATATTATTTGCCACAGAGATTCAGGACTGTGAATCATCAAGCTTACGCCTTTCACAGCACTCACCATAGCACATCCCGCAATGTCCATAACCCAACCACCCTTTCCCTACCCTCCCAACCCCCAACAACCCTCAGTTGTTTTGTAAGATTAAGAGTCTCTTATGGTCTATCTACCGCCCAATCCCATCTTGTTTCATTTTTTTCCTTCCCTACTCCCCCAACTCCCTGCCCTACCTCTCAAATTCCTCATATCAGAGAGATCATATGATAATTGTTGTTCTCTGATTGACTTATTTTGCTTAGCATAATACCCTCTAGTTCCATCCACGTTGTTGGAAATGGCAAGATTTCATTTCTTTTGATGGCTGCATAGTATTCCATTCTATATGTATATACCACATCTTCTTTATCGATTCATCTGTTGATGGACATCTAGGTTCTTTCCATAGTTAGGCTATTGTGGACATTGCTGCTATAGACATTTGGGTGCATGTGCATCTTCGGATCACTACATATGTATCTTTGGGGTAAATACCCAGTACTACAATTGCTGGGTCATAGGGTAGCGCTATTTTTAACTTTTTGAGGAACCTCCATACTGTTTTCCAGAGTGACTACACCAGCTTGCATTCCCACCAATAGTGTAGGAGGGTTCCCCTTTCTCCACATCCTCTCCAACATCTGTCGTTTCCTGACTTGTTAATTTTAGCTATTCTGACTAGGGTGACTTGGTATCTCATTGTGGTTTTGATTTGTATTTCCCTGATGCTGAGTGATGTTGAAAACTTTTTCATGTGTCTGTTGGCTATCTGGATGTCTTCTTTGCAGAAATATCTGTTTATGTCCTCTTCCTATTTCTTTTTTTTTAATTAATTTTATTTTTTTTAAACATATAATATATTTTTATCCCCAGGGGTACAGGTCTGTGAATTGCCAGGTTTACACATTTCACAGCACTCACCATAGCACATACCCTCCCCAATGTCCATAATCCCACCCCCCCTTTCCCAACCCCCCTCCCCCCATCAATCCTCAGTTTGTTTTGTGAGATTAAGAGTCACTTATCTCTCCCTCCCAATCCCATCTTGTTTCATTTACTCTTCTCCTACCCCCTTACCCCCCATGTTGCATCTCCTCTCTCTCATATCAGGGAGATCATATGATAGTTGTCTTTCTCCGATTGACTTATTTCGCTAAGCATGATACCCTCTAGTTCCATCCACGTCGTCGCAAATGGCAAGATTTCATTTCTTTTGATGGCTGCATAGTATTCCATTGTGTATATATACCACTTCTTCTTTATCCATTCGTCTGTTGATGGACATCTAGGTTCTTTCCATAGTTTGGCTATTGTAGACATTGCTGCTATAAACATTCGGGTGCACGTGCCCCTTCGGATCACTACGTTTGTATCTTTAGGGTAAATACCCAGCAGTGCAATTGCTGGGTCATAGGGTAGTTCTATTTTCAACATTTTGAGGAACCTCCATGCTGTTTTCCAGAGTGGTTGCACCAGCTTGCATTCCCACCAACAGTGTAGGAGGGTTCCCCTTTCTCTGCATCCTCGCCAGCATCTGTCATTTCCTGACTTGTTAATTTTAGCCATTCTGACTGGTGTGAGGTGATATCTCATTGTGGTTTTGATTTGTATTTCCCTGATGCCGAGTGATGTGGAGCACTTTTTCATGTGTCTGTTGGCCATCTGGATGTCTTCTTTGCAGAAATGTCTGTTCATGTCTTCTGCCCATTTCTTGATTGGATTATTTGTTCTTTGGGTGTTGAGTTTGTTAAGATAGATTTATAGATTTTGGACACTAGCCTTTTATCTGATATATCATTTGCAAATATCTTCTCCCATTCTGTCAGTTGTCTTTTGGTTTTGTTAACTGTTTCCTTTGCTGTGCAAAAGCTTTTGATCTTGATAAAATCCCAATAGTTCATTTTTGCCCTTGCTTCCCTTGCCTTTGGCGATGTTCCTAGGAAGATGTTGCTGTGGCTGAGTTCGAAGAGGTTGCTGCCTGTGTTCTCCTCAAGGATTTTGATGGATTCCTTTCTCACACTGAGGTCCTTCATCCATTTTTAGTCTATTTTTGTGTGTGGTGTAAGGAAATGATCCAATTTCATTTTTCTGCATGTGGCTGTCCAATTTTCCCAACACCATTTATTGAAGAGGCTGTCTTTTTTCCATTGGACATTCTTTCCTGCTTTGTCGAAGATTAGTTGACCATAGAGTTGAGGGTCTATTTCTGGGCTCTCTATTCTGTTCCATTGATCTATGTGTCTGTTTTTGTGCCAGTACCATGCTGTCTTGATGATGACAGCTTTGTTATAGAGCTTGAAGTCCGAAATTGTGATGCCACCGACTTTGGCTTTCTTTTTCAATATTCCTTTGGCTATTCGAGGTCTTTTCTGGTTCCATATAAATTTTAGGATTACTTGTTCCATTTCTTTGAAAAAAATGGAAGGTACTTTGATAGGAATCGCATTAAATGTGTAGATTGCTTTAGGTAGCATAGACATTTTCACAATATTTATTCTTCTAATCCAGGAGCATGGAACATTTTTCCATTTCTTTGTGTCTTCCTCAATTTCTTTCATGAGTACTTTATAGTTTTCTGAGTATAGATTCTTAGCCTCTTGGTTAGATTTATTCCTAGGTATCTTATGGTTTTGGGTGCAATTGTAAATGGGATTGACTCCTTAATTTCTCTTTCTTCTGTCTTGCTGTTGGTGTAGAGAAATGCAACTGATTTCTGTGCATTGATTTTATATCCTGACACTTTACTGAATTCCTGTACAAGTTCTAGGAGTTTTGGAGTGGAGTCTTTTGGGTTTTGCACATATAGTATCATATCATCTGCGAAGAGTGATAGTTTGACTTCTTCTTTGCCGATTTGGATGCCTTTAATTTCCTTTTGTTTTCTGATTGCTGAGGCTAGGACTTCTAGTACTATGTTGAAAAGCAGTGGTGATAATGGACATCCCTGCCATGTTTCTGACCTTAAAGGAAAAGCTCTCATTTTTTTTCCATTGAGAATGAAATTCGTGGTGGGTTTTTCATAGATGGCCTTGATGATATTGAGGTATGTACCCTGTATCCTTACACTTTGAAGAGCTTTGATCAAGAAAGGATGCTGTACTTTGTCAAATGCTTTTTCAGCATCTATTGAGAGTATGATATGGTTTTTATTCTTTCTTTTATTAATGTATTGTATCACCTTAATTGATTTGTGGATATTGAACCAACTTTGCAGCCCAGGAATAAACCCCCTTGGTTACAGTGGATAATACTTTGAATGTACTGTTGGATCCTATTGGCTAGTATTTTAATGCGAATCTTCACATCCGTGTTCATCAAGGATATTGGTCTGTAATTCTCCTTTTTGATGGGATCTTTGTCTGGTTTTGGGATCAAGGTAATGCTGGCCTCATAACATGAGTTTGGAAGTTTTTCTTCCATTTCTATTTTCTGGAACAGTTTCAGGAGAATAAGAATTAATTCTTTAATGTTTGGTAGAATTCTCCTGGGAAGCCACCTGGCCCTGGGATCTTGTTTGTTGGGAGATTTTTGATGACTGCTTCAATCTCCTTATTGGTTCTGGGTCTGTTCCGATTTTCTGTTTCTTCCTGGTTCAGTTTTGGTAGTTTATATGTCTCTAGGAATGCATCCATTTCTTCCAGATTGTCAAATTTGCTGGCGTATAGTTGCTCATAATATGTTCTTATAATTGTTTGTATTTCTTTGGTGTTGGTTGTGATCTTTCCTCTTTTGTTCATAATTTTATTAATTTGGGCCCTTTCTCTTTTCTTTTTGATAAGTCTGGCCAGGGCTTTATCAACCTTATTGATCTTTCAACGAACAAGCTCCTAGTTTCGTTGATTTGTTCTATTTTTTTTGTTTGTTTGTTTCTATTTCATTGATTTCTGCTCTGATCTTTATGATTTCTCTTCTCCTGCTGGGTTTAGGCTTTCTTTGCTGTTCTTTCTCCAGCTCCTTTAAGTGTAGGGTTAGGTTGTGTATTTGGGACCTTTCTTGTTTCTTGAGAAAGCCTTGTTTTGCTATATATTTTCCTCTCAGGACTGCCTTTGCTATGTCCCAAATATTTTGAACTGTTGTGTTTTCATTATCATTTGATTCCATGAATTTTTTCAATTCTTCTTTCATTTTCTTGTTGACCCGTTCATTCTTTAGAAGGATGCCCTTAGCCTCCCTGTATTTGGGTTCTTTCCAAATTTTCTCTTGTGATTGAGTTCTAGCTTCAGAGCCTTGTGGTCTGAAAATATGTAGGGAATGATCTCTTTGGTACCAGTTGAGATCTGATTTGTAACCCATGATGTTAGCTATTCTGGCAAATGTTCCATGTCAACTATAGAAGAATGTATATTTGTTGCTTTGGTTTGGAATGTTCTGAATATATCTGTGATGTCCATCTGGTCCAGTGTGTCCTTTAAGGCCTTTATTTCCTTCTTGATCTTTTGCTTGGCTGATCTGTCCATTTCAGCGAGGGGGGTGTTAAAGTCCCCTACTGTTATTGTATTATTGTTGATGTGTTTCTTTGATTTTGTTATTAATTGGTTTATATTATTGGCTGCTCCCAAGTTAGGGGCATAGATATTTAAAATTGTTAGATCTTCTTGTTGGTCAGACCCTTTGAGTATGATATAGTGTCCTTCCTCATCATGTATTATAGTCTTTGGCTTAAAATCTAATTAATCTGATATAAGGATTGCCACCCCTGCTTTCTTTTGATGTCCATTAGCTTGGCAAATGGTTTCCCACCCCCTCACTTTAAATCTGGAGGTGTCTTTGGGTCTAAAATGAGTTTCTTGTAGACAGCATATTGATGGTTTTTTTTTTTTTTTAATCCATTCTGATACCCTGTGTCTTTTGTTTGGGACATTTAGCCCATTTACATGCAGGGTCATTATTGAGAGATATGAATTTAGTGCCATTGTATTGCCTGTAAGTTAACTGTTACTGTATATTGTGTCTGTTCCTTTTTGTCCTTCTACTTTTAGGCTCCCTCTTTGCTGAGAGCACTCCTTTCAATATTTCCTGTAGAGTTGGCTTGGTGTTTACAAATTCTTTTAGTTTTTGTTTGTCTTGGAAGCTTTTTATCTCTCCTTCTATTTTCAATGATAGCCTAGCTGGATATAGTATTATTGGCTGCATGTTTTTCTCATTTGGTACTCTGAATATATCATGCCAGTTCTTTCTGGCCTGCCAGGTCTCTGTGGATAAGTCTGCTACCAATATAATATTTTTACCATGGTATGTTACAGACTTCTTGTCCTGAGGTGCTTTTAGGATTTTCTGTTTGTCACTAAGGCATGTAAGTTTTACTATTAGATGACGGTGGACCTATTCTTATTGATTTTGAGGAGGGTTCTCTGTGCCTCCTGTATTTTGATGTTGTTCCCTTTGCCATATTAGGGAAATTCTCTACAATGATTTGCTCCAATATACCTTCTGCCCCCCTCTCCCTTTCTTCTTCTTTTGGAATCCCAATTATTCTAATATTGTTTTGTCTTATGGTATCACTTATCTTTCAAATTCTGAACCAGTAGTTGTTTGTCTCTCTTTTGCTCAGCTTCTTTATTCTCTGTCATTTGGTCTTCTATATCACTAATTCTCTCTTCTTCCTCACTTAGCAGTAAGAGCCTCCATTTTTGATTGCACCTCATTCATAGCTTTTTTGATTTCAGCTTAGTTAGATTTTAGTTCTTTTATTTCTCCAGAAAGGGATTTTATTTTTCAAACAGGGTTTCTCTAATACTTTCTGTGCCTTTTTTGAGCCCAGCTAGCACCTTGAGAATCATCCATCTGAACTCTAGATCCAATATATTCCCAATGTCTATATTGATTAGGTCCCTAGCCTTTGGTCCTTCCTCTTGTTCTTTTTTTTTTTTTTTTGTGGTGAGTTTTTCTGCCTTGTCATTTTATCCAGATAAGAATATATGAATGAGAAAATAAAATACTTGAAAGAGTGGGAAAGACCCCAGAAAAATGTCCAACCAAATCAGAAGAGACCCCAAATCAGAGGGAGAAGAATGGGGTAAAAAGAAGATTTTTAAAAGAATTTTAAAAAATTGACTATATATATGTATATATATATATACATATATATAGTGAATAGAATAGAGCCACCCACTTGATTTTGGGTGTATTTTGGTCTCTTGGAAGAAATTATCTCCCAAAATTTTAGAGAAAGAAAAACATGATGAAGGGATGGAATATGACTGTAGACATGAAAATTTAAAAAATTTAAAAAATTTAAAAAATTTAAAAAATTAAAAAATTCCAAAAAAGGAATTGATAAGATAAGTTTGTTGGAAAAGAAAGAAAAAGATAGCAGAGAGAATTTTCTCAGGCTGGAGACTAGAACAAAGCCCTTTGCTAGATTTAGGGTATATTTTGATCTATTAGAAGAAGTTGTATCCCAAAATTTTTTAGAAGAAAAACCCTATATATGTATACAAAAAATAAAGTTAGATACAATGAAGTAGAAGATATGAGTATAATAATGAAGGTTTAAAAATATTTTTTAAAGAAAGGTATTGTTAAGATAAACTAGTTAATGTTAAAAGAGGAAAGTGGAAAAGTTAAAAAACTTAGAATAAGAAAAAAAAGAAAGAGGAATTGTTAAAAAATTTAGAATAAGAATAAAATAAAATGAAAGAGATTTAATTAACTTTGCAGGATTAAAGAATCATGTGGAGAAAGCCATGAATTCCATGCTTTGCAATTCCCTCCTCTGGAATTCCCCTATTCTCCTTTATCAGTGAGCTTGGTCTTGGCTGTTCTTGCTGATCTTCTGGGGGAGGGGCCTATTGTAGTGGTTCTCAAATGTCTTTGCCTGAGATGGAATTGCCCCATCCTTGCCAGGGGCCAGTCTAAGTAATCTGCTAGAGTTCATTCTCGGGAGCTTTTGTTCCCTGAACACTTTCCGTAGAGCTCTGGAGGGCGGGAATGAAAATGGGGGTCTCCCAATCTGGCCGGTGGAGCTGACAGCTCAGAGTGCCACTTCTTAGTGCATCCTTGGAGAAAAGCACTCAATCACTCCTGTCTCCCTGGTCTCTGGCTGCGCTCTGAGCTCACCCGGCCTGTGACCGAGCGTTTCTGTCTCTGGCACACAGCCCTGTTTGGAGTATCCAAATCCAGCAGATTCCTGCCACTCTGCTCTTCCAGTGGCTCTCCCTGGATCTGCCACTTGTGGGGTCCCTGCTCAAAGAGCACTGCCCTGATTGTGCCATGGATCACAGTTTAAGGTAATCCTGAGCTAAGAGCTCACTCCTCAGCTCTGTCTTTATAGCCTGCTTCCCTACTCTAATACCTGTGAGCTCTGCTACACTCAGACACTCCCAAACCTTCTGTGACCCTGCAGAACTTGAGGCAATACTGTCCCTGTGAGGGCTCCACCCCCACTTAGCCTCTGGAACCATGTCCCTCAGTGGAGCAGACTTTTAAATGTTCGAATTTTGTACTCTGTTGCTCCACCACTTGCTGGGAGCTGGCCCCTCCCCCTGTGGTCTATCTTCCCATTACTTCGGATTCACTTCTCCGCATGTCATACCTTTCAGAAAGTGGTCAGTTTTCTGTTTCTAGAATTGCTGCTCTTATTCTCTTTGATCTCCTGTTGGCTTTGTAGGTGTTCGGAATGGTTTGATAACTATCTAACTAAACTCCTGCGACCTGATGTCATCTCAGTCTGCTACACCTCCACCAACTTGACTCCTCCTGTCAACTTTTTCTTTCAATCAAAAACTAGACATGATTAAGCTTAGTGAGGAAGGCATGTTCAAAGCCAAAATAAGCCAACAGCTAACACTCTTGTGCCAGTTAGCCAAGTTGTGAAAGCAAAGGAAAAATTATTGAGGACAATTTAAACGTCCAGTGAATACACAAATTATAAGAAAATGAAAAAGCCTTTTTGCTTGTTATAGAGAAAGTTAGAGTGGTCTGAATAGAAAATCAAGCCTGCCACAATATTTCCTTAAGCCAAAGCTTAATCCAGAACAAGGCCCCAACTCTCTTAAATTCTGTGAAGACTGAAAGAAGTGAGAAAGCTGAAGAAGGAAAAATTTGAAGCTAGCAGAGGTTGGTCCATGACATTTAAGAAGCTGTCTTTATAATGTAACAGTGATTGGTAGAGCAATATGTGCTGATGTAGAAACTGCAGCAAATTATTTAAAAGATCTTGCTAAGATAATTAAGGAACGTGGCTACACTAAACAAATTTTCAGTCTAATTTTGCTGAATATCTTTAAGCACACGGTTGAGACAATGACTAGCTTTATTGTGATATTCACTTTATTGTAGTGGTCTGGAACTGAGTCAAAGATATCTCTGATGTATGGTTGGATATACATTTTTCTTGGTGCTTTAGTATTTTCTGTTTGTCTTTGGTTTTAGCAGTTTTACTCTGATGCATATTATAGTAGTTTTCCTTATCCTTATCCTTCTTGGGATTTTCAGAATTTCTTTAATCTGTGTCTTGATGTCTTTCATGATTTCTGGAACATTTTTCAAACATTTTCTCTTCATAATTTCTTCTGATCCACTTTCTTTTATTTCTCCTTCTATACATATAAATAGAAATTTTAATTTCTATCCTACAAGATTCTTAGAACTTTTCTATTGACTCCATTCTTTTTCCTGCTTTCACTGCTGTTTCCATATTTTCTGTTGTTCTGATTTCTAGTTTTTAAGTGTGCTACAGTTGACCCCTGAACAACTGAATGGGTTAGGGGCAGTGAACTCTATGCAGTCAGAAATTGCCATGCAGAATTTGATACTCACTTAACTAATTAGCTGTCATTAGACTGTTGATTGGAAGCCATGCTGACAACATAAATAGCTGATTGACACAATTTTTGTATGTTATATGTATTATATTCTGTATTCTATAATAAATTAAGCTCAAGAAAAGAAAATGTTATCAAGAAAATCATAAGGAATGGAAAATACATTTGCAGTATACAACATTTACAGTACAAATACACTACAGTACAGAAATGTATTTATTGAAAAAAATCCACATATAAGAAGACCCATGTAGGTCAAACTTATGTCATTCAAGGGTCAACTATACTTCTATTTAATTTGCTATTCTTTCTATCTGCTAAGTTCCTAATTCAAAACATATTGTCTTTAGTTCTAACACATTCACTTGACTATAGTTTATTAATTGCAATTCTTTGGTGAAATTGGATGCCTAATGAGACTCCAGGCAGTATTTTGGTGCCAAGAATGAAAGATAAAAAAGCATAAGAATCTGGGCAGGGGCCAGGGACACACAAAAGTCTCAAGACATTACTACTGTTTATAGTGGTTTAGAGATCCAGGGAGAGTTTGTCTCATGCTGAGTAGAAGTTCTTGAGTTCTCTATAGATTTTTGAACAGAAACAAGTGGTATGATGAAACCAAAACACAACACTGTGCTTAACACATGATTAAAAACTTGATAAATGTTACTAGTGTTACTATAACTGGACTTTGCTGATACAAGATCCTTGCTTTCACTTCCATGTTTTCTGTATCGCTATAGCTGCTGTATTTTGTGTCTTGAGCACATGATTAGAATTACTTAACTGTGACTTCTGTTTTCAGCCAACATAGAGAAACAAGGCTTATCTACCTGCTTATATGATTCTGCTTGTGCTGCTACAGCAAAACATCACAATCTGTGTGGCTTAAGCAATAGAGACTAATTTTTCACAATTCTGAAGGCCAGAAGTCTAAGTTCATGTTGCCGCAAGACTTGGTTTCTGATGAGGGCTCTCTTTCTGACTTGTAGACAGCCACCTTTTCACTGTGTCATCACACGGCCTTTCCTTTGTACACCTGTGAAAGGAGAGAGAGAGAAAGAAAGAGAAAGAGAGGGCTCTGGTATTTCTTCTTTTTAAAAAAATTTTTAAAAGATTTTATTTTTTTATTTGAGTGAGAGAGAGAGAGAGACACACACACACAAAGAGGGTAAGTGAGCCAGGGGAGGAGCCAAAGGAGAGGGACAAGAAGATTCCCTGCTGAGAGTGGAACCACAGGGCTTGATCTCATGACCCCAATATCGTGATCCTGAGGTAATGACCTAAGCCAAAGCCAAGAGTCAGATGCTTAACTGACTGAGCCACACAGGCATCCCTGATGCTTTTTTTTTCTTCTAAAGACATGAATCCTGTCAGACTGGGACTCTGCTCTTAGAACCTCATTTAACCTTAACTACTTCCTTAGAGCCCAGGTCCTGATATAGCCATGCTGAGGTTTAGGACTTCAATATATGAATTTTAGGGACATATTCAGTCAATAGAACTGTCTAAAAAAAAATATGAAAGAGTTTCTCAAGACATTGAACATAGGCAACAAAACCACAATCTCTTAGAGATGAAAAACGAATAAGGTGAGTTTTTAGGATTAGCCCTATAGCCATTTTAATTACCCTGGTTTACTACCTAAAGAGAGATAGCAGATGTTGGTACAGCAAGTAAATAAGATGGGGCCTGCTAATCTCCTTGGGTGTGAGAGATGGAACTGGGATTTTGGGAAGGCCAAGATGGCTGGAGTTTGCAGGCTACAGTACTAAAAATGGACAGCTGCACAGAGAGAGAAATGCAGAGATGCCAGTATCCCATAAGTATTTGATTGAGCACTGATCAAGTCATGCCTGTGAGAAAGCTACCTAAAGTTGGGAGTTAATTGCCTAAAACAATTCAAGGAAATAATCTCCAGAGTTCACACATGGCCAGAAATAGTGCCTTTTTCCACAAGTCAGGGTGGAAAACTTTATAATTCATGGGGCATACTGTATAGTACTTAGTAGTGGGAAAAAAATGAGGTCTCAAGTATTTGCTGGTGTGGTCTTACTCCAAAAGTATTTAAAAACAAGGCCCCATAAGATTATATTGTTTCCAAGTAAGAAACTTAAATATATCCCAGAATAAATCTCAAAAACATTCAAAGGAATACAAAAATATCCAGTACTTAACAAGGCCAAATTTACAGTGTCTATCATCCAAAGAAAAGCTACAGGAATGCAAAAAACAGAGCAAAAAAAATTATAATCCTCACATGGCGAAATATCTGCCAAAACTGATAACAATGATAGTGTTGGTAAAAAAGTGTTTTTAAAACAGTATGACTATATTTTATAAGTTCAGGAAGGTTGAGGAGTAATTGAATAGGTTAAGTAGAGAAGCAGAAGATTAAATTGAATTTTTAAAGATAAAAACTGGGGTACCTGGGTGGCTCAGTCGATTAAGCATCTGACTTTGGGTCAGGTCATGATCTTAGGGTCCTGGTCTGAATCCCAGCAATGGGCTCTGCACTCAGCATGGAGTCTGCTTCTCCCCCTCTCTCTGCCTCTCCCCACACTCCTGCTCTTTCTCATAGAAATAAATAAAATCTTTGTTTAAAAAAGAGAAAAACTGCAATGGGTAAGATGAACTATATACTGCATGCAATTAATGGCAAATTGGACATTGTAGAAGAAAAGGTTGGTGAAATTGGAAACAGCAGTAGACCTACACAGAGAAATAAGACTTAATAAAAACCCAGAACATAAGTGAGCTGTGGGACAAACCAAAAACAGTCTTCCAAGGTGAAGCTCTGGGAAATGGTGCTTCAAGGAAAGGAGGCAGTTGGGACAAATCCAAAAAGTCTAAAAAGTTTGTAGTATATAAGTCTGGTGTATTTGTTGATGACACAATTGAGTTAGAAGCAAGAATCGCAAGCTAACATTCATGCTGCTCTTCTGTTGTTTTCTGTGGTTACCCTATGTGTGTTGTTCCTACTTCTCATGTGCTGAGAACTTCCAATTTCTCATACTCTTTGCATTTCAAATTCCACAAATCACCATTTCATTTGGTGATTTTCATATATTTTTCATAAAATTTCAGAATTTTCATGTATTTTTCATCATATTGTGAAGCCCTTAGCACAGTGTTTATCATATGCTTAAATATTTGATGAATGCTATTTTATATTTTTAGTATTATCCTTCTGAAAATAGTCAAGTTGTTAGATATATTGTATTCCAATACAATAATTTACAACTAATGGTTTGAACTAGTGTTTTATTCATGCAAGGGTAAACATGTGTTTGGCAGACTTCTTCAGTTAAACCAGGTGGAGTCATAACCAATGGAACTGTTTCAGGTGAGCAAGGGCATTTGAATTCCACCTGTAGTGGGACATTGGATGAAACTGTAACCTATTATTTTTGATATACAGGTAGACAAAATAAGCATTTAAAATCGTAGTTTCTTTTGTCTCTAGAGGTAGATACTTCTGTTTATATCTGGGGCAGGGTGCTTTCTCATTTTGGGCAAATTAGCTGAATAGCCTTTGGATGGATACAGGTAACCAGAAGTTAATGTGTACACCAGAGGAAGGTGTAGATGGGCTGGAGTTACGTGTCTCAGGAAATTTGCATTATTCTTACGTGGAGTGGAGTGGGAAAGTAGGAGAAATATGTCTTTGTGTATGCTGCAGTGGAGAGATTTTACTTCTGTAGTGTGTGGCTGATTTTTATTCATGAGTGGTTTTTGTTGTTGATTTTTACTTTGAGAGATACTTGCAAAAGATGAGAAGCTGAGAGAAGAGGCAGAAAAACTCACTTTCAGGAGAAATTTCTTGAGATTTTGTACACAAATATTGTGGTTTGAGACATATACAAGTAATCTGAGTTCAGAGTTAAGGTAGCCATTTTCTCTGCCTCTATTCAGAACCTGGCACTCTCATATCACAGAGAGTGGGAAGTTTGGGGGTATCAGGAGACACATCTCTGGCAAGGACATTCCTTATTTCTGGATTCAGAATCCAGAATGTTCACCTTTATAGTACAGGCCTGCCAATTATTTCCTAAGAAACTCCATTGGCAGTTAGAACAAATCTATCACTTAGGGTGATTTAAGGAGCAGTAGGCAATGGGAAGGAGGGGCTGGATTAGCAGTAAAGGAAGACGCTGAGTTGTAGTTATTGGGAACCCATTACATTATAAGAACAAATGACACTCTCCTTTGTAGACACTCAGTAATAATGAGAGAGTATTCTGTTTTGCTGAGAAGTTTGAGATGCCACAATTATGAGAGAAGAACAAGCTGTTATTTTTATTTAAAAAAAATTTTTTTTTTAATTTATTTGACAGACAGAGATCACAAGTAGGCAGAGAGGCAGGCAGAGAGAGAGGAAGGAAAGTAGGCTTCCTGCTGAGCAGAGAGCCCGATGTGGGGCTTGATCCCAGGACCCTGGGATCATGACCTGAGCTGAAAGCAGAGGCTTTTAACCGACTGAGCCACCCAGGCGCCCAAGAACAAGCTGTTATAATACAGAAACATGACTTTATATTTATTCACAGGTTCATAAGGCTGAACATTTGGGCTGTTAATGAACTGCATCTCATAGTAGGAAAAGAACTAGGATCAACAAGCACTTTCACATCCTTGATATGTGTGATCAATTGATAACCCTAAATAAATAAGGGTTATTCTAGTGAGTCCAAACACAAACATTTACAACTCAGTTATTTGCCAATTGTCTTGTTAAAGGCAATTATGTTTTGATGAAGCCTGGTTAATATCAATATATTTTTTAAGATTTTTATTTACTTATTTGACAGAGAGAGGTCACAAGTGGGCAGAGAAGCAGGCAGAGAGAGAGGGGGAAGCAGGCTCCCCGCTGAGCAGAAAGCCAGATGCGGGGCTTGATCCTAGGACCCTGATCCTGACCTGGGCGGAAGGCAGAGGCTTAACCCACTGAGACACCCAGGGGCCCCATGGTTAATATCAATATTAATAAACAACTGGCTAAAGAGCAAAAATAATATTGAAAACGTATCTGATAGTGGATATCATCCTAAATATAGCCCATTAGTGTATTACATACACAAATGTCCAAAAAGAGGAGACAATAGCAAAATGGGCTGCAGTTTGGATTTCATCCTTAAAATTACATCATTCTATTGTACACCTGAAACCAATATTACACTCTATGTTAGCTGAAATTTAAATAACAAAATTAAAAAATAAAAAACAACTAAAAACGATTACATCCTGCTTACTAAATGCTAAACACTTTTTGAAACGTTATAACATTGGGGCACCTGGGTGGCTCAGTTGGCATCTACCTTTGGCTTGGGTAATAATCTTGGGGTCCTGGGATCCAGCCCCGCATTGGGCTCCCTGTGCAGTGGGGAGCCTGCTTCCCCCTCTCCCTCTGCCTGCCACTCTGTCTACTAGTGCTCTCTATCTCCTCCTCTGTCAATAAATAGATATAATCTTTAAAAAAATGAAACATTATAGCATTTTAGATCTTAAGGAAAGAAAAATATAAGAAAATAAAGTAACAATGGGTTTGAAAAATAAGAAGGACTATCCTAACCATACATTAATTAACCAGTTATTATGAATGAACATGAGTTTTAAATTTAAAAATTTTTAACTAGGAAATGACCTCGTAAGCAAAATCTTGAGAATTAATGGGCATTTAACTGAATTTCTGCAGTAATAGGAAAATGGAACTTTCCAATAATTCCACATTTCTCACTGATAGAAATGTTGCACTGGGCTTTTTTTTTTTTAATTTAAATTCAGTTAGCCAACATATAGTACATCTCCAGTTTTAATGTAGTATTCAATGATTCATCAGCTGCATACAACACCCAGTGCTCATCACATCACATGCCCTCCTTAATGCCCATCACCCAGTGAGGCACTGGGCATTTTAAGCATTTTCAAAATGTTACATAGAGGATACAGGTTGCAATGCCAGTTTCCTTTTACACCTGGAGTTAGTTGGCATTACAGTTCACCACTGTGCTTCTTTTTTTTTTTTTTTTAAAGATTTTATTTGTTTATGAAAGAGAGAGAGAAAGAGAATGAGCGGGCAGAGAGGGAGAAGTAGGCTCCCCTGCTGAGCAAGGAGCCCGATGCGGGACTCGATCCCAGAACCCTGAGATCATGACCTGAGCTGAAGGCAGATGTTTCACTGACTGAGCCACTCAGGTGCCCCCACCACTGTGCTTCTGACAGAAGCTCTCGCATCTTGCATTTGACATGTCACTTAACTTGGGTGACAATCTAACAGGCTTTTCTAAAAAGAGAATTTTAAAAACATAAGATAGTAAATACATTTCCTTGACAGAGTTTGACCTCTCGTTATTTGGAGTTAGTCCCCATTACTTTCCCAAGTGGTTCATTTAAAGGAGTCAATTGGTACTTTGCACTGCCTTTCAGATAAATACACAAAGGCTAGAAGCACATTTAAGTATCTGGATTTTTTTGTGAAGCTTTAAAAAAAAAAATACCATAGGATAAAATATGGCCATCACAGAGAGCTGTAATAGGCCCTCGTGATCTAAAAATATTTAAGATTTAATGTGACTTGTTTTTAGCCAGAATTTCCTGAAGAGAGGTAGCTTATAAAATTATTTGCTTCATTTCAATTTAAATTAGGAAACTATCTCAGTGTTAGTTGTGGCCTGCAGTATTTATTGGATGTAGATAAAGAGGTGGGAGTATAGTTTTCTTTTTTAGTGCAAATTAGATATGTTTTATCTTAAGGAGTGTAGAATGTGTGTGTCTTATCCTGGAAACAAATGTGTCACCTGAGTATATCCTGATCAAGTTCCGCATTGGGCTCTCTGCTCAGCAGGGAGCCTGCTTCCTCCTCTCTCTCTCTCTCTATCTACCTCCCTCTCTACCTACTTGTGATCTCTATCAAATACATAAATAAAATCTTTAAAAAAACCCCGCTAATTTCACTAAGAAACTGAATAAACCCTTGTTTCTTCCTCTGTTAGAAATAATCTTCAAATGAAATCATTGAAAATATATTCAGTTCCCAAAACAATTTTTTTTTTCTTTAAATGTTATGTCCATGTTAAGAACCAGTTTGGACTGTAAGCACCAAGTTTTCAGAGTGTTAAAATAAGTGAAGATCTAACTATTAAACAACAATGAATGAAGGAGTCCTGAATTTTCAGAATGCCTTCATTTCCGAGTTATTTTTCAACTCTTTAAAAAATGATTCAAAAGAATGCTAGGTAATTGGGTATATTTATGTGCTTAGATGTAAATGCATTCTCAATATTGTTTTTTTTTGCAAAATGTATTATTTGTTTATCTTTTTCTTTTTATGTCCCTCTGAGAATATTTTCTGAGATCCTTAGAGTGCTTTATCATCATATCAATCTCTCAGTCTATCTACAGAATCCCCAGGGATACAAATCCCCGGGTGGCAAGCAGACATTCTAATAACTTGAGCTGAATTTAAATCTGATTTACTCAACTGAAAAAGCTTTGACAGAAGGGCAAAAACACAATGTTATTCTTGTTTCATATCTTTTTGTTCAAAGAAATTAATATGTATAAAAATATTAATCATTGTCAACCAAAAAGATAATAATAATGCTCCCTATATGTATTTTAAAGTTTTTGGCACAGTTTTTGAATAATCAACAAAAATGAGTTTGGTGTAGATTACATGAAAAATTTAAAAAATTATTTTACTTTAAAGAGGGCTCTCAATGTGATCCTTTTATCTCTTGTGACCTTTTTTTTTCCTCAGTAGTAGTGCATGGCTATTATAGTTTCAAAATCCAAAACAGAATGTGTGTGTTATTTTCAGGTGTATACAAATGGTGATGAACTACTGATTTGAAAATTAAGGAATGGGGAGCAGTCCAACATGGCAGTATAGAAAGATTCTGAACTCACCTGCTAGCATGTACACACCAAATTTAAGGCTAGATATAGAATGATTCCCTTTGAAAAAGATCTGAAAAGTAGCTGAACAGCTCCTTTACCACAAATGGTAAAAGGCCCACACTGAGATGAGTAGAAGAGGCGGAGACATGTCATTCCCACAGTTCAAGTCCTGGCCCAGTAACCCACAATTAGGCAGAATCCCCCAGATCCAGAGCTTCTCCCAGAGCTTCTTCCAGAGAAGCAAGGGGTTGAAGTGCTCCACAAGAGACACCCCAGCTTTGGGGATCTGCAAGAGAGAGGTGAACTTCCAAAACATTTGGTTTTGAAAACCACTGGGGCTCTGAAGAGTTGTAAGGAACTGAGAAATATCTCTTAAAGAGCTTGCAGGTGGACTCACGTGCCCTGAGAACCAGTGAAAAAGCAACAGTTTGAAATGCACTTAGCCTATATATGAAGGAGATTCATTTGCTAATCTTGAAGCGTCTGCCTGAGAGGCAGGGAATGTTGGGACTCTCTCTGTGGGTGAGGGCACTGGCATGTGTCATTTTTGTACTCTTCCTCTTTTATTTTATTTTATTTTATTTTATTTTATTTTATTTGTTTATTTGACAGAGAGAAAGAGATCGCAAGTAGGCAGAGAGGCAGGCAGAGAAGGGGGGAAGCAGTCTCTCTGCTGAGCAGAGAGCCCAATGCGGGACTCGATCCCAGGACACTGGGATCATGACCTAAGCCGAAGGCAGAGGCTTAACCCATTGAGCCACCCAGGTGCCCCAACTCTTCCTCTATCTTGATAGTAACTTTTACTATCTTTTTTTAAAAAGATTATTTATTTATTTATTTATTTGAAAGGGGGGGGGCAGAGAGAGAGAAAAAGAGAGAGAAAGTGGAGGGGAAGGAGCAGAAGGAGAGCAGGATGCTGAGATCATGGCCAAAGTCAGACACTTAACTGACTGAGCCTCCAGGTGCCCTGTAACTTCCTCTATCCTGATTCCTTCATGTTTACCCACTGTCCTGCAAAAGCCTTTGGACATGCCATGACCCTATGTTCTCTTATTGCCATGCTAAAGCTAGCAGCTGTGTGTCATCCACACAGGGGAACTCCTTGATCACCTGGTGCTGGTGGCCAGGGGAGCTTATGTTCTTTGGTCCTGTGGGACTGTAACAATTGGAGAGACAGTTCTTGGTGGGCTACCAACCCCACAGCTCTACACAAACAGCAGGGCACCACCAGTCTTTCTATGAAAAAGACCTATTTACTTGTCCTGGGGCTTTACCCTGAGGGACAGACTTCAGGCTTGCCACACATCTAGAAGCTATGAACGTGCTTGCAGAGAACATATTCTAGAGAATAACAAATTAATAAAGAAACTTCAGCCTTAAATGACACATTAAAACAGATGGATTTAATAGGTATATATAAAACTTCCCATCTCAAAACAGCAGAATACACATTCTTCTCAAGTGCAACATGGTGCATTCTCCAGGATAGATCATATCTTAGGCCACAAAAAAGTCTCAATCAACTTAAGAAAACTGAAATCATATCAGACATCTTTTTCAACCAAATGATATAAAGCTAGAAATCAATTACAAGAAGGGAATTGGAAAAAATCACAAATATGTGGAGGTTAACCAACATGATACCAAACAGCCAATTGACCAATGAAGAAATCAAAGGTGAAATAAAATATCTTGGAAATGAAATACCTCAGAAAATTAAAAATGGATATAGCATATGTAATTCCACAACAGGGTATTTACCCAAAGAATAATAAAACACTAATTTGAGAAGATATATGCACCCATATATTTATTGTAGCACTATTTATAATAACTGAAATATGGAAGCAACCCAAGTGTCTTTCCATAGATGAATGACTAGAAAATATGTGGTATACACACACACACACACACACACACACACACACAATGACTTTCATAGTCTTGAATTCCTATTATGGTAGATGTGAATTTAGATCTTTGGCAGTGTTATTTTTTTGCTTTTTTCTCCCATCATTCTACTGTGATCATATTGTTCTTGTTAAATCAATAATGAATGCTTATATTATTATGCCTACTTAAATATTTTTCATAGCTAAACATTTCAGTGCGCTGTGATATAATTCTTGATCACTTTCTTGTTGGTTTAACTAGTTATTGCCTTAATTCATATTTATTCAATTTTCTTTATATTCACAGCTAACTTTTTTTTTATAACTTTCAATATCTTCTTAAAGAATTTCTCCTACATCTTCTATTCCAATTATGTAATTTTTGGTTGTATTAGTTTCCTGAAGCTGCCATAGCAACTTAACACAAACTGAGTGGCTTAAAACATAAATTTCTTGCCTTATAGTTTTGGTGTCTAGAAGTCCAAAATCAAGGCATCAGCAGATCCAATGCCCCCTCTGAAACCTGTAGGGGAGAATCTTCCTTGCCTCTTCCTATCTTTAGGTAGTTTGCTGGTAATCTTTGGCTTCTTATTTTGCCTCTACAGCACTTCGGTCTCTACCTCCTTTCTCACATGGTTTTCTCTTCCTAACCTCTCCTGCCCTTCTTCCCCCATCTCCTGTGGTGTGTCTATGTCTCTGTGTCTCTACTTTTCTTATAATGGCATCTGCTGTATTGGATTAAGCCCATCATTTTTCTGTATGACCTCATCTTAACTAATTACAACCATGGCAACTCTCTTTCTGAATAAGGTCATATTCTGAGTTATGGGAATTGGGATTTTAACATTAATTTTTTGGAGAGGGAGGGGTCACAATTCAACTCTTGTGACAAAAGATCTTCTTCTTCTTCTTCTTCTCCCCTCCCACAGCCCCACCCCTTGGAAACATTCCCTCTTGAAATCTTGATTTTTTTCTGTCTGAATTGCTATCTTTCAGCTTTATTGCACATTAATCCTGGGAATTTTTTCTGCTGTTATCCTGGGGAATTCTCTTTCTCCTGAGTTAGATTATAGGGATCTCATGGTTGCTTCCAGTGGTTTAATCAGTTCTGTCTCATCATTCTAATTTACTCTAATGAAATAGCAACAACAACAATAACATAGCTCAGTAACACAACTGGCACAGATGAAGATAAAACTAATCAACAGTAATGTCAATAGGAAAAACTCTTTCTGAGTTAACAATGGGTAAGTAAAGTAGAACGCATGGAAGAAAAGTTAAGGATAGGGGAGATGGTTTCTGAAATGACAATATCTAGTACATAGAACTTTAGAAAGACAGAATAGGAAATGAAGACAAGGACACATGGAGGAAATGAACTCAAGGACACATGGAGGAAAAGTGCCTAAAACTGAATAAGACACATACTTGAATTATGAGAACCCTACTAAGTATTAAGTCATATTAAAAAATTAATACATCCTCAAGTGAGATATCAGGACACCAAATTGATGTAATGAGAACATAAAAAATGCTTATATAATATATATGAATGACAGTGTATATTTCCTAGTTGAGAATGAGAATTCTTCAAAGAAGAAGAAAAACATCAAATAAAAATTCTATAAAAAATTTTTTAAAAAGTCATACTAAAAGACTGTAATATATGTCAGAAATTATAAAAAGTGATAAAAATTTCAAAAAATTAATATATAGGGGAAATGAGTAACCTATTAAAAAAATTGATCTGACAGTAGATATAGAATTCTGTGCCTCAAAGTACATACAGAATGTATATCCTTTTTCTAAAGCACATGTGATAGTTTTAAAAAAATGGCTATGTATTAGATCACAAAGTTAACATCAATAAATATCAAGTGAGCTTGAGTAATATAGGTCATATAATTTTAGAATTCAAGGTTTAATATTTTAGCTCTATTATTCTATTAGAGTAACAAAAAAGAGATTGCTAGTTTAAATTTTGTGAAAATTTTAGTTGTCTATAAATATATCTTTTGTTCTCAAAAAGAATATTCTGATCATATTTCTGTAAGCACCATTAATGTGCTCATTTTACTGTTATTTTTGAGAAATCTGATTCTATCATTTTTTGTTTGCTATGCAATAGTCAGTATTGTTCATTATTACTTTAATTTATGTATTAAATGGCTAGTACAATTCACCATTTTCTAAGTTTATTATTTTTTGTCTTTTAAAGTGTTTTTATATTATTTTGTATAGATATTTTTAATATTTATTTGGCAAATATAAAATGTTAATATAGCTTTATTTTCCTAGTATATATTATTTTTGATATAAATTATATTTTAGCTTTATAATTTATTTTATTCCTCCTAAACTTGTAACTTAATCCTTCTTATTTAATGACTATTTAATCCAGTTGCCTTTAATTTTTTCTGTGGCTTACTGCATAAAGACTATTATAAAATATCTAATATATGGGTATCTAAGTTGATATTTTTAAAAACATTAAATACAAAGATATTAATGAAAATATCTGCCAATTTAAAATGGATTATTCCTTTAAAATTCTCTTATACTAATGTTTATTTCTTGTTCATGGGTTTTGTTCAATTAATCTTTCATTTTTGTTAAATTACTACACAATTCTTTTATTGTGGCTTTATGACATTCTCAGTTTTGTAAGTAAAGAATGTGGTTTGACAGACTCTTGAATTGCACAGCTTGGATTTGTTGAGTTTTTATATTCATCTTTATTAATTTTATCCTGAATATGCACATAAGGTATTCTGGATAAGAGACATATTAGTTATTATAATTACATACGCAACAATAATTCTGTTGATTCCCCTTGTTCTGGTCCTTACCGCTAGGGTGACATGATGAAAGCCAAATGGAATAATTACCTTGATGAGTGAGAGTCACTCCATAGGTGAAAGAGGGAGAAACATGGATTTTCTCTATTTGCATGTAATGTACAGGGGGAGAGACAGTTGCCTCCTCCTCCCCTTTTGTCTTTGGATATAGGTTGGGAAGGATCCTAGGTTTCCACTTTAACATTCTAGAATGTAAACATATCCTGCCAAGGTCCTGATAAGCTCTAGAGTCTTTAACTTTTATGACCTAGAGACGTTTCCAAGATCTTGGGTCTCATTCTTCCTTGAAATGTAAATATCTAAGGAAATAGAGCACCCATGTTTGTGACCCCTTAAGAGATTAGTTTAAGGGTCAAGACTAGGCTGTAGCCATTTGGACTTCTTGGGGAGATAACAGAAATTTTATTACATTTTTAAAAAAGATTTATTTATTTTAAGGAGGGAGAGAGAAAGAGAGAGAATGAGCAGGGTGCGGGGCAGAAGGAAAGGGAGAGATAGAATCTCAAACAGACTCCCTGCTGAGCATAGAACCTGATGCAGGGCTCCATCTCACAACCCTGAGAGCATGACCTGAACCAAAATCAAGAATCAGACGCTCAATTGACTGAGCCACCCAGGAGCCCCATTTTATTACATTTTTGATCAGCATAATTAGCTAAACAAAAGCCTACAGATCTAATCTGCATAGTATGTAAAGAATAAAATACTTCTAGTGGAAGTATAGGCAAATGTTTTCTATTCATATATATAGCTCAGTGTCTCAATAGGCTAGAGCTTTTTACAGAAGCACTGAGAAACCCAGGGAAGATTTGGTTCTACACAGGTTTGAAGCCTAGCTTTATTTTTTCTTTGGACATTGGGCAAGTTTTCTCTGAGCCTCAGTTAGTTCTTATTAAAAAAAGAATGATTATAGCAGTACCTATCTGATAAAGATTAAATATTGATTGTGATACAGTTTATTATCTAAGCTGTGACAGTTTGACATTGTCTGGGGGCACTATTATTCTTATGCTGGAGGAACACATATAAGCCAGGAGTGTCCCTGGCACACTAGACATAAGCCATACTAATTGAAATAAGCTATCTCACTACAGTGTCTGGTACCTGGTAATTACTCAAGGATTTCTAACTTTTATGGTTTACTTGCTTGCTTTTTAAAAATTTTTATTAATACTTTGTTACATTGGTTGTTTATTTGAGGTCTTTTTGTCCTATTCAAGTGAAATATTTTAAGCTCTTTATTGGAATTTAACACCAATTTGAAGTCCTGCTTTTAAAATATCTATGAAATACTGTAGAAATAACTGAATCCCTTGTGTATACAGCAACACATCCTGTTATCATATGAATGCAAGGATGCTTATATTTGTCGAGTACTAGAAATTAGTATTACGCAAAGTATGCCCAGATCTTTCAAAAATAATTTTTTAAAACTTGCTTCCAAATTTGAGTTTGAGTTGCAGAACTGAAACTAAGCTATGTATGGCATCCCCATCTATTCTGTAAACATTAGTCAGAGCATCTTTCAGTTGCACTTGCTTTATGGGTAATCACAAGTCAATGCTAATGCATAATAAACTTGGGCGTAACTTAATTTGGGCTTAACTTCTTCTTCTCATTCTTTTTTATATACGTGGCCGAGAAGTGAGGAAATTTCCCCTTTCCCATTGGGAATAGATATAACATTTTAGAAATAAGTTTATGGGTTTTATGGGTCGTAGTTATTATTGCACTCTTTCAACTGCTTGTGAAATTCCAATTTGATCAATAGGAAATGAAATTTTAATATGTTAATTAGGTAAATAAGGAGAACATTTTAAACATCACTTTCTAAACACATAATTTAAATAGCTTCCTCTGTGGGACTCATCTACACATTATCTATTTCTTTATTTTTCAGTGTTCTTTGATTTCTTCTTAGTGTTTGGCATATTTGCAAGCATTTTGTTTATTACAATTGCCTACTTATTCTGTTCCATTGATCGTTTTTATTGGTAATTGCCTAAATAATCTGTTCCATTGATCTATCAATTCTTACCCAGCACTCATAGCCTCTTTATCATTGCAAATTTATAGCATTTTTATAGACCTGTAGATTTTATGAGTGTTAGCAAGTTAGGAAAGTGGACTAAATGAGTAAAACCATATATCTTGTTCTCTTCAAACCTATATACACATTAAAACATATAAGTTTTTGAAGGTAGTAAGGGTCTCTAGCTTGTTTCTTTGGTGGTATATTTGCTTTTCTCCAGAACAGTGTTCACACACATACTAGGTGTTCAATAAATAGTTGTTTAATGAATGATTGAGTCTTCTTATAAACAGAAGTTCATATAGAAATGAAATACTTCACTTTGAGATATGCAGCTCAATATTTTAACATTTTTTGTCATGTAAGAATTTCATTTATAATCTCTTTATCTCAATCTAGCCCTAAAAATACTACTGGAAGATGATATTTGTCATCCCTGTAATAGCCTACATAGAGTCCTTATTTAAAAAAATAGAAATATCTTTTTTTAAAAAGCTTTAAAACAAAACTTTCTTGATCTTTTATCCTCATACACCTAATGTTACCTTTAGAGCAAAAGACATTTCAGGGTTGTGCACAAATGCCTTCTTAGGAGCTTCAATCTCCATGACCATTTCAATACATTCTACTCTCTATTAAAGCATCTTTTTTCTTTCATTGAGGAATATAAAGTCAAGAACATCTCCATGTTACCAACTCCAGTGGTTCTTCTGACCTCATCTTACTCAATGCTGAAGGAATATTTGACACATCTGTGCATTCCTTTGTGCTTGAAATCTTTTCTTTTCTTAGTTTCTGGAACTAATTCATTCTAATTTTGCTTCTGGCTGACTGCTTCTTAATCTCTTTTTTAATCCCCAGTAGCCTCTGAATGGAATATATAAAGTCTTGCTTGTGGATCCTATTTTCTACTTTAATTTTCCTTCTCTAGGTACTATCATCCATTCCCATGCATTTAAGTGCTAGTTATATGTGAAGTAGTTCAACTTAATATCTTGAGCCTTGAAGTCTCCTTCAAAGTACAGACTTGATGCACTCTTGCCTACTTGAACTCCAATCTCTCATCTCACAAATATTTTAAAGTTAATATACCCAGGTTGAAACTCTTGAGATTCCTTTCCCTTACCTCCAAAGCTAGACTCTCCCCAAGATTCCATAACTCAATTAATGAAACCATCTCCTATCTAGTATTAAAGTGAAAAACAAATGTGTTTCCTCAAATGCATTTACAAATTCTTACATTCATTTTGTCCCCATGGATACCACTCAACTTCAAGCAACCATCATCTCTTGACCAAGAATTTTTGGTCTCCTCACCTCTATTCTTCTACCTCACCATTGCCATCATTCTTCATTCATTTGTCAGAATCTACGAATACATTTGTGCCATATTTTGCTTAAACTCATTCCTTCTTTATTATTCAAAATAAATTCTCAACTCCTTGCTTCCATGATCTGAAGTTTCTGTACTTTTCCAATCTCATCTCCTATCACTCTCCCATTTGCTTTGATTTTTTTTTGTACCCAGAAATGTATTAAGCTCTTTAATATTATATCGTTTTTCTGAATGACAGGTTTATTCTCATTCTTCAAATTTCTGTTTAAAATTCACTTCTGTGGAGAAGCAACCACATATCCTCATCATTCTCAGTTTATGGCCCAATATTTACTTCTTTCCATCAGGTCATCACAACCTATATTTATGTTATAGATATAGTTTTAGTATTGGTGGACTCAAAGAATATCTAAAATATTTTTCTATTTTTAAAGTTTATTTCCACATTTTATTAATGTGCATCAAAAAGAGTTAAAACATTAAACAAATAAAATTCAATGCAGTGTTTGACACAGAAAACACTTGGTCCTTTAAAAAGACATGATGCATTGTCTTTAGCTCTGGAAAAGAACATCTTTTTTTTCTGTAGAATTGTTAAGTTTTGCCTTCTAATAATATAAAATATATAACCAGTTTTGGTTTCCATTTTACATTAGCTAACAAAATTCTGAACTAAAACTGTTTATATCTCTAAATTTTATAACTATGCCATTATTTTATCTTGCTACTTTAAAACATTTCTATGTAATTAAATAAGATCTAGTTGAATGATAACATATCATTTTAATCTATTTTGGCTTGCTAATATATATTTTGTATTGTATATATATCTTCACTTCTGAAAATGAAAAAGAAATCTTTCCTTAGGGTTTTGTGTGATTTTCCTGTGTAGTCTTTGTCATTAGGAATATTTTATTCTATTATTTTTTAAAGACTTTATTTACTTATTTGAGAAAGAGAGAGAGAGAGCAGAGAGAAAGACTGAGAGAGAGAGAAGCAGACTCCCCACTGAGCAGAGAGCCCAATGCAGGGCTCAATCCCAGGACCCTGAGATCATGACTTGAGCCAATGGCAGATGCTTAACCACCTGAGCCACCCATGTGCTTTATTATGAATATTTTATAAAATGAAAGACATATGTAATTGAGTTCTTATCTCTTATATAAGAGCACTTAGACTATATTTTAATTGCTTATTTCCTTTTTATGTATTTTCAACCAGGTCTAAAATATGATAGAAAAGGCTATATTGGTTTTGACAAGTGCTAAGTCCTTTATGTATTTTGCATGGAGCTTACTAGATGATCCATATTTATTAAATGAAAGAACAAGTGGTAAGGTTATTACCATATAGTAATTATTGAGACAAATATGAAACTCATGAAGCCTATTGTTCTATTGTTGAATGTATTTCTTTCATAGGACCCCTTGTTAAACTGCAGTTGAGGTTTAAATCTTTGAATAATCTTCACTTTCACAAAATCTTGTATTGCTGATTAGCTGAGGTAATGACAAAAAGAAAATAGTGCTTAACTCAGCAGTTTCTTGCATTTGCCTCATTATTAGAATAAAATGTTTGGTTTGATTTATCTGAGATCATTACTTTATTTTGTGAATTGTAGATACATGTTGAGACAAGGAAATGATCTATTCCACAATATTAAATCTAACCCTCCTTTGAGTAACCTTTTAATCTGGGTTATAGGCAACATGAGCACATACTCTTGGAAGGCTCACTGTGCTCATGGCATCTATGGCAAACAAAACAAAAAACAAAACAAAACAAAACAACAACAACAAAAAAACCCTGGTTATCTGTTTATATTTTTTCAATTCTGTTTCAAAAGAACCCCTGTGAAGAACTGGTAATTGGGAAGTGTTGATGCTCAGATTATCACCAGTGGAAAGTAAATACTGTCATTAATCTAGTAAAGAATTCTCAAACAGCTAGTGAAGTCTGGAATCAGATATTCACATGGGAATGCTATGATTATAAATATAAAATATCTCCAAAGACAATGGCAAAGGAAAAAGTGATCATCAGAAACAAAGTTGTGCAGTCACATTTCAAAATATATATAGATTAGTTTACAAGATTTTCGTATTCTTCTCATTTTCCATTGTGTATTGGTTGGATAGGCAACCAATACAATAACTTTGACCCCAGTTATGCAGTAACTTTTTATATCCTAGGAAAAAATAATTAAAAAGAAGCAAAATCTATGCATAAAACTGACTAATATTTTATTTGGGCAATGATGTGTTAAATGGTAGAAACTATTTCTAAAGATACATGGATCATAATCTTTTATCAAAAAGTGGAGAGAAATTAAGGTGTAAAATCCATTTTTTTATATGAGAAAATAAAAAGTTAAAACATTTTGTTTTTAAAAGGCATACTATTGTTTTTATGTGTTAATTTGCTCCAAATACACTTTCCCAGAGATACATCCATATCAAATTATTTTGATAAATTTAGAATATTTGTCCCACTATTGTTAATGCTTTTAGATGTTCAGTGAAGAAAGTTGGGAATGTATTAAAACATGTAAATTACAAAGTATAAAAAAACCTGTAAATCCTATCATTAAAAACTACTTAATATTTTAACAAATATGATTTAATTTAGAAAAACTTATAAATTTTGCTTTCAGTTCTGACATGTAAAGACCTTGAAACTCATCATTCTCATTTTTACAAGCTGGACAACTTAAAAGCAATATGCATTTTTTTGAGTCAGAAGAGACCTTGGTTTGCAGATAAAACTTCTACCCCAGAAGCTGGAAAGACAGGCACATCTAGAAAATTACAGTCAAAATCTGCTTTTATTGAACAAAACTACTGGTGCCATATACTTATATTAACACTTAACTGGAAATTTTAATGATTTTCTGGAGGCTATATGTAGATGAGAATGAGGATGAGAACCTCCTGTGGACTTCAGTTTTGGTTGGTGCCTACCCTGTTGTAGACTTTCTTTCAGAGAACCTCACCAGATCCTCATGAAGAAGATTCAAGAAAGATCCCCTCATGCAGGGAACAAGAAATCACTATTAAATACCCTTGAACCTTGTCCTAACAAACAACTACTGTCCAGCAGAAAAGACTTCATGAGAACCTTATCTTACCTGGAGGAAGAGAATTCCTCCCACAACAGCCTCCTGTAGCCTTTTTATCTCATTTAATAGGTGGCAGGGGGAAGACAGTCAGGAGATATCAGGGATGCTACAATCAGGGAAGAGTGTGGACAGAGAGAGAAGGCTACATCACTGGGTCAACCTTTGTGAATGTCAACAAATGGGCTCTAATTGAAAAACTACACCACATACAAGAAAAATGAGTAAAGTGAACAGAGGGATAGTGACTCTAAGAAATAATTAAAATGAAATTTTATTTTATTTACTTATCTTTTAAGATTTTATTTATTTATTTGACAAAGAGAGACATAATGAGAGAAAGAAAGAGAGACATAGTGGGAGAGGGCAAGGCATGCTTCCTGCCAAGCAGGAAGCCCAACATGGGACTCAATCCCAGGACCCTGGGATCATGACGTGAGCTGAAGGCAGATGCTTAACAACTGAGCCACCCAGGTGGCCCTAAAGTGAAATTTTAGAAATTAAAAACATTGCAAGAGAAATGCTTTCAACAGGCTCATGTGTAGACTTAAAATGAATAAGAAAAGAATTTGTGAACTTGAAGATAAGCCAATAGAACTTTTTTTTTTTTTTAAAGATTTTATTTATTTATTTGACAGAGAGAAATCACAAGTAGGCAGAGAGGCAGGCAGAGAGAGAGGAGGAAGCAGGCTCCCTGTTGAGCAGAAAGCCCGATGTGGGGCTTGAACCCAGGACCTGGGATCATAACCTGAGCCGAAGGCAGCGGCTTAACCCACTGAGCCACCCAGGCGCCCCCCAATAGAACTTTTTAACTGGAATATAAGAGAAAAAAAATGAAAGAAAGGGAACATGCAAGAATTGTAGGGCTCTTTCAAAATGTGTAATAGATATATGATCAGAATGTCAGAAAGAAAAAAGATCATAGCAGAAGAAATACTTGAAGTAGTAATGGTAAAGTGTTTGCAAAATTAATGAAGGACATAAAACTGTGAATCTAGGAAGACCGTAGAAGACCAAGAAGGGTAAATATCCAAGACCCCACACCCAGGGTCATATTTAAACAAAAAAATCTTGCAAGAGGCCAGAAAGGAAAATAAGGGGAATATTACCAATAGAAAAACAAGAAGAATACTAACAGCAGGCTTCTCATGAGAATGCAAGCAGGAATAACATGAAGTAACATATTTAACAACTTTTTGAAGACCAATTTAGAATTCCATAGCTGGAAAAGTTAAAAATTATCTTCATATGAAACAGATAAATATATATTTTCTCAGATAAACAAAAACAGGAAACTTATGACCAACAAAATTTCCCTGAAAGAAATGTATAGAGAACTTTTTAGGTAGAAGGAAAATGATATAGGTCAGAAATCTGGATCTATAATAAGAGGAAATACACTGGAGAAGGCATAAATAAAAGCAAAATAAAACCTTGAATTTTCTTTATTCTTTATCTACAAGATAACTGTTTAATATAATGATAGTAACAATTTATTGGGTGATTATAGCATATGGATAAGTGAAAGGAGTGTAAATAATATTACAAGTGATAGTGACAGAAACTGTGAAAGCTCTGTTATGAGGTACCTATATCACACTGAAGTGCTATAATGTTAGTTGAAAGTGGACTTTGATTAGATTAAAATGTGTGTTGTAAACCATATGAAACCAATTGTTTACAAAAGGCAATTTAATATGATCAAATAGGGAAAAATGGCATCATTTAAGTACTCTTAAAACCAGAGATAGCAAAAAGAGGAGAAAGAAACAAAAAAATCCCAAAAGAAACAAATAGAAAACAGTAACAAATATATGCATCAGTTAAAATATATATATCGTCAATCATTTTAAATGAGAATAATATAAGCACACAAATTGAAAGACAGAGATTATCAAAGTAGACAAAAAAGACCCAATTATATGTTTTCTATAAGATACCCAATTTAAATAATAAAACAGAGATAAGTTAAAAGTAAAGGGATGAAGAAAGATATAGTATGTTAATACTAATCAAAAGAAAGTTAGATTAGCTGTATTAATTTCAAACAAAGTAGACTTAACACAGAATATTACCAAGGATAGTCATAAAGGGATCAATTCTCAAAAAAATAACAACCCTTAATGTGCTAGAATATAATAACTATGCAAAAAAATATATGAAGCAAAATTGATAGACCTGAAAGGAGAAACAAGCAAATACATTATAGCTGGAGATTCCAACATTCTTATCAGTAATTGGTAGATCAAGCAGGAAGAAAATTAGTAAGGGTACAGATGGCAATAACAGCATTATCAATTAGTCTGATCTAAATGACAGTTATAGAAAATACTTCATCAAATAAGACCATAGTACTTTTTATTCTTAAGGTCACTTGAAAGATTCACCATAATAGACTACATTCTGGGCTATAACACCAGTATACATTTAAAATAATAAAAGTTGTAGAGTGACTGGGTAGCTCAGTCAGTTAAGCATCTGACTCTTGATTTCAACTCAGGTTGTGATCTCAGTATCATGAGATTGAGCCCTGCTTGAGATTCTCTCCCAATGCCCCTCCCCCAACTCAAGCTCTTTCTCTCTCTCTGTATCTGTCTAAAATTTTTTAAAAAAGTAAAATCTTAAAAAAATAATAAAAATTGTGCAAAATATGTCCTTAGATCACAATGGAATTAAACTAAAAATCAATCACAATGAGATAGCTGGAAAATCCTCAAATATGTGGAAATTAATAACACACTTCTAAACCACCTATGAATCAAAGAAGGGCTCTCAAGGGAAATTTGAAAAAAGATTTTGAATGGTATCAGTATGAAAATACAACTTATTATAGTCCCTAGAGTGCAACAAAGCAGTATTTAGAGGGAAATTTATAGCATTAAATGAATATATTAGAAAGAGAAGGATATAAAACAAATAACCCAAACTTTCTTCTTAGGAAACTAGAAAAAGGAGAGAACTTAAAGCGTGAATCATGCAGAAGTAGGAAATAATACCAATTTGAAAAAAAAATAGTGAAATTTATAGCAGAGACATGAGAACATCAACAAACCCAATACCAATGCTGATGTTTGAAAAGATCAATAAAATTCATAGACTTATAGATAGACTAAGACAAAAAAGAAAGGAGACACAAATTGCCAATACCATAAATGAAAGAGAAGTCATCACTAGTGATTCCATGGATTAAAAGGATAATAAAGGAATAGAATGGATCCCTCTATGTCCACAAATTTGATAACTCAGATTTAATAGGCCAATTTCTTGAAAGAAACAATGAATCTAAACTAACAAAGAAGAAATAGATAAATAAATAGATAGATAAATAGATAAATTATTATTAGTAAATAAATTGAATCAATAATTAATAACCTTCCAAAAAGGAATGGTCTAGGTCCACATGCTTTCACTTATGTATCTTTCCAACATTTAACGAAAAAAATATATCAGCTCTCCACAGTCTCTTTCAGAAAATATTAGCTAGCAGATCACTTCCCAGCTCATTCTATGAGGTCAGCATTATAACATCAAAACTAGATAAAGACATTGCAAGAAAGGAAAACTATAAATCAGTACCCTGCATGACCATAGATTCAACAATCCTCAACAAAATATTACCAAATTGAATCCAACAATGCTATTAAAAAATACACAACACAAATAAGTGGTTATAATTAAGGGATAATTCCATGTATGCAAATCTGGAATTTTAACATTTGAAAATTTAATCAATGTAATTTGCCATTTACACAGACTAAAGAAGAAAATCATATTGTTATATCAAATGGCAGTGAAAAATAATTTGAGGGGTGCCTTGGTGGATCAGTTGGTTAAGTTCTGGCTCTAGATAATCAGCTCAGGTCATGATTTCAGGGTCCTGGAATCAAGCTCTGCCAACAGGCTCTGTGCTCAGCAAGGAGTTTATTTGAGGATTCTCTCTCTCTCAATTCCTCTCCCTGCTCATCATGTGCTCTCTCTCTAAAGTAAATAAATAAATTTTTTTTTTAAAGATTTTATTTATTTATTTATTTGTCAGAGAGAGAGAGGGAGAGAGAGCAAGCACAGGCAGACAGAATGGCAGGCAGAGGCAGAGGAAGAAGCAGGCTCCCTGATGAGCAAGGAGCCCGATGTGGGACTCGATCCCAGGACGCTGGGATCATGACCTGAGCCGAAGGCAGCTGCCCAACCAACTGAGCCACCCAGGCGTCCCTAAATAAATAAATTTTTAAAAAATAATTTGAGGGGCGCCTGGGTGGCTCAGTGGGTTAAGCCTCTGCCTTCGGCTCAGGTCATGATCTCAGGGTCCTGGGATCGGGCCCCGCATCGGGCTCTCTGCTCAGCAGGGAACCTGCCTCCCCTTCTCTCTCTGCCTGCCTCTCTGCCTACTTGTGATCTCTGTCTGTCAAATAAATAAATAAAATCTTTAAAAAAAAGAAAAAAAAATAATTTGAGGGGCACCTGGGTCGCTCAGTTGGTAAAGTGGCTGCCTTCGGCTCAGGTCATGATCCTGGAGTCCTGGGATTGAGTCCCACATTGGGCTCCCTGCTCAGCGGGGAGTCTGCTTCCCCCTCTGAACCTCTCCCCTTTCATGCTCTCTCACTTTCTCTCAAGTAAATAAAATAAATAAATAAATAAATAAATAAATAAATAAATACATAAATTGATAAAAGGTAACACCTATTCATGATTTCAGAAAACCTCTCAGATACTAAGAAAAAGAAGAAATTCCTTATCTTGAAAAAGAACAAGTTAAAAAAAAAAACAACTACAGCTAATATCAAATTTAATGGTGAGAGGCTGGCTGCTTTCCCCAAAGATTAAGAACAAGGTCAGCATGACCTCTTCGACCACTCCTATTAAACACCTTGCTGAAAGTCCTCACTAGTGCAGAAAGATAAGAAAGATAAATAAAATATATGCAGATTGAAACAGGAGAAATAAAATTCTTTATTCATTGTCTATCTGGAAATATCTAAGTATATAAAAAAACTCTTGGAACTAATAAGGATAGCCAGATTGAAAGACACAAAGATAATATACAAAAGTCAGTTGCTTTCCTATAGATCAACACTGATGATTATACTTTGAAATTACATTTAAAAAAGCAATACCACTTATAATAGTACCAAAAAAAGAAAAAAAGGAAAATACTAAGGTGTAAATCTAACAAAATATGTGCAGGGCCTGGATACCTGAATTGGAAAACTACAAAATACTGATGATAGAAATCAAAGAATATTCAAATAAATAATACTGATTGTTGAGAAGATTCAATATCATTAATATTGCTAATATTCCTCCCAATTTAATCTATAAATTCAATAGAATTCCAATTAAAATCCTAGAAAATTGTTTTGTAGACAATAACAAACTGATTTTTAAGTCCTTATGGAGGGACACTGGGTGGCTCAGTTCATTAAGCATCTGCCTGAAGAGATACAGAAGGGGTCAATGATTACCAGAGGTTCCAAGTGTGTGTGTATGATGGGGGGCGGTGGAGGGGTGGTTTGGAAAGGTGGTTGAATATGTGAAGGAAAGGGCAGTAAAACCTGATGATGAAGGGAAATGGCAGAAATATTAGATATTAAATTTCTTAGCATTTTGGAAATCTCTACTCTTTAGAATTGGAAATTAGTTTGATGTAAGAAACAGATAAAATTAATATAGCATAAAATCTGAGGTTTTTTGGCTACACACATATATCCAGTGGTCTACTAAATATCTGTTCTGGATGTCTCAAAACTACCCCCAAAGAAACATTTTCAAAATTGGGCTTATAGCCTTTTCCTAATTTTATTCTCCTTTAATGTTCCCTGTTTCACAAAATATTTCCATGACCCATCCAATTATTGAAGCCATAAATATGGTAGTCTGTTTTAATACCTTCTCTCACCATACTTTTCCAAAGTTGGGTTAGTTTTGCCTCAAGATATATGTACTTCAAGATACATATATCTTGAATTGATCTTTTCTCTCCATTTCCATCAACACCCTTCTATTATTTTCTGTATGATCTGCTTTAAGTACTTTTAAAAAAGCCAATCTGCATTTTATCCATTTTAAGCTCTACACTGTGGCCAAAGTGATCTTTGCAAATTCAATTCTGTTTATATCACCTCTCTGCATTAAAAACACTCAATGATTTCCTGTTCCTCTTAGTATCAAGTGTTAGGACCTGAACATGCTATGCAAGTGAGTTGACAACATGCTACATTGCCCAACACAGTTCCAGGTTCTATCTGTTACTCTGGAAGTATAATTGTTTTATTCATACCTCTTTTTATCAGAGATGTACATAGTTTGGACAATAAATTATATGCTTACCCTGATTGTAAGGTTCTTTTTTATCTGGCCTCTCCCTTCCTATGTCTTAAGCCTCATCATGAAACTTGCTCCTTCTTACCCTCATAGCCCCAATTTTTGTTCATTCCCTGGTACCTGCTATTCTCTCCTCCCACAATGTGCTTGCTTGGTATGCTGTTTGCTATGTCTGAGACTCCACTACCCTGATCTCCCCATCCCTCCTTTTTTTTTTTTTTTTCCCCTAACCAATTTCTACTTATTCTTCAGACCACAACTTGATTGTCAAGAGTTCCCTGGACTTCCCAAATGTTTAAATTCCCCTATTACATGATTTCATAAGAACATGTACATTTCCTTTGTACTACTTATTACCATAGTAACTTTACATTTTGTGTTTGATTATTTTATTAATATCTGCTTCTCCTATTAGAAACTTACTAGTATATTAATACCATGACAGTGCCTAAATTAAATTTGTTAAGCTTAACCTTTGATATAAAAGCTGAGCAAAAATGAATTATCCCCATCGTCACACACAACTTAGGTCCCATGGTTCATCATAGTAATCAGTTCCTTGCACAATCAATCATTGGAATTCTTGCCTTTTTCTTCCTGTTTTGTTATGTACATGGCAGAAGAGAAAACCAAAGAGCAATTACCAGTGGGCCTTTAGTGGCACCAGATAATTTTACTCCTTCTTCCCTTGTCCTTTTAGAAAACTATCTCATATCATATCCTCAGTCTTTGAGTCTTTAACTTATCCTTCGTCATTGTTACCCTCAGTTAATCATTTTTCTTCCTGTTCTACTGTGAACTTGCAACCCCCCCAAGTATGTTAACACATATTAGACATCTGCTGATTCTCATGCTCTTATACTCTGTCTTTCCTCTTATTAATATGAATGCTTCTGTGTTCCTATTTAGTGCAATATTCTAGTAGTTCACCAGCCTCTAGCCCCATCTCACCTCTGGAAGGCAATCTTTCACTCTAATCTCCACATCATCAATTTGTCCTCTCTACAAAAGCGTTTTTTTTATTAGCAACTAACCATGGTTCAGGTTTTTATGGAAAATCTCTTTTGTGATACCTCACACTTCCCTTCAGTTATTGACGCATTATTATCTACCACTTTATAGCAAAAACTCCTCTAAAGGGTTGCCTATACTTTCTTTCTCACCAAGTATTTCAAGCTTTTAAATCCACCATTCTATGGAAAATATACTTCTCAAAATCACTAATGACTTCCATGTTGTTAAGTCTAATGGTGATTCTTTTTTTTTTTTTTAAGATTGTATTTATTTATTTGAAATAAAGTTGGGAGGAGGGACGGGGGGGCGAGGAAGAGGGATAAGCAGACTTGTTGGTGAGTGCTGAGCCTAATGCAGGGTTCAATCTTCTGATCCTGAGAAACTGACCTGAGCCTAAATCAAGAGATAGACGTCCAACCAACTGAGCCATCCAGTGGCCCTCTAATGGTGGTTCTAATCTTTATTTTACTTGACCTATCAGGAGGAATTAAAAGAGTTAGTCACTCTTTCCTTTTTGAAACATGATCTTCACTTGTATTCTGAGACTTACTTCTTTGGCTGTCTCTTCTCAGTCTCCTTTGCTGGTTTTCCCCATTCCCCAACCTCCTAATATTTGAGTGACCCAGGGCTCAATCCTCCCAACTCTTACATCTCTATATTAATCCTCAGCAATTTCATTTGGTTTCATGGCCTCTGATACCAACTGTACTCTGATGACTCTTTAATTTATATCTTCATATAGGCACTCTCATATGAATTTTAAATTCTCATATCCAAAAGCACACATAACAACTCTACTGGAGATTTAATAGTTGTCTCAAAATTAACATGTTCAAAACAGAACTCTCTACTTTTTCCCCAAATCTGTCCCTCCCACAATCTTTCTATTCTTAGTTATTGTCAAATCCATCTTTCTAATTTGTTCATGCCAGCAGCATCTTTGATTTCTCTTTATTTTGTACTTAACATCTATTCTAGTTGCAAGTCCTATTGACCCAACTTTCAAGCTTTATCCAGACTTTAAATACTTTACCTCATTTCTACCATTGCAAATGATACAAGCCACTGCATGTCTAAACAGAAGTTTTGCAACAGATTTTAACTGAACAAAAATGAATTGTCTCTATCATCACACACAACTTAGGTCCCATGGTTCATCATAATAATCACTTCCTTGCACAATCAATAATTGGAATTCCTTGCCCTTTTCTTCCTATTTTGTATGTGCATCATTTTTCTATTTTTCTCTACATAGAATCTAGAGTGGTCCTTTAAAAAGCATATCATATTTAAAATATTCTGTTTAAAATCCCCATAACTTCTCATCTTACTCAGAAGAAAAACCAATTATGTAGGCCCCATAATGGCCTACAGGATCCTGCATAATCTACCCTCCCTGTTTCCCTCTGATGGTGCCTTTTATTACTCTCTTCCTTGTGCAAACTGCTCTAGACTCACTAGTCTTCGTGATGTATCTGAACACACTCAAGTACCCACAACTTATGTTTTACTGACCAAGATATTTTTTCCCAGTTTAATAACATCACTTTTCCCCTTCATCTACCATTTAAGATAAGCATTCCTTACCCCTTCCTTCCTGTTTTATGTTTTCCCCAAAACAGTTATTACAACTTGCATGCTATATGTTTGACTTACGCATGTATATATCATCTCTTTCCTTCCACCATAAAATTAGGGATTTTGCCCCTCTCTTTATTTTGTTTTCTTGCTCTGTTCCTCAAACTTAGAAAAGTGATTGACAAATAATAGAATTCAGCATACTGACCAAATGAGTGAATGAATAATTAATTAATTAAACTTATATAGAGGCTTAGGTCCACTATTGATATGGTAGGCTTAATTGGTCTCAACTCATTTCTTGTAGCTGCTATAAATTTTCCAAATGTCAGGCATGAGTTTTAACTCAGGCAATTGGAGAGGCAGGTGACTTGATTCTTGGAGGCATAGGAATAGGATCATGCCATTTAAATAGCATTTGTCTCCAGGGGAATGGTGAGACTGAGGATAAATTTGGAAGCAAAGACAGAAGGGAGATAGTGTTAGGTGGTGCTGCATAGTAGGTCACAAAGGATAAATGTTTAAACTCATTATATAGCTGACAAATTGCTTATTTTGCATTGTAGATAGACACAGAATGGAACATTATTTCATGGAATTATTGGAGATACTTACCCAGATTTCAGTTTGTGATTTAGAACCTGCCATTTTCTGAAAATGATGTGGGAGTTGAGGAATGGGCTGACACAGATAAAGTTATATGCAGGATCCAGGGAAATGAGGGGGTGGCTGGTTTGACAAGTACTGTATTTAATGTGCTTGAACTCTGGCCTGAAACTATGGGCAGAATGCTGGACAGGGGGCTTTTAAGTTCTTTTAAGTCCTTCGTGTCTGACATGTAATAGCTTATTGCAAATATGCAAGTCTGAAAGAGCATGATTGCTAAGAGCAATCCAGAAAGATTTAGTTTGGGGAATTTATAATGCCTGCTAGAATAGTTTGCAATGGTATTTTGGCTTTATAAATAAAGTATTCTACCATGAATGGGATGTAAGCTATATGCAGAACTTACCATTCAATAAGTAGCTGTATATCACTAGAGCATTTAGATAGTGGTTTAAAAGGTTTATTACTAGTGTGCAATTATTTTAAATATTTCCTAAATATCTGAGTCCTATAAGCCATATATTCTCCCCATAGTAGAAGCAAAAAAAAAAAAATCAATTGGCATGCTATAAGTATGTTAACTGTAATCACATCTTACAGTGTGCAGTTAATACTTAGGCTTACATTTTGAAAAAAATATCCCTTTGTTCCATATAGAGGAGATAGAGTAACAGAAATATCGGTGGATGCAGGGATATATAAGGAATTGGAAGTTTATTCCAATAGTCCAGATGAGAGATTAGGGGTACTTATATGGAGATGGAGTTATGAGTACAATTAAATGGCTTTGAGAGATATCAAATAGTAGAACTGATTAGACTTTGTCAGTCTAATCAGTTTTTTGTCAGACTTTGGTTGCCTTAGGCATGGTGAAGACAGTGGGAGGTGTTGTGAATGGCAGTCTTCTGATTTAAGCAATTGAATCAATTCTGGTGCCATTCACTAAAAAAGGAAACTGATGAGGTCAGCTTTGCGTGTTGTGTTTGAGATTATAAATTCAGTTTTGAACCTGAGTTTGAGACATTCCATTAGAACTAGCAAATATGTAGCTAGATATAAAAATGTGAAACTCTGAGGTGTTACCTAGACCAAAGATATAAATTTGGAAGTTATCCTGTTTATAGATACAAATTGAAGGCAGGGTAGTCAATGTGATGTCTTATAAAAATGACTGGAAATTGACATGGATAGAACTGGAGGGTATTATGCTAAGTGAAATAAGTTAATCAGAAACACAGTTATATGGTTTCACTCATATGTGGAACATAAGGAACAGTGCAGAGGACAATAGGGGTGTGGGGTGAAAACTGAATGGGAAGATATCAGAGAGGGAGACAATCCATATGAGACTCTTGACTCCAGGACATAAACTGAGGGATGCAGAAAGGGAGGTGGCTGGGGGATGGGGTAACTGGGTGATGGGCATTAAAGAGAGCACATGATATGATAAGTACTGAGTGATATACTCAACTAATGAATCGTTGGACATTATATCAAAACCTAATGATGTACTATAATTTGGCTAATGGAATTTAGATTAAAAAATGATTAGAAAAATACCAGGAAATAATCCAAGGTCCAATATCTAGGACTGGTGTAAACATTTCCCCCCCTCCCTGTGAAGGGTTATGTATATAGTAAATATTTTAGACTTTCAGGGCTATGTGGTTTCTTCCACAATTATACATCTTAGCACAGTTGTTCTTATTTGGCCATAGACAATATATACATGAATGAACCTGGCTTTGTTCCAGTAAAACTTTATTTACAGGGGTGTCTTGGTGAAGCATCTGCCTTTGGCTCATGTTATAATCCTAGGGTCCTGGGATGGAGCACGTGTTGGTCTTCCTGCGCAGCGGGGAGCTTGCTTCTCCCTCTCCTCCCCACTTATTGCCCCCTGCCTTCACAAATAATTAAAATCTTAAAAAAAATAACAACCTTTTTTACAAAATCAGAAAGTAAGTTGAATTTGACTCATGAGCCATAGTTTGCTGACCCATGAACTAGGATCCTGAATTTAAATACTGTATCAGGTAAATGAAAATGGATTGGCAAGGCAGAAATAGAAGTGAGAGGTGGTAGAAAAAAAAATTAATTGAGGGTTGTGTCAGAAAAGTAGATGGAAAAGAGAATTCCAAAAAAAGAAAAAAACTTACATGTTAAAAAAAATTCCATTGGATTTAGCCACATGGGAATCGTTGATCACCTAGTTAAAATATATTCTAAAGGAAATGGGAAGGAGAAAAATTGCAGTGGGTTGAAGAGGGAGATGGACACTGTAAATACAGATAGCCCTTGTATGAAATTAGATGTGGAGGTTGGAGGTAAAATATACATGGAAAGGGAAGAGTTTTTTGTAAGTGGATATCAAATGGATATAGAATAGAAAACTAGCCATCTCATTTCTGTCATGATCTATATATTCACATTTGGACCCCCAGTTCAGGCTCCCTACTTTGTTTTTGCTCACTAGTTTAAGATAGAGACTTTGGCACTTAGTGCTGCAACATCAGCAGATACTGAGGTTCAAGAAAGCTCTGGTTTCCAAGCTCCACCTATTTTCAGGGAGGTAAGGACCATTTTAGGAATACGCTTCTTTAGGACATGTGTATATGGGGAAGCGTTGCTTTCAGTGACTCTATACAGTACCAGTGGCAGTGCTGCATAACAAAACAACAGAAGTAAATGAATTTTACTAAATCTACTAAATTACTAAATCTGAAAGTGTTATGTTTATTTGTTAATAAACCAATTGTAAGCTGGTACCCCTTTGTGATCCAAAAATCTAGTTAAACGTGGTTTGTGATGTTTGAAAATCTTGAGGTCTCCCTGCAAATTCTGGAAAATTGCCTATAGTTAACATGCCTACGTAGTCCTCTGTCACTACTCTGCTCTCTACCGGCATATGGGAAGTAAGCAGATGCTTCACTATTTTCCATAAAAGATTCCCTGCGCCAATAAGTTTTGTGAATGTAATAGTACTCTGGGAATAATGGTCTTCCATTTTACTTTCTCTCCTTATTCACCCTTAGTATATTCCCTCTTTTTATTCACAGACTCCCTGGGTCTCTGGGGGTAACAAGCCCACTTTTCCAATGGTCTCAAGACAAGAGTGCTTTTTGAGAGCTCTTTCCACAAATGTAGGTTTGTTATCTCTAAAAGGGAGGCTGTACCAACTATGAAGTATAAAAGTTTCTGTATCATGTGTGTCCTAGAAATGATTGGGCACAGGACTTATGATAAGGGCCTTTCTCACAGCCAGATTTTGACTTTATTTAAAAGGCAGTCCAAATTTCTGCTTAAATTCATCTCTTCCAATTAAAAATGTATATTAAGTAAAGACTTAAGTACAAACCTGCAAACCTGAGCTTCTCTCTTAAACAATCTAATTTAAAGAACAAATGCAGAATTTAACATTTCTGTGATATCTTCAAGTTGTAGATTTAGATAAACATTATCTTTCATATTATGTGCACTGAACTTATTAATATTTAGCAAGAGGTATTAAAAATGTACCCAGTTGTTTAGTTAATAAACTGTAACTTTATTCTAGCATTAGAGACTGTTGACTATATGGAGTTCTATTTTATTCTAAAACAGTAAATCAGTATTTTAAACAAATTCATACTAATGGGACCAAACTCAGAAAGCTTCTTTGTTCATATGTGATATAAAACCATTTTACTTCCCATTGATAAATGCATTCAAAACTTTAACTATATAATAATTATTATAGAATTTCATTTTGTTATATGATGATGTTGTATTTGTTTCCAACCCTTTGTACAGAATGGCTACAAATTGGATATGTCATGCAAGTCAGGACTAACAAAAAATATATTTCAATTCCAGAATCATAATTAGGAAAGTAAGATAACTATATGTTATTAGGAAAAGCAATGGATACAGGAAAAAAAAGTTATAGTACCTTTTTTTATATTCTCAACTACATTTGAGAAAAAAAGTCAAGGACTCAAGAATCCTTTGCCTAGCAATATTTTGGAAATCAACAGACTTCTAATGATTGACGGTGAAAGAATAGCAGATGGCTTTAATGGTATTTTTTCCCCCTTATTACTGAGCCAACAAGCTATATCAAAACCATAAACATCTACCAGTCAGTTTTATTGTATTTTTAGAGATTGTACAATTTATTAGTATTTCCAGGATAAGGATGACCATAAATGAAGGTGAGGCATAGGGGGTGCCCATGAAACTGGGAAAACAGATTAGCAGCAACCAGTGTTCTGACCCAAAGTCCAAATGGAAAGGAGTTTTAGAACACATTAGCCTCACTTGGGGATCTCTCAAAAATCGATACGAACCCTGCTCTCAAATCAATTAAGTCAGAATCTCTGGGAGTGGGACCCAAGTATGGTTATATTCTTAAAGTCCTCAGATAATTCTGATATGAGACTCAGGTTATGAATTGCAAATTTAGAGACTGAGGCAGAAAAATGTTATAGGCATCAGTGACAAGGGTATTTGCTATTGTACCTATTATTTGCTCATTTGAGCAGTCTTTGTGTGTTTTATTTTATAGATAGAGTCAATCTTTAAAGACCCAATATGTGCAGAAAAGATCAGTGAAATGTATTAAAAGTATTTGATTGGAGTAAGAAAGAGCTGATACATTATAATGACTAGCCAAATACAAAATTGGGCCAGGGGAGATAACTTTTAGAATATATAGAGTTAGTCAATATATAAGACTTAGACACCATTGTATCTACATGTACCTAGGTATTTATATTCCTTTAAATTTTGCTCTAATTTTGAATATCAAAGACATAAATCTAAAATAATAATGTTTTTGTTTAGTTACTACATTAAAAAATTAAACAATGGAAAAACATACAAATAACTTCTTTGCTAATTAATATCAAGGCTTGTTCTTGCAATCAAAATATGGTAGACAAGATCTTGAATCAAATCTGCCTATTCCAGTTTTTTAGTGTGGTTTATAGTTCACATGAATCGGAATAACACTATATTAAAGGCGAACATTACTGACCACTACCTCAGATATACAGAATAGTAATTGCTGGGTGATAGGCTTTGTAACGTAAATGTATTCACAAGATTTCAGGAGATTTTGTTACACACTAAATTTTTAAAGTATTTGTTTTACTTCCTTCTAATGTAAAACTCAAATTTATAAATGTCTGTATGCCATAGTAGGCCAGGAGAGGGCAGCAGAAAGCTGGAATTTATGGGAAAGAAGTAAAGACTTGAGGGATCTGGAAGTCACCTAGGATTTGGGAAAACCTACATCTAGGTAGTTGGATGAGAGTTTGTAACTCCCAACTAAGAAGTGAATCTGTTGGTCTATTCTGTTAGGTACTAAAAAAGAGCTTGTGGAGGCTGGAGGAGTTAATTCAAAACCCTATGTCAAAATGGAGAGCAAGTCTACTGGAAAGCATTCATTCCCCAGAAACAGATTTTTAGAAGGTCCCTAAGCCCAAAATAAAGAAGAGAGACACCAGATAAAGAAGAGAAGCAATAACATCTATAATGTTTTATAGCATACCTTTGTGGAATATATTTATGAAGGCTGTCAGTACTGAAATATTTTCCCAATAACAACAATCCAGTTCAAGTTGGTGGTGTTTCAGCTGACTTTGATGAGAAGGAAAATAAGTTCCTACCCCAACTCACCTCAAACCTTCCACCAGTAATTGAATGTTTCAGATGTTTGTTCTTGCCAAGGGACAATGATTAGCCAAGTTTGCTGTAGCACATTGTCCATTATAATTTATGCTGTCACATTTTTATTCACATGCTTAATATTAAATATCCTGTAGACATATTAGATACATATTAATTGTTATTCCATTTCATATACTTAATTCTTTTAAACTAGTGAAAACTAGTTTAGCCTAGTATATTGCCAAATACAGAAATGCAAAAGTAAGTATGTGCATTTAGAGAACTGAAACATCTATATATAGATACCTTTGAATTATAAAAACACAACAAAGGAAAATAGCACTTCAGTGTGTGTCCAGTATTTGTTACAGAGTGATAACATATGATCAAAAGATAACATCTACTTTTGGAAGCAGTTTAAGAAAAGAATGTTGTTTCTGATTAAAAGATAGACTACTTTCTATAGAATAGCTGACACCAAATACTTAATTGGAAAATTTCAAAACTGTTAGAAATATTCTGCTCTGAGGACACTTAGAAAGAAAGCCAAAGTAATGATAATTTTTATCAGAAAGCATTTATAGGTAATTAGTGATAGGTTGGAGGAAAAGGTTGAGAGAAACATTTATGTATGATCTCAGAAAAATGATATACAAGAGAAAAGTAAGTACTGAATTGGCATAGTATATAATACAAATATAACATAGTCTAGAGATACAAAAACTATTCCCTGCAAGTGAAATACTTCTACTAAGGAAAAAAAAAAAAAAGGTGGTGGGGGGAATACCTCAGAAGAAAAAGGGAAAAAGGAACTTATTTTTAATTGAGAAGTATGAATAATTTAGAAGAATGTAGGATGATGTAACTAAACTATATCAAGCAAATAGTCAAAATACCCGCCAGAAACACTCTCATATGTATAACTGCAGTGTGCAAACACAGAACCAAGAATGCAGGGTAAGGAAAGACTGATGGCCTAGTGCTCACTGTCTTTCCAATGCATTTCCAATACACTAAAAACTTAGGGAGTGAACAGAATTAAACAGGGTTGGCCATATTCTGTTCTTCAAAAAAATTGTTAAAAGCTGTAATTCTTAAATGTAACAGTAATATGACATCAAAAGATGATATCTGTAACTCTGTAGGCCTTATTGTCATAAGCACTAAGCTTTTAGCAAGCAAATACATTAATATAACTTTATACTTAAGAAGCTGACACATGTGAGATATTTGAAAGGGGAAAGAGATAATACTGTAAAGCACTAAAGGGACAAAAGGAGGTAGAGAAAAAAATAAATGGACTATATCACTATCTTAATTTATCCATCAATCTATTGATTCATCCATCCATCCTTCTATAATCCATAATCCATTTCAGAATATCCATTAAAGATGAGGCACTGGGCATTGATAAAAGCAGTCAAGGCTCTTTGGAGATTTTTATATAGGGAAGGCTGTGGGGTGTGAGTGATGGATCACAGGCTATAAGACAGAGAAACCACCTACAATAAAGTACTCATTTGAGATTTCTACTCTAAAATATCCTATCTCAGTTCACTTTGGAAGCCATATTACTTAAGCAACAAAATAATGATAAGAAGAGCACAGAAAATATTTTCAGATGGGCATGCTGACAAAGTAAAGACTAATAAAGAAATAAACAAGTAGACTAAAGTAATTTTTACAAGGAATTTGCTCAGTTGCTATTTGTTATTGGTTTATATTAATGACTAAAGCAGAAATGACATAATTTCAACAGTAGTAAGAAACTTTGAGTGAAAATAGGAAAATTAACTTTCATGACTTTGTAAGGTGCTCTGTAAATCATTCTGGATTTCTAATGAATGTTCATTTAAGCTACTTTTTCGTTTGTGTAACTCTAGTGTGTTGTGTAAGGGGTAATTGGTCAGGCTGGGCAAGAGCTGATGTTGTTGTTTGTTTGTTTGTTTTCCTGTATGCATATGGTTAGCAGGTCTGTGTATGGATGCTGAGGGGACAAGGGCATGTACTGGGCTGGATTGTCTGTTTGTTGCCTATTTGGTACAATTATCATGTGCAAGTTTGGAAATATTTCACTAGCATCTTCTTTCATATATGGATCCAAGGTAGAGTTTACCAATAAAAGGAACTTTCTCATGATTTGGAAAGTGGAGGCCATCCTTTGAAAAAGATCATGGTTATCAGACCTGGAAACTTAGACAGAGACAATGGCTTCATGTACACATGGTGACCTCATGGCCTGCTCCGTGAGTTACATATCACACAAATGGGGGCTATGCAGACATGTGCTAGCTCTGACTTCGTGATATCAGTTTGGTGGCTAAATATATTTTTTTCCACAACCACTGGTAGCTTTTTGAAAAATTTTTAAGACTTTGTTTTTTAAAGCAGTTTTAGGTTCACAGCAACATTGAGCAGAAGGTACAGTTTTTTCATATACCTTCTGTCCCCATACATGCCTAACCATTGTCAACATTCCCACCAGAGTAGTAATTTGTTACAATTAATAAATCATTATTATCTGAAGTCCATAGTTTATATAATGATTCACTCTTGATATTGTATACTCTATAAATTTGGATAAATGTATAACCGCATGTATTCACCCTTAAAGTATCAGAGTATTTTCACTGTCCTTAAAATCCTCTGTACTTTACCTATTCATCTCCTACCACCACCATCCCCCAACCTCTGCTGACTACAGATCATTTTGCCATCTCCATAGTTTTGCCTTCTCCAGAATGATATCTAGTCAGAATCATATAGTACGTATCTAATTCAGATTGGTTTCTTTCATGTAGTAATATACATTTAAAAATTCTTCTATGTGTTTTCATGGCTTGATAGCTCGTTTCTTTTAGTGTTGAATACTGTTCCATTGTTTGAATGTACTACAGTTTATTTATCCATTCACCTACTGAAGGATGTCTTAGTTGCTTCCAAGATTTGGCAATTATATATAAAGTAGGTATAAATATCCACATGCCGATTTTTGTGTGGACATGTTTCAAACTCCTCTGGGTAACTGACAAGGAGTATGATTCCTGGAGCATATGACAAGAGTGGGTTTATCTTGTAAAACCAAACTACATTGATTTTCAAAGTGAGGGAACCAGTTTACCATAGCAATGAAAGAGACTTGCTGCTGTTTTCCATCTCTTGCCAGCATTGGTTGTCATTGGTTGTGGATTTTGGCAATCCTAATAGATGTGTAGTGGTATTTTTTTGTTTTAAATTACATTTTCCTGATGACATATGGTGTGGTGTATCTTTTCATATGCTTATTTGCCATCTATATATCTTCTTTGCTGAGGTGTCAAGGCCTTTGGCCCATTTTTTAATCTGGTTTTTGATTTCTTCTACTTGAGTTCTAAGAGTTCTCTGTGTATTTTGGATAACAGTTCTTTATCAGATAAATCTTTTGCGAGTATTTTCTCTCTGTCAGAGATTTGTCTTCTCTTTCACTTGACAGAGTCTTTTGCAGAGCAGAAAAATTTACTTATTTTATTTTTTAGAAATTTTAATTTCAGTAAAGTCTAGCTTTACTAGTTTCTTTTTTCATGGATCATGCTTTTGGTATTGTATCTAAAATGTCATTTCTAAACCCAAGGTCATTTAGATTTTTTTTCCTGGGTTATTTTCCAGGAATTTCTTAGTTTTACATTCTACGCTTATGTCTATGATTCATTTTGGGTTAATTTTTATGAAGGACATAAGGTGTTTGTTTAATTTCATTTTTTTGCATATAAACATCCAATTGTTCTGCTGCCTTTTGTTGAAGAGACAACAACAACAACAAAAAAGTATTGCCTTTACTTCTTTGTCAATGATCAGTTGCCTATATTAATGTGGGTCTCTTTCTGGGCTCTTTATTTTGTTGCATTGATCTATTTATTGATTCTTTCACCAGTACTATACTTTCTTCACCACAGGTTCTTACTGTAGCTTTATACTAAGTCTTGAAGTCAGGTGCTGTCAGTTCTCTGACTTTGTTCACCTTCAATATTGTGTTACTGTTCAGGATCTTTTGTCTGTTCATATAAACTATTTACAGGGAGAAGCAGTAATAGTGGGTTTTCACTAGCAAATCCTATTGTAATAGCTCTTATTTCACAGGTCATGGAGCCAGTAAAGGGATTCTTCTAGTTATGAATATGTATATTGCTTTCTAGAAGTGAGGAAATAACCACAGATGCATTTAGAAACACACTGACCCTATCATGAGATGGACCTAAGCCAAAACTTCATTAATAAACTGAATCCACTGGCTCCTACTTGGAATCTCAAACCAAAATGGCATTTTGGTTTCCAAAGGATTAATATCAGTTCTCAATAATTAATGTCAGTTCCCAGTAATTTCTGAAAAGTCCAGGAATTTTCCTTTTCCTAATGCATAGTCACCCTCTTTTGACTCCCTCTTGTGGTGATTCAAGTCCTTGGTTTGAAAAAACAAAACAAAACAAAACAAATGCCCCTGTAAAGGTTTTTGTCATTTACAGTTTAAGTAAAATGTTGGTAGACTGCACATCTATTTCCACCCTAAGGATATCAACCATTGAATACTGTTCTTACTTACCCTTCTGCTCATTATAATGCTCACAACCATCTTTTCTGACTTGTTTTCACGTATAGGCCAAACCTGGCAGGATTTCCAACTAATTTCACCAGGACCTCTTCACGTGGAAGATTCTAGACTCTAATCCTCATCTCAACCGGATGAGACTACTAAATTCTCTGCTTTGCTTTCCAGAGCCTATTTAGTTTTTTATCTTCACACTCCATGCACCTCTACTTTTCAGCAGATATTGAGGGGAAAATAAGCTTAGCAATGGCTCAACTCTTCCTCCTTCCTTCTCATTAGGCTAAATTCTCATTCCTCTCTTTGTCACCTCTCAAGACTTTTTAGTCCTCTGAGTGACAAAACATCTATTCCATCTCTGCTTCCCAACAGTGAGCTTTGCCCAGGCAGAATCCAGATTTTTGAACAGTTGCCTGGTGTCCAGAGCCAGAAAATACCCCAAGGGAAAAAGGCTACAGAATTTCAGTTCATCTTTCATAAATCTTCTCTGTGGGGGATTTTGTCTCCTCTATTCCAGGTTGATTCATTAGCTCTCCAGTGCCTATCAAAATATGTATTTGAATATTTTTCCCATTATAGTTGCTCTCAAAAGGAGCATTTATGCCACAAACTTCTTCATCATACCTTGAAGCAAATGTTACACTTATTATTTGAAAACAAATAAAATAGTTGTTATTGCTTGATAAAATCTTTTTTTTTAAGATTTTATTTATTTATTTGACAGACTGAGATCACAGAGAAGCAGGCAGAGAGAAAGGAGGAAGCAGGCTCCCTGCTGAGCAGAGAGCCCGATGCGGGCTTGATTCCAGAACCCCGGGATCATGACCTGAGCCGAAGGCAGAGGCTTTAACCCACTGAGCCACCCAGGCACCCCGTGGTTGATAAAATCTTTACTGGAGTGTTTTTGAAAAAGGGAGAGAGATTGAGAGAGTGTGCATGGTGGGGAGGGGCAGAGGGAGAGGGAGAGAGAAAGTATATTAAGCAGGCTCTACACCCAGCATGAGCTTGACTCAGGGCTCAATCGCAGGACCCTGAGATCATGACCTGAGCTGAAATTAGGAGTTGGACGTTCAACCAACTGAGCCGCCTAGATGCCCCATGGAGTGTTTTTAGATTAACAACTCATATACCCCCAATTTTTTCCCCTATGGCCTTATAAAAAGTAATTTTACACATAAAAATAAGACCACTCTGATTTATTTTCTAGTTAGATGCTTGCAGATTTTGTTTTCATCTTTGTAATTCACAAGTTTTTAGTTTTTATTTCTTAACAGTCCTTAATCTAACAACCACTAATCCCCTCTTAATACAACACATTCAGGTCTCTAGTTTCAGATGTTTTAGAAGCTTTTACTTTTAGTTTTCCATCATTTTTTCTTTGGCTTATTTTTAGACAGAATTGCTCAATTTTTAATTTCCCTTATGTGTCCCCTGTATCTACCTTCTAGTTAAAAAAAAAAAAAAAGCATTTTCATTTCTCTGTTCCTTCACTTTAACTCTTAAAAAATTTCTTAATTTTTCTTTCATGCCAGTTACATACTTAACTAAAAGTTGAATTCTGCAGTTGGGATTTAATATTCTTAAAACATTTTTCAATTTGAAAAATTTATTTGCCATATATATGTATATTTAAACCTTAGCTCACTTTTTGCTATGATTTTGATTATCTTTCATTGACCTCATGTTGTCTCCATGTTAAGAATTTCAAAGAGTTTTTGAAAAGATCTTTTTTTAATTCACTGTTTTTTCTCAGTTGAGATATTCCTTTGAGACGTTAGGAGGCCATTCCATTTTCCATGCCCTTTAGCAAGTTTTCAACAATGCAATCTTTTTTTTTTTTCCTTCTACTTAATTATTCTCTATTGAAAATAGATTTATTCAGACCAGGGGTATGCCAATAGGTGATTTGCCTTGCTTATTTTCCATTTTTAATTTAGATAAAAATCCTTATCGCAGCTAAGATTAGTGTAGAGTGGTATTTCAATATTCTATCCAATGTCTCAGGCCTTGCAGGCATTCGGCTGGTAGAGCTTACCAGAGCTGAAGTGGGCTATTCCTTAGCCTTCATTTTAGATTCTAGGACACTAAACTGGAAGGACATACAAAAATGACAGTTGTTAACATGAATGCTGCCAAGGATCTTCCTGTTTTTGTCCTATATTGAGTGCTTAATTTATGTGAACTAAAAATGTCTCATACAATAAGTTAGTAATAGTAATTCCCCCTCTCTCTAGTTTTCCCCCCACCCACTGTGGCCTACATACATACTTAGCATACAATTCAGTTGTTTTCCAGGAATATTCTAAAAATATCTATAGAAGGGGTCATATTGATCACCTCAAAAACCATTCTTAAATAAAATGCACATACTTAGGTTTCCTGTCTAGCTTTTTGTTTGTTATATAAATGGTTCTCTGAACAAAGGTGCAAACAGCAGAGAAAAGAAGAAAAATGTCTTCCATTTCTTCTCTCTGGCAGATTGAATTTTAGATTGAAGAGTATATCAGCAATTAGATTATAATTTTTCATTCTATTCCATTGTTCTTGCTGCTATGATTTCCTCCAGCTATGATTCTCAGTATATTTTTAAATTTCTTCTGTATCTTGAAAACTTTGTTATTTGGAACTTGATACAAGAAATGCTAGATATGATTTAAATGAGAAGATATTTCTACAATTTTAAGTTATAAATATTGTGCCCACATTTTTATCCTTAGTATTTTACTCTTAGAAAGGCTATTTCAGAATTTTATAAAGCCAGAATAACCATTTGAGAAAGTAAATGTCTTGTTTTTCTCAGCTCTAGACTCTATACAAGGAAAAGAAAAACACTGTCCCCCCGTTTCCTATTTACTTATTAATTACATATCTTCCTTTACTAGAATAAACTCATTGAGTGAACACTTTTGTGGTTCAACATGATATTTGCAATGTTTGAAACAGTTTTTGATACCTGTAAATCCACAAAAGGAAATTTTGAATCAATTATAATCTTTCTTTCCTCATTCAAGTCCATAAATCTGAGACCATGGGAGGAGAGTTGCCATTTAAGAATAAAGTGATAAATTCCATTAGTATAGTTGGGCATCAAGGAGACTTCTTTTATGTGTCTAAATTCACTGAGGAGATTAAATCGATTTTTTCCTAGGGAGAATGGGAATAACCAATTGCTTTGAGATTTAGAAGGAGGGAGATTGTCTTGTTTACTCGCAGTTTCCTTGAATTCCAATGCTATTAGTGAGAGAGGTAATAGTGATATGGGCAAGGTAAGAATTGTAGGTTGCATCTTTAGTTAGTACAGATTCTCATTCCTCTTGGAAGCTTTACTCAAAGTCCTGAGAATCAAGTTTTATGAAGAAGCAAAGTGGAACTAATGGAAAGGATAACAACCTCTTGAGAACATGTGGGCATGTGGAAGGAACAATAGCAGCGTTACTCACTAAGGATTAAGGGTTAGAGTCTCCTTTGTTCCTGGTTTACATGAGTTTTGTTATTATGTTGTCAAAAAGAAGAAAACACTTGGATTCCTCTAACAGTTCCCCAGGTGTTTGACAATTAGGGCTTTATGCTTTTTAATTATTCACTTTTATGAATTGAGCATCTGTGCATTAAATTTTGCAGGGATATTTATATTTATTTTCTTAGGCTAGTTGTTCAGATTTTGAATCACTGGGTGAAAGGAACAAATGGTATTAAGGCTCTTTATTCACAGTTCCAAATAACTTCCTCGAAAATTGTTCAATTTTCACTACCATAAACTATATTTAACAAATATTTAAACATGACATTTAGGTTTTGTCATTGAAATGTCAAAATAGGTCATTTGTGAATATTATTTTTGTTATTTGCTTAAAGGTCAGGTTGACAAATTTAATACATAAAACAGCTTTTTTTTTTTTAAAGATTTTATTTATTTATTTGACAGAGAGAGATCACAAGTAGGCAGAGAGGCAGGCAGAGAGAGAGGAAGGGAAGCAGGCTCCCTGCTGAGCAGAGAGCCCGATGCGGGACTCGATCCCAGGACCCTGAGATCATGAACCGAGCCGAAGGCAGCGGCTTAACCCACTGAGCCACACAGGCGCCCCTATAAACCAGCTTTAACACAAAATGATTTCATCTTTTATGTCATGTTTATATCATTTGAACACGTACGTATATTGGGAAATTAGCACTTAATGATCTATGAGGGAATTTTATTTATGGACTATTTTATTATCCCTTTGCCTTTGATGGTTCTTATAAATATTACTTTTTATAGAAAAAAATATTGTTGGGACGCCTGGGTGGCTCAGTTGGTTAAGCAGCTGCCTTCGGCTCGGTTCATGATCTCAGGGTCCTGGGATCGAGTCCCACGTCGGGCTCCTTGCTCATCGGGGAGCCTGCTTCTCCCTCTGCCTCTGCCTGCCATTCTGTCTGCCTGTGCTTGCTCTCTCTCCCTCTCTCTCTCTCTCTAACAAATAAATAAATAAAATCTTTAAAAAAAAATTGTTGGTAAGCCTTTGAATGCATATTTATTGCTCTCTATTTTGTTTGTTATTTAGAGTATTCGTTACCCTTAATTTTTTTGTAATTGTATTGAAAATGTTAACATTTTCCTCTTAAATTTGATCCTAGTTTGTAATAGGAGACAAAAATACATTAATATGTTAAACAAATAATTGGAAAATTTGAAGCTTGTAATAAGCTTGTTTTGACTGCTGACTGCTGTATTCAGGCAAAGAATATCCATTTTAACTTATTAAAGGAAAAATACTCATCCTTATTTCACATTAAGGAGATGATTATAAAATATCTGCAGATTTTAGATATTGTATGACTTAAAAACTGTGTGGCCACATTTAGTTTTAAATGTTGCAAGATAAATCTTCTAAATTAGAATATACTAACTCAAAGCAGTAGCAGATAAAGTTTTTTCTACTTTTCTTAGAGATGATTTCTGCATTAAATTTCCTTACTTGTAAAACAGGGAAAATAAAATAATGCATTGGTTTGCGTATACATCTATGCATATGTGTGTGTATAAAATTAAGTATATATCATGAGACACATGACTGAAAAGGTCATGAGAAAGGCAACATTTCTAGATTTTATAGCTGAGTTAGCAATTTTTTTTCTATTTTTCTATAGTACAATAAATTTCTAAAGCTTTCTAAAAATAAGCATTTCTAATATATGATTTATTTCACTCTCCATAACTCCACTAAATATGTAAAAGAGCATTTTTGGGTTGTTTTAACCCTATGGACAGGATGCTATGACAAACTAGTTGATTCTGGGGGCGCCTGGTGGCTCAGTGGGTTAAAGCCTCTGCCTTCAGCTCAGGTCATGATCCCAGGGTCCTGAGATGGAGCCCTGAATCGGGCTCTCTGCTCAGTGGGGAGCCTGCTTCCTCCTCTCTGTCTCTGCCTGCCTCTCTGCCTACTTGTCTGTCAAATAAGTAAATAAACTCTTTAAAAAAAAAACAAAAAACTATTTGATTCTGTAATAAGTGAACATAATAATGTTTTGTTTCTCTCTTGCCTGCTCAAATGAGTGTTTATAGCATAAATTAGTCCACATGTAGTTATGTACCATTATTATTCCACAGTATCTCCACATAACATATAATTTTTAAAAATCACTTTGAAACAAACTCAGAACTGAGATTTTTAAATATATTTATTTAAATATACCAGATCAGAACTGGATTTTTAAATATATTCTGCTATTTCTTTATAGAAATTTGGTTAATGGTTTTATTTCAAAAAAAGTTATAAAAATGCTCAGATGTTAATTAATTAATTAATAATTAATTTTTAGAGTGAGAGAGAGTGTGTGCATTACTTGGGGGAAGGGGTAGAGGAAAAGAGAAAATTTTAAGCAAGCCCCAGCCCAGCATGGAGCCAACACTGGGCTCAATCTCAAGACCCTGAGATTATGACCTGAGCTGAAAATAAGAGTCAGACGCTTAACCAACTGAGCTACCCAGGTGCCCATACATTCAATTTTTTTTATTGAAGTATAGTTGATGCACCATGATACATAAGTTTCAGGTGTATGACATAATGATTCAAGTTCTCAATATGTTATGCTACACTCACCACAAATGTAGCTTCCATCTGTCACCATACAGTATTGTATATGGTCGTTGACCATATTCCCTTTGCTATACATTTTATTCTCATGATTTATTCATTCCATAACTGGAAGCTTGTAGCTCCCACTCACCTTCTTTCATTTTGCCCAACCCCCTACCCTCCTTCCCTCTGGCAGCCATCAGTTTGTTCTCTGTATTTATGGGTCACACATTTAAATTTTTAAAGGACAGAGGCATAAACAGCTAACAACTGTAAGTGCTCTTTTTTTCAATTTGTAACACAAATTCCTAATTACGTGATCTCTATTGAACATTGTCATTAAAGTTGTATCTTGTGGATACTACATGTTCAGTTCCACACCAGTGCAATAAAGTGAATATCACAATAAAATAAGTCAAATATTTTGGTTTCCCAGTGTATTTAAAATTTATGTTTACACTATAATACAGTCTATTAAGTGTAGAATAGCATCAAGTCTAAAAAATAATATACATGCCTTTGTTTAAAAATATTTTATTGCTGGGGCCCCTGAGTGGCCGAGTTGTTTACGTGTCTGACTCAGTTTCAGCTCAGGTCATGACCTCAAGATGGTGAGATTGAGCCCAGTGTAGCACTCTACATTCAATGAGGAGTTTGCTTGAGATTCTCTACCTCTTCCTCTATCCTTCCCCTACTCACTAACTCATATGCTCACTCTCTCTCTAAAATAAATAAATAAATCTTTAAAAATACTATATCATTAAAATTTGCTATCATTTGAGCTTTCAATGAGTTTTAACCTGTTGACTGGTGGAGGGTTTTACCTCAATGTTGGTGTCTACTCACTAATTGGGGTGGTAGTTGCTGAAGGAAGGTTGAGGTGACTGTGCATTTCTTTTTTCTAGAGAGAGCTTGAGGGGATCAGGGAAGAGGGAGATGGAAAGAGAGAATCTTAAACAGGCTCCACGCTCAGCACTGAGCCCAATGCAGGGTTTGATCTCATGACATGAGCTGAAATCAAGAGTCAGACACTTAAGTGACTGAGCTACCCAGTCACCCCTGGCTGTGGCATTTTAAGAAAACAAGACAAAAATGACATTTGCCACATACATTGACTCTTCTTTTCACAAAGGTTTCTTGGTAGTACACAATGCTGTTTAATTACATTTTACCTTCAGTTGAACCTCTTTCAAAATTGGAGTCAACCCAGTCAAATCTTGCCACTGCTTTATTAACTAGTTTATGTAATATTCTACTTCCTTTTATGTCATTTCCATCATCTTCAAGTATCCTTACCAGGGGTAGTTTCCATCTCAAGAAATCATCTTCTTTGTTCATTCATAAGAATCAACTCAGCCATTCAAGTTTTTCCATGAGATTATAGCAATTTATTATATCTTCAGGTTCCACTTCTAATTCTATTTCTACCACATCTACAGTTACTTATTTCACTGAAGCCTTGAACCCCTCAAAATCATCCATGAGAGGTGAAATCAACTTCTTCCAAACTCCTTTAATCTTGATATTTTTACCTCTTTCTATTAAATACAAATATTCTTAATGGCATCAGTAAATCCTTTCCAGAAAATTTTCAACTTACTTTGCCCAGATCCATCAGAGGAATCACCATGGCAGCTATAGCCTTACAAAATGTATTTCTTAAATAATAAAACTTAAAAGTCAAAATGACTCTTTGACCTAGGGACTGCAGAATGTGTTAGCAGGCATGAAAACAACATTAGTCTCATTGTACATCTCCAACAGAGCTCTTGAGTGACAGGGTGCATTGTCAATTAGCAGTAATATTTTGAAAGGAATCTCTTTTTTCAGAGCAGTAGGTCTCAACATTGGGCTTAAAATATTCAATAAACCATGTTGTGAACAGATGTGCTGTCATCCAGGCTTTGTTATTCCATTTATAGAGCATAGGCAGAGTAGATTTAGTATAATTTTTAAGGATTTTAGGATGATTTATGGAATGATCAATGAGCATTGGCTTCAACTTAAAGTCACCAGCTGCATTAACCTCTAACAAGGGAGTCAGCCTGTCCTTTGAAGTTTTGAGGCCAAGTGTCAACTTCTCTTCTCAGCTGTGAAACTCCTAGATGACGTCTTCAGAAGGCTGTTTGTCTATGTTGGAAGTCTGTTGTTTTATGCAGCTGCCTTCATTAATTTTCTTAGCTAGATCTTCTAGAAAATTTGTTGTAGCTTCTACATCAGCACTTGCTGCATCACCTTGCAGTTTTATATGATGGAAATGGCTTCTTTCCTTAAACCTCATAAACCAACCTCTGCTAGCTTCAGACTTTTTTTCTGTACCTTCTTCACTTCTCTCATGGCTTTACTCTGGATCAGCCTTTGGCTTAAGGAAATGTTGTAGCTGATTTGATCTGTCCAGACCACTAAAACTTTCTCCATATCAGCAACAAGGCTATTTCACTTATCATTCATGTGTTCACTGAAGTAGCACTTTTAATTTCCTCAAGAACCTTTCCTTTGGATTCACAACTTGGCTAAGTGCTTGGCTCAAGAGACCTAGCTTTCAGTCTACCTTGGTTTTTGAACATACCTTCTTCATTGAGCTTAATCATTTCTAGCTTTTGATTTAAAATGAGATATGTGTGACTTATCCTTTTACTTGACCACTATCAGGCCATTGTAGGGTTATTAACTAGCATCAGTTCAATACTGTTATTTCTCAGGCATAGAGGTCCAAGGAGAGGGAGAGAGATGAGAGAATAGCCAGTCAACAGAGCTGTCAGAAGATATACATTTGTAGATTAAGTTCATCATCTTATATGGTTGAGATTTTTATGGCACCCCAAAACAATTACAATAGTAACAGCAAAAATTACTGATCAGCACAACAAATATAATAATGATGATGAAAATTTTGAAATATTACACAAATTGCCAAAATGTGACAAAGAAACACAAAGTCAGCAAATGCTGTTGGAAAGATGGTGCTATTAGACTTGCTCCATGCAAGGTTCCCACAAACCTTCAATTAAAACAAAATGCAATAAAACATAGTATGCCTGTATATAAAATTAATTTTCTCCTCCAGTTTTTTATTGGTTACCTTATTTAGTAGTGCTGTAGACTATTGAATAGTTTCATATTTATTATTTTAAATGGTTTTTGATCCTCCTATCCCTCACTACTAAAACTTAAAATGTATCGCAGTGTGATTATCTCTATTATCTTAGAAATTTGGTTAATTTGGAAATTAAGTGTGTCTTTACTGGATCTTCTGTGTAATGTCATGTACTTTTTTTTTTTTTTAAAGATTTTACTTAATTATTTGTCAGAGAGAGAGAGAGGGAGAGAGAGCAAGCACAGGCAGACAGAATGGCAGGCAGAGGCAGAGGGAGAAGCAGGCTCCCTGATGAGCAAGGAGCCCGATGCGGGACTCGATCCCAGGACGCTGGGATCATGACCTGAGCCGAAGGCAGCTGCCCAGCCAACTGAGCCACCCAGGCGTCCCAAATGTCATGTACTTTTGAGTTAGTCATTTTATCACATAAACTGTGAGCTAAAGCCATTCTACTTGCATATTTAAAATAATTGAGTATAATATCTGAGATTGGAAACTTGTTTATGAGTCTTAGTAGAGATAAATGCTATGGATCATATTCACATGTGGCCTTACTGACCAAGTTAGTAGAAGTGAAGTCATGCCTCAAAGAATTGATCATATTTTGACCATATTAACATCATTCCATTCTACAAAGGGAAATACTGTACCTCTTCCCTAACCTGGTTTCATGCACCTACTCTAAAAGCCCAAATCATTTATTCTCAATGCAGCCATAGTGATAACAACAGTCGAAAGAAATAATGTAATTTTAACAGCTTCTTCTCTAACCCAATCTATTCATGAGAGATAATCCTCTTATAAGCATCAAAGTCTTTGGGATATGAAAAACAGATGATTAAAACGATCTGAAAGTATCTCTTAGCCATCTGGGAGTGTGCAGATTGGCAAAGCCTCCACTGACTTAAGGATGAAAGAAACTCCTTAAAGATACTTTGATTTGACAGAAAGGGCAGGGGGTAGTTCCGGGTATATTAGGGAAAGAAGAGGGGGGAGAATGGCAGAATGTACATGCCGACCAATGTCAGGGACCAGGAACCAAGAGAGGACCTAAGATTAAGAATGACATAGAAAGAAAAGTTAAAATTTTTAAAATTTTGAATTAAAAAAATTAAAAAAAATCTAAATGGCACAGAAAATACAGGAAACTGCACGGCATTGAGCTTATACCATAGGTTCACTAAATTTATTCCCCAGAAATAGTAGCTAGGTTAAGAAAATTCACATAAATTTTTAAAATTTTTAAATATTTTTTAATTTTTAAAAAGATTTCATTTATTTATTTGAGAGAGAGAGAAAGAGAGAGAGAGAGAGAGAGAGAGATAGAACATGAGCAGTGAGAGGACAAAGCAAGAGGGAGAATCGGACTCCCCACTGAGTGAGAACCCAAAGTAGGGCTGGATCCCAGGACCTTGAGATCCTGAGCCGAGCTGAAGTCAGATGCTTAAACTGACTGAGCCACTGAGGCACCCTGAGAAGTTAATTTAAAACAATCAAGTTAATGATCATGGTCCTGCTATTTCACTGACCCCTGTTGATCATCAGAATTGAAAAAAGTCAAGGGTAACTCTAATTGACAAATAAGATATTTGATACACAACATACTGTCAGAACGAAGATTGTGAAGTGTTGAGTCAGGATTAATGGCTAGGGTTTTTTTAAATAAGTCACTTGTGAAAATCCAATCAGGAAAAATTTTAAGGGTGATTAGTATGATTGAGATTTGGAGTTCAAAACAACTGGATTCAAATCATGTTTTCCAGCATTATTAGCTGTATGACCTTAGTTAAATTACTTATTCTCTGAACCTTAGCTCCCTCATTTAATATATAGGAGCACAATATATACGTCATAGGCTTACAAGGGTTAAATGAAATAGGGTCTCCAAAGTACTTGGCATGGTTACTGGCACATAGAGGCATATTATATTAATGTAATATTAATATAATAATATTGTCATAATTATTATCAACATATAATTATGATGATATCTAGTTATAGGCAACAGCTTCCAGATCTTGAACACAAAGGGACTGTAGTTTCAGAGTCAAGCAAGGAGCAATACACAGAAACCCAATACATCCATCACTAACTGTTGACAATTTTTCAAACTGCAGGAATGTTATCATAGGGAGCTATGCAGATTATCATATTGTGGGTTGGAATTTTGGAAGACTTTCATAATAGGTTTACTTATCTCTCCTGAAAATGCTGGTATTGGCTTACCTACCACATTACTGGCAGTTTTTTTTTTTAAATTTTTGCTAGTACAGGTAAGGTCCATGTATATTGGTTTATCTTTCAGTCTTTCTATGAACTTTTGGAGAAGTGTCAAGAGACAATAATACCTAATATGTGATAAAATTTAGATTTAGTCTTGAAATTTCATAAGTGGTAAGAAATTATGTAATTGAGATTAGACATAAGCTGCTGTTTTAAATAAATTTAAATGTTGGTGCTGTAGGTCTGGAAGAGAGAACCTCATTCAATGCATGAGGATAGGGAGATACTAGTACCACATATATAAAATGAATGTAGAAGCGAGATTTGGAAGGAGTGACAAAAGAGAGCTCCAAGACCATGGCTGTCAGAATATTTTGGGTATATTAACTTTCTTCAAGTTCTCCTTTTTATTGTGTTGCTATTCCTGTTTGTTTCCCTATAGTAGTAACTGGCAAAGTTATTAAAATGTGAAGGATTCATATGTTTGTATTCAGTTTTACCAAAGAAAAGAGGAGGTTAGAAAACATGTGTCCCATTTTGTAGCCAGTCTTTAAGAAACATCTGTAAGGAATGGAATAGTCAGTGCTAGCTACATAGTGGACAAGCAGCCCAAATCATTCACACATACAATAGAAAAAAGAGAATAATGAGAAGAAATGATTTGATTTCAAGAAAATTCCCCATTTGGTTTTAAGAATTTTAATCCTTAATTAATTAAATCTAATTAATTAAATTAATTATAAATAAATATTTTATATAAAATTTTTATATATTTAATATATAAATAAATAAAATAAAATGAATCAATTAAATTAAAATTTAATTAGTTAATTTCTTTAATCTTTCCTTTTTCCAAATAAGAGCAGAAGATAAATTGAAAATGTTTGATATAGTAGAATAAGAATGTGACCAACTGGCAATACAGTATCCTGGGTCAACATCAAATGCTTCATGGTATCTCACATAAAATAAGAACATAATGGGTCACGGTTTCGGAGTTAAGCAAGAGACAATATACCGAAGTCTGATCTATTAGCCTTTGTCAGAAAATGTGGCTGTTGCTACAAAGTGAACAAAAGGGAATTAAATAAAGAATAAATCCTTACATGCACAGAAAGGGAGGGGAGGGGTTTTTATATGAGTGCTTTATGTACAAATAAATACAGTGCTGGCTAAGGACAGTGTGGGGAGAAAATTAGTATATAAGATCTTACAGCAGGGAACCAGTAATATAAGATATGACTGAACAGTCAAATAAGATATGATTTTGAATGTATTCCAAGTGGGGCTAGAATCAGTTTTCATAAATAAGAACCTTGAAAGCTATTGAAATTATGAAAACTTGAAAATCTTTGTCTACTTGTTCAGGTATATCATAAGTGGGCTGTCTTCTTCCTTGAACTTTGGGTGAAAATCACTTGTAAAAAATTATAAAAAAAATGTTAGACCCCTGTCATCTGCAGGTATACAGCCCTTATTTATATTGTTCATGTGCTATAGGAATATTAAGCTGAGAAATTAAGGAGCAACTGGTACAAGACCTTGTCATCTTCTGAAACTCTGGGAATAACTGTTGCAAAGCTTTCTAAGAGAGAGATTTTCACAGCTAAGAGCACATGGCTTTCCTTAAAAAAAAAAAAAAAAAGTGTATATATTTATCCCATGCTGAAGATAAGCTCAAAAAGAGAATTATAATGTATAAAAAGAAATACATCACTAAGAAAAAAAGTCTCTTGTCACAACAAACAAAATAATTAGGAATACAGATAATAGAACCCCCTAAAAGACACTTTAGAGAGCCCATTAAAAAAAGAATATGTATTTGGAATCCAGTTTCAGTTTCACAAGTTCAAAGTAACTCTGTGCTTCAAAGTCATTTTTCTTGAGAAGGAAGAATTCAACCTAATGATGACATCTAATGTGCTTCTAAGAATTTAATAATGATGGACAGTTTAGATATGAATACTCTATGTGATGACCTTGTAGGTGTAAAAGGACCTGATTGGTAAAGAGCTGGCCCACCAAGACAAGTCTTATAGATGTGAAGTGTGTGGACATTTAAAAAAAAAATGTTTTATTCATTTATTTGAGAAAGAGAACGAGAGATTGAGAGAATGAGTAGGGGATAGGGCAGAGGGAGAAGCAGACCCAGAGCAGGGATCCCGGTGGGAGACACGATTTCAGACCCTGGAACCATGACCTGAGCTGAAGGCAGCCACCCAACCTACCAAGCCACTCAAGCACCCATGCATGGACATTTTGAAGAGCTAGAAACTAATTTCTACAAATCTAAAAATTTGCTGTTGCTAGGAAGTAAAAACCTAAGTGCCCCATGCCCAAATTTTATTGGGAAGATATTGAGTTCAATGTCATCACATTGACCGAAACCAAGAAGAATAATATAGGCTTGATTGAAGGCAGAATTGCAAGTAAATTTTATTTTAGACTGCTGCAGTTTCACCACTATATAAAAGAAATGAAGGATGTCCTAAAGATTGCAGGCAGTCAGAGAACTATTACTGAATTAAGAAACAGAAGTACAGGGGCACCTGGGTGGCTCAGTGGGTTAAAGCCTCTGCCTTCAGCTCAGGTCATGATCTCAGGGTCCTGGGATTGAGTCCTGCATCGGGCTCTCTGCTCAGTGGGGAGCCTGCTTCCCCACCTCTCTGTGCCTGCCTCTCTGCCTACTTGTGATCTGTCTGCCAATTAACTAAATAAAACCTTAAAAAAAAAAAAGAAGTACTAAAATATGCTATTGTGTCATGGAACAGAAAGAAATCTGCCATTTCTATTTTTTATAATGGGATGGCTTATAGATAGTAGTTCATAAATAGTTTATAAATAATTTATAATAGTAATCTGTTTTAAAAAGAATAATATATTAAGAAAAAACAAGTAAATGAGAAAAATGACATAATTTCTGGAGAAAAATAAACATTTAAATGAATGTGAAGAATACTAGACATTGTTGAAGAGAAAGTTACTTATTTAAAATACCTGAAACAGAGATAAAAGGATGAGATGTCCTCAAGAAAATTTAAGGCAAATGGAAGACACAATGAGTATCAACATATGTCTGATTGGAAGGATTTGACTGCATTTTCTCTAAGAAATTAGACAAAGTGAAAGAGGGGGGAAGAGGTGGGAGGTCTCCAGAGCATTTATTCTTTCCCAGTAGGGAGGGTGCAGGGGTCCAGGCAGTCCAAGGGGAGCGGCCCCCTACGTGTACCAAATGAAGCCATAGGTGGCGTCGACAATCTCCTCATTTGTGCGCAGCCCAAATATTTATTATTATGCATTTTATTATTTTTATTTATTTATTTATAAAATATATATTATATATTATATAAATAATAATAAATAATAATAAATAATAAATAAAATAACAAAAATAAATAATAATAAAATATATATTATATATTATATAAAATATAAATAATATTCATTAATATTAAATAGTATGTATTTAAGTTAAAACAAGATAGATGGAATAAATATTCTTTATTAGTATTTATAAATTGCCATAAAAATTTCCAGAAACACAAAGGAATTTGTAGATCTCCCATAATTAAATTGTATCATTGGTAAAGAAATGAACCCTCCAAAATGTTTACAGATAAAAAAAATACCTAAATCCTAGAGAACACAAAATGTCTTTCATATGGATATTATTCCAGAGAATAGAAGCAAACATGAAAGCCCAGGATAAACCATCTCACTCACATGAGGGAAATAATAGTACTTCAGGTTTATATTTGAGATCTTTCAGGTCAGTTATGTTTTAGGATTTACCATTTGCTTTATTTTTAGAGAGGTACTGAGTATATATTCACATATTATAAAATATTATCAATAATGTCTATATACTACTCTATTAATAAACAACCTATTCATATGAATAAACATTTTTGTTTCCCCCAAAAATGCATGACTATTAAGTTACCATAGACTATTATATATGTTATATTCATTCACGTTTTATATTTTGCTACATTGATAAATGAAATAATGGGATAAATATAGACCTCAGATACTAGAACACTTATTCTTAAGAATTATATGTTCAGTACAAGTTTTAATATACAAAGATCCAGACCACATTATATCTGTACATATTAATGCATTATGCATTTATTACAATTATTTAAAGATATTGGAGATGAAGTATAATTATTAGTATTGCCATCAAACTGGAGTTGGACATCTCATGATAATGATGGAACAGGATTTTAGGGATAAAATAGCACTACAATAGTGATTTAAAAAGCATTGTCTTCTGGCCCAGTACCATGGTTTTCCAAGTATTGCCTCTCTAGTTGAATGGATAACCATGAATGTCTTAATTATAAATTTAGGCTGTTCAAAAGATTAACTCACAGAATATACATTTTCACTGTATCTCCAATAACGATCTTATCACCTGCATTTACAATACCATCATTAGTATCTTCACTAGGACCTGACACTTGCGTATTTCACTACAGTAGAATAATTTCCCCCATCATACAAGAAAACACAATAAACATATCATTATGAATGTTTATCATTTTTTTTCTGTCATCCTCTGACTTATTTTGTCTGGCAAGCATTTGGAATCTGTAACAGGTTTAATATTCATTCTCATTAATGAGTTTCCATTTTAGATATTGTTATAAGGTAAATTTTTCACTAAGCATGTGTTCGTATCAGTTTATTACCATTAGCATTTATATATTATAAGTTTATTATACATGAGTATCTTTATACTAAATTATTTCAGGAAATAATGATTCCTCATGTTTATTAACTACAGGGAATATTTATAATACTATTTCATAGGGATTTTTTGGCATTTTTGTTGTCTTATATTTTACTTATACATATGTTACTTATACATATAAACTACATTAGGTGTTAATATTTCTGTTTAGTCAATTTTATTTTTAAAAGACTTAATTAGTAACAAGGCTACCCTATAAATTTACTCTTATAGTTGTCCTTGTTTGTGCTTTTATTTCATTATGGAGATCTCATATTTCAGTCAGCTCTCATTTCATTCTGCCTGAAAGACTAGCATGTTTTGTAATACTGGTTGGTAGATGATGATGTCTTTCAACTTTTGTATGTCTGAAAAAGTCTATTTTGCCTCAAATTTTTGAAAGTTATTTTCTCTGGATATGGAATCTCAAATTTCTTTCTTTTTTAAAAGATTTTATTTACTTATTTGAAAGAGAGAAAGCATTAGTGAGGTTGAGGGGCAGAGGGAGAGGGAGAAGCTTACTCCCTGCTGAGCAAAGAGCCTGACGTGAGGCTCTTTCCCAGAACCCTGAGATCATGACCTGAGCTGAAGGCAGGTGCTTAACTGAGCAACCCAGATACCCACCCCCCAAATTAAAGTTCTTTGCAATACTTAAAGATAGGGCTCTGTGTCTTCTGATTTACATTGTTTCCAATGAGAAATTTGCTGTCATCTATATCTTTATTCCTTTGTAAATAATGTGTCTGTCTCTTGCTGCTTTATAGCTTTTCTTGCAGTAAATGGCTTGAACAATTTGACTGTGATTTATGTATCTCATGATTAATTTTTGTTTAGCTTGGGTTTATACCTTTTATCAAATTTGGGCAATTTTCATCCTTTATTTCTTTAAATATCTTGTTCCCTCTTTCATATATTAGGATATTTAAAATTGATCCACAATTCACTAATGTTTATTTCATTTTAAAAATTCTCTTGGCATTTAATTTTTTCTTGTTTGTATTGCTGATTTTAAAGCTAATAATCTTTTATCCAATAATGTCTAATTGAAATTAATCTCATCCATTATGTTCTCAATTTCAGACATTGTATTTTCAACTCTAAAAGTTTGATTTAACTCTTTTGTATACATCTTTACCTAACTTTCTGTGCATATGGAATTTAGTTCTAATCTTTTAAATGTCCTTTTTTATAAATTTAATATTTGTGTCAATTCTCATCAGTGTCATAAATTGATTTTCTCCTCACTTTGGGATATATTGTTCAAATCTTTGATGTGGTCCAGACATTGTGAATTTTACATTGTTGTAGACTCGTTACTTTTGCATTCCTATAAGCATTCTTGGACTTTATTCTGGGACACAATTTAGTATTTGGAAACAGTATGACAGTTTTGTTTAGTTATTTGTAAACAGCTGTGATGTTCTTAAAATTTGTAAAGCAATTTCAAAGGAACACTTAGTCTAAGGTTAAACATTCACCACCACGGACCCTTCTCAGAACTCTGTCCAACCCTGTACATTTTTAGATTTTCTATACTGGCTGCAGGTAATAGATACTATTCTTGTCCATCTTTGCTCTCTTGAGTTCTGTTTTCACTGATTCTTTCATATAATTCTCTCCCTGGCTTTGAGTAATTTCTTCACATTCATGTACTGATAAATGCTGAGTAATCAAGATATTCCCTCAGCAAATAGCAGATTCTGTGTGAAGTTCTCTGCTCTCCAATGTTCTATCTTTTCATTCTGGCTACCTTGGTCTATGAAAACTCTAATGTCCTTCTCCTCAACTTAAGGAGTGAGCTGGGTTCTACCTTGGTTCCCCTTCTCTGTGCCAGGACCTGTAAACTTTTCAAGTCAGGAATCTGGGCCATGTCTAGGGCTAACCCATTTGTTCTTTGTCTCAATGATCACTGTCCTTTGTTGCCTGCTGTCCAATGTCTTGAAAATCATTTTTCTTTTTTCTTTCTGTTTCAGATATGTGTCTGAAATTCTACTTCAATAAAAAATATATTTTTATTAAATAAAAGATAATTGAGTTTAATGGGATGCTGCATTAAGAACAAAATATTGAGATTATAAATTGATTTCAAGCAATTACATGCTCAGAATTAAGTAAACAGCTGCAGCAAATCTATATTATAGAGACACAATGAAATATGCAATATGAGAAAGTTTGTAAGTTACTAATATAAGTTGACTATATTTAAATTGTCAGCTCCAGAAACTATTAAAATTATCTCATCAACCTCACTGTGATCAAAATTACCCATTTTCACACTTAGATTATATCACTGTCTTTCACAGTACTATAACTTCATTTTTCAGATTAAGCTAGAAGTTCCAAAGAATTCACTCAGGCACTAAGAAATGGAACTGCCCAAGAACTGGAATAACACAATAATTTCTTTTCTATTATGGAGATCAGTTCAAATTTAGAGAGAAAAAGAGGGACAGGTCGGGGAAGAGGGTCCTAGAAAAATTTGCCCTTTATATTATCTTTTAGATAATTAAGATTTTATATGGTAATTTTTAGTTTAACTTTTAACATTACCATTTTAATAGCATCTGATATACAAAGTACCTAAGAATTAATTTAAAGAAAATGTGTAAGAAAAAAGTATTGAGGGAGATAAAGAAGATCAAAATAAATGGAGAGATACAGCATGTTCACATATTAGAATTTTTAATCTCCCCAAATTCCAATTCTCCACAATGTAATTACAGATATATTAGAGCACTCTTCAAAATCCCAACATATTTTTGTGGCATTGTCTAGCCAATTCTAAAATTCATGTGGACTACATCAAAAACTAATGATGTACTGTATGGTGACTAACTTAACATAATAAAAAAAATTAAAAATAAACAAAATCTTTAAAAAAATAAAATTCATGTGGAAATGCAATGGACAAAAAATACCAAGTCAGCCATAAAGAAGAACAAAGAATACTTACATTATCAGATATAGAACTAAAGATATAATATAATTATAGTAGTGAAGCCACCATAGTTGTGTTCGAGGACAAAGAGACTAAAAGTTTATAATAGCTCAGAATTAGATCCACATATACACAGATAACTGAAATATGATGAGGAGTTACTGTAAACCAGAGGGGCCAAGATAGCATTTTAATAATAATAAAAAAAAGGATCTAAGTAGATATCCATACAGAAAAAAATGAAATTGTTCCCATACCTCATGCAAAGTTAAATCACTTCTAGCCAGATCAAAGTCTTGAATGTGATACCCAAAACTGTACATATTTCTAGCATGTACTATAGAAAGTCATCTCCAATATTTTGTGACAAAAAAAGACTTGGGAAAGAAGGTGTAAAAAGCACTAAATACAAATTAAAATAATAATAAGACATAATAAAAATGTGAAAGGCCAAAAGACACTTTGCAAAAAGAAAAGACAAGATTCCAAGTGGAAAAAAGATATTTGTTACATACACAATAAACAATGAACTAGTCCCCAGAATGGATAAAAAATGCTTCCATCAATGAGAAAAAGAGAGGTAACCAGTATTAGAATAAGTACCTCACAAGTGAAGAAATGCAAACAGATGATAAACACATGAAAAGATTTTTGGTACTTGATAATAAAGAAAATGGAAATTAAAAAGACAATATTTTATCACTACTCACTAATCATTAAAGTGTGGTGATAACTATTGGCATGGCTATAAGCATAGGATCTTCATATTCTATAACTAAAAATGTATATTGCTCCAACCACCTTAGAATTGTTAGGTGTTAATTAACAAACTCTGAGGCGCATATGCTCTGTCATTTAGTAATTTTCCTCCTAAGCATATATGCAAATCTTCTGTACATGTTTCTCAAGATATATGAAGAAGAATTTTCTTTGCATATTTGTTTTTAATCAAATTGGATAACTCCTCATGTATTTCATCAGTAAAATGGATAATTACAATATGGTATATTCATTCAATGCAAAGTAACCACAAAAAATTAATAAGAATGCAGGCTGAAGTATAGTTGAATTTCAGAATATTAACAATTCTTGAAGAAAAAAGACACAAAAGAATTCATGTGATTATATTCATGCAAATGTACAAGTAGGGAAGGATTATATTCATGCAAATGTACAAGTAGGGAAGGATACAAGTGCAGAAGATAAAAGATGTGCATAATCTGATGCCTTCTTGATTTTGTATTACTATACCAATTGCTCTTCACATTAAAAGCTAGGACAGACAGGAATCCAAGTTCATGGAAGGTTTAAGAAACCAGGCTATAGAAAACTCTAGAAAACATTCAGCCTGATTAACCTATTAGAAGGAAAATATTGATTATGGGGAAGGAGTCAAGATGGCAGAGGAATAGCAGGCTGAGATGACATCAGGTAGCAGGAGATCAGCTAGATAGTTACCAAGCCATTCCAAATCCAACCATCAAACCACCTACAAATCCAACAGGAGATCAAAGAGAGGAAGAGCACAATTCTAGAAATAGAAAATTGACCACTTTCTGAAAGATAGGACATGTGGAGAAGTGAATCCGAAGTGATGGGAAGATAGACTGTGGAGAGAGAGGCCGGATCCTGGCGAGCAGTGGAGCAATGGATCACAAAATCAGAACTTTTAAAAGTCTGTTTCACTGAGGGACATTGCTTCTGAGGCTAAGTGGAGGTGGAGCCCTCTTGGGGACAGCATGGTCTCAGGTCCTGTGGGGTCACAGAAGGATCAGGGGTGTCTGAGTGTCACAGAGATCACAGGCATTAGAGTGGGGAAGCTGGCTACAGAGACAGAGCAGAGGACTGAGCTCTCAGCTTGGAGTTACCTTAAACTATGATCTGTGGCACAATTGGGCCACTACTCTTTTAGCAGGGACACCAAAAGTGGCAGATCCAGGGAGACTCCCCCTGGAAGAGTAGAAGGGATCTGCTGGGTTTGGTGACTCTGAATGGGGCTGTGTGCCAGAGACAGAAACACTCGGTCACAGCCTGGGTGAGCACGGAGTGTGACTGGAGACCAGGGAGATGGGAGTGATTGAGGCCTTTTTTCCAATGGCACATTGAAGAATGGGGCCCTAAGTTTTTGACTGCCTCAGGCTGGAGATTGAGAGGCACCCATTTTCATTCCCCTCCTCCAGAGCTCTATGGAAAATGTTCAGGGAACAAAAGTTCCCGAGAGTGAACCTGAGCATATTACTTAGCCCGGCCCCAGGTAAGGGCGGTGTGATTCCACCTTGGGCAAAGACATTTGCCAACCACTACAACAGGTCCCTCCCCCAGAAGATCAGCAAGAACATCCAGCCAAGTCCAAGCACACTGATCAAGGAGAACAGCAGAATTCCAGAGGGGGGAAAAGCAAAGCATGGAATTCTTGGCTTTCTCCCCAGGATTCTTTAGTCTTCCAAAGTTAATTAAATTTTTTTAATTTTATTTTTTTAATTTTATTTTTTAAATTAAATTAAATTTAATTTAATTTTAATTTTATTTTTTAATTTTATTTTTTTCTTATTCTAATTTTTGTAACTTTTACTCTTCCCTCGTTAGCACTTCTAACTAGTTTATCTTAACAATACCTTTCTTTAAAAAAATCTTTTTAAAGCCTTCATTATTATAATTATATTTTATCCTTCATTGTATCTAACTTTATTTTTTGAATACACATAGGGTTTTTTCTTCTAAAAAAATTTGGGATACAACTTCTTCTAATAGATCAAAATATACCCTAAATCTAGCACAGGGCTTTGTTCTAGTGTCCAGCCTGAGTAAATTCTCTCCACTTTCTTTTTCTTTCTTTTCCCAACCAACATATCTTATCAACTCCTTTTTTAGAAATTTTATTTTATTTTCATCTTTACAGTCATATCCCATCCCTTCATTGTGTTTACCCTTATTTTTGTATGTGTATATATGTATATATATTTTTTTCCTTTAAAATTTTGGGAGGTAGTTTCTTCTAAGAGACCAAAATACTCCCAAAATCAAGTGGGTGTCTCTGTTCTATATATAATTATATATATTTTTAAAAATTAAAAAAAAATTTTTTAAAAAAATTTTTGAACTTCTTTTCACCCCAAAGGGGTCTCTTTTGATTTGGTTAACACACATTTTTCTCTCATTAATATATTAATGAGAGAAATTCTTATTAATTCTCTCATTAATATATTCTCTTCTGGGTAAAATGACAAGGTGGAGAAACTCACAACAAAAAAAAAAACAAGAGGCAGTACTGAAGGCTAGGGACCTTATCAATACAGACATTGGTAATATGTCAGATCTAGAGTTCAGAATGATAATTCAGAAGGTGCTAGCTGGGCTCAAAAAAGGCATGAAAGATAACAGAGAAACCCTATCTGGAGAAATAAAAGCCCTTTCTGGAGAAATAAAAGAACTGAAATCTAACAAAGCTGAAATCAAAGAAGCTATTAATGAGATGCAATAAAAAACAGAAGCTCTTACTGCTAGGATAAATTAGGCAGAAGAGAGAATTAGTGATATAAAAGACCATATGACAGAGAATAAAGTGGCTGAGCAAAAGAGAGACAAACAACTACTGGACCACAAGGGGAGAATTGAAGAGATAAGTGATACCATAAGAAGAAACAATATTAGAATAATTGGGATTCCAGAAGAAGAATAAAGAGAGGGGGGTCAGAAGTTATATTGGAATGAATTATAGTAGAGAATTTCCCTAATATGGCCAACGGAGCAACATCAAAATCCAGGAGGTGCAGAGAACGCCCCTCAAAATTAATAAGAATAGGTCTACACCCTGTCATCTAATAGTAAAACTTACAAGTCTTAGTGACAAAGAGAAAATCCTGAAAGCAGCCTGGGACAAGAAGTCTATAACACAATGGTAAAAATATTATATTGGCAGCAGACTTATCCACAGAGACCTGGCAGGCCAGAAAGAACTGGCATGATATATTCAGAGCACTAAATGAGAAAAACATGCAGCCACGAATACTATATCCAGCTAGGCTATCATTGAAAATAGAAGGAGAGATAAAAATCTTCCAGGACAAACAAAAACTAAAAGAGTTTTTAAACACCAAACCAGCTCTACAGGAAATATTGAAAGGGGTCCTCTAAGCAAAGAGAGAGCCTTAAAGTAGAAGACCAGAAAGGAACAGACACAATATACAGTAACAGTTACCTTATAGGCAATACAGTGACACCAAATTCTTATCTTTCAATGGTTACCCTGAATGTAAATGTGCTAAATGCCCCAATCAAAAGACACAAGGTATCAAAATGGATTAAAAAAAAAAAAGACCCATTGATATGCTATAGGCAAAAAACTCATTTTAGACCCAAAATACCTCCAGATTTAAAGAGAGGGGGTGGAAAACAATTTACCATGGTAATGATCATCAAAAGAAAGCTGCGGTGGCAATCCTTATATAAGATAAATTAGATTGTAAGCCAAAGACTATAATAAAAGATGAGGAAAGACACCATATCATACTTAAAGGGTCTAAACAACACGAAGATTTAACAATTTTAAATATCTATGCCCCTAACATAGGAGCAGCCAACTATATAAACCAATTAATAACAAAATCAAAGAAACACATTGACAACAATACAATAGTAGTAGGGAACTTCAACACACCCCTTACTGAAATGGACAGATCATCAAAGCAAAAGATCAACAAGGAAATAAAGGCTTTAAATAACACATTGGACCAGATGGACATCACAGATATATTCAGAACATTCCATCCCGAAACAACAGAATACACATTCTTCTCTAGTGCACATGGAACATTCTCCAGAATATATTACATCCTGGGTCACAAATCATGTCTCAACCAGTACCAAAAGATAGGGATAGTTCCCTGCCTATTTTCAGACCACAATGCTCTGAAACTAGAACTCAGTCATAAGAGGAAATTTGGAAAGAACCCAAATACATGGAGGCTAAAGAGCATCCTACTAAAGAATGAATGCGACAACCAGGAAATTAAAGAAGAATTGAAAAAATACATGGAAAGAATAAAAAGGAAAACACAACTGTTCAAAATCTTTGGGACATAGCAAGGGCGGTCCTGAGAGGGAAGTATATAGTGATGCAAGCCTTTCTCAAGAAACAAGAAAGGTCTCAAGTACACAACCTAACCCTACACCTAAAGGAGCTGAAGAAAGAAAAACAAAGAATGCCTAAACCCAGTAGAAGAGAATTCATAAAGATCAGAGCAGAAATCAATGAAATAGAAACCATAAAAACAATAGAACAAATCAACAAAACTAGGAGCTGGTTCTTTGAAAGAATTAATAAGATTGATAAACCCCTGGCCAGACTTATCCAAAAGAAAAGAGAAAGGACCCAAATTAATAAAATCATGAATGAAAGAAGAGAGATCACAACACCAAAGAAATACGAACAATTGTAAGTACATATTATGAGCAAGTATACACCAGCAAATTTGACACTCTGGAAGAAATGGATGCATTCCTACAGAGGTATAAACTACCAAAACTGAACTAGGAAGAAATAGAAAACCTGAAAAGACCCAGAACCAGTAAGGAGATTGAAGCAGTCATCAAAAATCTCCCAACAAACAAGATCCAGGGCCAGATGGATTCCCAGAGGAATTCCACCAAGCATTTAAGGAAGAATTAATTCCTATTCTTCTGAAACTGTTCCAAAAATAGAAATGGAAGGAAAACTTCCAAACTCATTTATGCATTACCTTGATCCCCAAACCAGACAAAGATCCCATCAAAAAAGAGAATTACAGACCAATATCCTTGATGAACACAGATGTGAAAATTCTCAGCAAAATACTAGCCAATAGATCCAACAGTACATTCAAAGGATTATTCACCATGACAAAGTGGGATTTATTCCTGGGCTGCAAGGTTGGTTCAACATCCACAAATCAATCCATGTGATACAATATATTAATAAAAGAAAGAACAAGAACTATATGATACTCTCAATAGATGCTGAAAAAGCATTTGACAAAGTACAGCAAAATTCTTGATCAAAACTCTTCAAAGTGTAGGGATAGAGGGTACATACCTCAAGATCATCAAAGCTAATCACAGCGAATATCATCCTCAATGGAGAAAAACAGAGCTTATCTGCTAAGGTCAGGAACACAGCAGGGATGTCCATTATCACTACTGCTATTCAACATAGTACTAGAAGTCCTAGCCTCGGCAATCAGACAATAAAAAGAAATAAAGGCATCCGAATCGGCAAAGAGGATGTCAAACTATCACTCTTTGCATATGATATGATACTTTATGTGGAAAACCCAAAAGGCTCCACTCCAAATCTGCTAGAACTTGTACAGGAATACAGTAAAGTGTCAGGATATAAAATCAATGCACTGAAATCAGTGACATTTCTGTACACCAATAGGAAGACAGAAGAGAAATTAAGGAGTCAATCCCATTTACAATTGCACCCAAAGCCATAAGATACCTAGGAATAAACCTAACCAAAGAGGCAAAGAATCTGTACTCAGAAAAGTATAAAGTACTCATGAAAGAAATGGAGGAAGACACAAAGAAATGGAAAAATGTTCCATGCTCATGGATTGGAAAAATAAATATTGTGAAAATGTCTATGCTACCTAAAGCAATCTACACATTTAATGCAATCCCTATCAAAATCCCATTAATTTTTTTTCAAAGAAATGGGACAAATGATCCTAAAATTTATATGGAACCAGAGAAGACCTCGAATAGCCAGAGGAATATTGAAAAAGAAAGCCAGTGTTGGTGGCATCACAATTCCAGACTTTCAGCTCTATTACAAAGTTGTCATCATCAAGACAGTATGTTACTGGCACAAAAACAAACATATAAATCAGTGGAACAGAATAGAGAGCCCAGAAATAGATCCTCAACTCTATGGTCAACTAATCTTTGACAAAGCAGGAAAGAATATCCAATGGAAAAAAGATAGTCTCTTCAACAAATGGTGTTGGGAAAATTGTACAGCCACATGGAGAAAAATGAAACTGAACCATTTCCTTACACGACACACAGAAATAGACTCAAAGTGGATGAAAGACCTCAATGTGAGACAGGAATCCATCAAAATAATTGAGGAGAACACAGATAGCAACCTCTTTGACTTTAGCCACAGCAACTTCTTCCTAGAAACATCACCAAAGGCAAGAGAAGCTAGGGCAAAAATGAACTATTGGGACTTCATCAAGATGAAAAGCTTTTGCACAGCAAAGGAAACAGTCAACAAAACCAAAAGACAACTCACAGAATGAGAGAAGATATTCACAAATACATACAGATAAAGGGCTAGTATCCAAAATCTATTAAGAACTTACCAAACTCAACAGCCAACGAACAAATAATCCAATGAAGAAATGGGCAGAGGACATGAACAGACATTTCTGCAAAGAAGACATCCAGATGGCCAACAGACACATGAAAAAGTGGTCCATATCACTTGCCATCAGGGAAATACAAATCAAGGCCACAATGAGATAACACCTGACACCAGTCAGAATGGCTAAAAGTAACAAGTCAGGAAATGACAGATGCTGGTGAGGATGCAGAGAAAGGGGAACCCTCCTACACTGTTGGTGGGAATGCATGCTGGTGCAACCACTCTGGAAAACTGTGTGGAGGTTCCTCAAAAAGTTGAAAATAGAGCTACCCTACGGCCCAGCAATTGTACTACAGGGTATTTACTCTAAAGATACAAATGTAGTGATCTGAAGGGGTACGTGCACCCGAATGTTTATAGCAGCAATGTACACAATAGCCAAACTATGGAAAGAACCTAGGTATCCATCAAGAGATGAATGGATAAAGAAGAGGTGGTATATATATACAATGGAATACTATGCAGCCATCAAAATAATGAATTCTTGCCATTTGTTACAATGTGGATGGAAGTAGAGGGTATTATGCTGAGCAAAATAAGTCAATCAGAGATAGACAATTATCATATGATCTCCCTGATATGAGGAAGTTAAGAGACAAAGTGGGGGATTTGGGGGATAGGGAAGGAAAAAATGAACCAAGATGGGATTGGAGGGACACACACCATAAGAGACTCTTAGTTTCACAAAACAAACTGAGGGTTGCCAGAGGGAGGGGGGTATGGAGAGGGTGGTTGGGTTATGGACATTGGGAAGGGTATGTGCTATGGTGAGTGCTGTGAGGTGTGTAAACCTGGAGATTCACAGATCTGTACCCCTGGGGCTAATAATACATTATATATTAATAAAAAATAAATTAAAAAAATATTGGTATAGGAGCAAAGTAAGTATTAATAAAAATAATTTGTGCTATTCATCATTAACTGTTAGGAATCAAAATAACTAGGCAAGATATTTATTTTAAAATTTCAATTAGAGAGAAACAATTAAAATTGTTTACTAAATCTGTGGAAAATAAAATTACTGAAATACAGATATTAATAGTCTTTTGATTTAATCCAAGTAATGAGCATATAAAATATAAATATAATTTATCTTATAACCAAACAAAATTTTTAGAAAAACTTCAAAATATAAATTCCAACAAACTATTATGCATTGTACTTACTTTAGTAAAGCACATTTCATGCACATAAAAAGATTGAACAGTTGTAATTTTCTTTTGTTTTTTTCTTTGCTTTATTCTTTCTTCGCTGTATTATTTTTTTTCACACTGTTATACTATTTTCCATCCTTGGAATAAAGCCAACAATAAATAACCTGTCAGGATCAATTCCAAGTTGTATAACATATGGGCTATTACCAAAGAGAGCACAGCTGGTTTGCATGCATCTCTAGTTTTATTTCATGGAAACAATAGATAATTATTGGAAAATAGGAGAGAAATACATGATTTTAATATTAATTATTGGCAATAGGGTTAGATTGAGAAAGTAGATACACATATCTTAAAATATCAGGTATCTATTAAGAATGTTAAAAGACTTATTTTCTTGTACCTATTTCTTTTTTTTAAACATACATTAGAGGGCTAAAAAAATGGTAAAATTTTGTTGTGCAAATTCAAGGTCTCTTTTTTTCCCTTTAATTATCTCGTAAAGCCTAATGCCATTGTTTTCTTTCCTGATACACACTTTTCTTTCTTTTTAAAAAAATATTTTATTTATTTCTTTGACAGAGAGAGACACAGTGAAAGAGGGAACACAAGCAAGGGGAGTGTGAGGGAGAAGCAGACTTCCTGTGGCAGGGAGCCCAATGGGGGGCGCACTCCCAGGACCCTAGGATCATGACCTGAGGCGAAGGCAGATAACTTAACGACTGAGCCACCCAGGCACTCCATGTTTTTCTTTCTTATCCATATGTACACTTAGGAGATAACCTTCACTTTTTAAAAAAATATTTTATTTATCTATTTGAGAGAGAGAGACCACAGAGGGAGAGTGAGAGGTAGAGCCAGAATCCCCACTGCACAGAGGACCTGAGGCATGGGGCTCAATCTCAGGACCCTGAGATAATGACCTGAGCTGAAGGCAGACACTTAACCAACTGAATCACCCAGGCTCCGATAACCTTCATTTTTTTTTCTTTTCTTCTTCCCTACCCCTTCCTTCTCACCAAATTATCTTCTCAAATAACATATGGCATGTGAACTTGGAAAGTTTAAATATGAGCAGAAATTCATTACTAGATTTTAATTATTTTAAAACTTGAATATAAAAACATATTTAAAAATATATCTTAGTGCAATATACTAAATTAGAACTTTGTCCCCTTTAGTGAATGTCTTCTTGTGGCTAAGTGTTGGTTTTTTTAATTTATGAAAATATATGGAACTATTACAATATTTTGTCAGTAGGTTGGGAAAACTCTCATTTGTCTTTGTCTTTCAGGCAATTATTCTTTCAAATGATGTTTAAATGAATGATGGTTGTGAACATTAAGTCCTGTATATATTCAGAATTTTTTTGTATAGCACTTGACCTAGCCAGGTTTAATTTTTGTTGCAATTATTTTGACCAGGTTTTTAAAAATCTACTTTTTAAAACAAATTAAGAATTCTAACGTTTGCTTTTATGCTAACTCTCATGATGTCATGTGAACTTCACTGGGTTTTTCTTACACATGTACACTGAAAACCTTTGAAAATTTTGTCTTAGGCATTACTAACAGTAGGATGGAAAATTCCTACATTCTACCTGACTGTATTCACTGAGGTAGATGATAGGAATTAAGAAAAAAACACACCAAAACAATTGCCCTAAATCACTACAGAACTGTGTGTATTTGTATATTCTCATATATCTCATTTTCTAGCATAGCTGACTTCTGCATTAGACCAAGCTATGTAGAACTGTATTTAAATTATGTGAGAAATTAGAACATTCTGGTTGTAAGAAAATCCCCTATAGAGAGCCTGGGATGTGACAGTTCCTATCAACAATGCTAACAATCCTCAGTTCCTATCTCTTAGGCTATTGACAACTCTGAAAAATCTGCTGATCGATTGCTCTAAAATCCCTCTGAAAAAGGAAAAAAAAATTAACATATATAATTCAAACTTAGCTTTGTAGTATTCTCTCCCCATGAATTTCTTTAGGATTCCAAGAAGAAAAATATTCTACATTTCCTTGGTGACAAGGCTCAAAAAAAATCAACTACAAATGGCCCAAATTTTAGATTGAATTGTTTCTTAATACCCATTACAGCTTTGAATATTAATGACTTCTCTTACTGAGAAACTGCCTATTTCCATCTGCCCTGAGCTCCAAGAGCTCCGACTGCAGCTCTTGGCTCCTGACAAATATGACAAAGAGGTTGCTCTGAGCTGCTCACATGCTCATATTCAATATGTGATTTTTTTTTTTTTTACATTAGTTATCAAAATGGCTGGTTTTTTCTAAAAGGAGTGTTGAAATAAGCTACTGAAATGGATAAAACTGTCTCTAACACAACGTAGTTATGAAGCTATTATGGAAAATATGTTACATACATGAACAAATGAGAACTAGAGGAAGTACCTTTAAAATCTTATTTAACAAGACAAGAATATACAGATAGTTGCAACATTGGTTATTTTTTACAGGCTTTCTTTTCATATATTGGTGACTGCCATTTGAAGCAAGGTAGGGAGAGCTGAAGGTAGGCTAGTCACTGCCACACCTCTAGAATTAGATAAATGAAGTATAGAAGAATCTGTTCTTAGATGTCTTTTGTTAACAATGCTGATACCATCAGTCTTTAATTTATTAAAATAATAGCCTTTTTAATATTACTTGCACTTAGCATTTTACATCTCCCATCACATTTGGACATTTCAATTGCATAGGTTTGAGTGATTGTTTAATTTTGAGAAATTAAGCTATCGCTTTTAACTTTCAACTCACATAAATCACTTTTACGGCTAAATGTTGAAAAGGACAATTGTAATAAATGCTTGAAGAAGGCAGGAGTATCTTCTGTTCTTATAAGTTGCTATTTGACAAAATATCAGTAATGGAATCATGTGTTTTAAGAATAAAGAAATCACTGTTTCAGTAATTTCTAAAATACATATGTATATAATAAGGAATTTCAGAACCCATATTTAAAAAGAAAAGCTTCTATATGGTTCAGATTGGTAGCTGAAATTAGGTGATTTAATAACATTCTAAAAGGATAAGAATTGCAATAATGTTAGCTATAATTTATTGAACATTTAATAGATGGCAAAGTCTGTGCTAGGCATTTGATATGAATTATTCCTAACACTAACAGGAAACATGCAAGATGATGGGTTTAGCTTCATTTAAATTGTGGGAATTTAAAGTTGGAATTTAAGTAATTTACCTAAGGACACAGCAAAGCTGAATTTAAATTCAAGTCCTCATTCTTAAAAGCCCATGTTTTACCACTGCATAATCTCAGATGACCTTAAAACTTAATGACACAGAATTGTCACTCCTTTGTCTTCCCTTTTCCCCTATTTTCCTCCTCAGATCAATTTAGGAATATGAGTGCTGAGGCTAAGGTGAATCAAGTCTTTTCCAGCACGAGTATTTGGGTTTTAGTCAGAAACAGGAGCAGAGTTCTCAGAGCAACCTTCTAATGTCCAGAAGATGTTCCAAACTCCTTAGGTTATATGGATTTGTGACTTGTAACCTTGATGAGATCTCTTTCAAGGGAAATTGAAGGTGCAAGTTACAGGGGTGAGGAGTAGAAGGTGATGGTGGTGGTGGTGATGAGGCTCCCACAAGGATCTAGCTGGACTTCCATAGTCTGATCTTATATGGGAACCTAAGTATTAAGTATTGGTTGCTATTTTAATTAAACCCAAAACTAAGACAAGAAAAGTTGATCTTTTACCTAATTCATCAGATTATGTGTTAGTTTCAGGAAACAAATCATGATTCTAAGGACTGTAAGATTCTAGGATAAGCAGCAAAAGGAAATAAGGGTGTACCTTAGTTATTTGCTTCTTAATTTTCAGAACAAAAGTGGGCAGTAACCTTTTCCCTCAATAAGTTTTGAGTGCAGTCTTATTTCAAAACAAAGGTGCATATTAGCAACTCCTTTAGCCTTATTCTTAAAACTTTCTACTGTGTTTTTCCTCTTATCTCTTGATGAATAAAACAGGATAAATAAAACATGCGAAGGTGAGTAGATGGTGTGCATCATGATAAGGATTGTAAATACAGAAGATCCTACTTTAATTTCCCATCAACTTATTTAATTTACTCATTTAATTTCTGCAAAATTTTAGAGATATAAAATGCTGTGAATATGTCTTTTATGTATGGAATTTAACACATGAGAATATATTCTGATTAAGCCTATACAAATTAAGATCTCATTTTATTATCATAGAATGCCACATTTAAAGTGTGAACCAGTGTGGAAACGCTCACCAACAAATCAGACATCCTTGCCAAACAAATCACAAATGGAGCCTGGTCGACACAAACACCTATTTTTTGTTTTAGTTCTATGAGTAAGACAGAAAAGCAGTGTAAGACTATATTAGTCATGAACATGACTCCTTTGATTCAAACATTTCTGTTCACTTGGTTTTTGGCTGGCACCGTGGCTGCTAACGACCTTCCTGTCATTCCTCAGTCACCAGTTTCACAACCTAGTCAGTTGAAAAGATCAGTGTGGATCCCTGAGAAGTCCCCAGTCGTGCTTCTCAACAAAACTTTAGAGCTAAAAGCTTATGGAACCCATGAGAGGAAATAAGGAAATTTGAGGCTACAGCACTGCACAAATGGGGAAAAAAAAAATTCCTTTCAAAAAATAATCCTGTGGTTTCCACGAATTCTCAGCTCCTCACTCCTCTGGGGTGTTGGTGAGGCCCAGTTATCTGGTTACTTTCATTATTTATTGAAAAGCACCGTGGGGAGCAACACATTGCTCCCCATGGTGTTATTCAATGGATAATGAATTAATGAACAGAGGAGCAAAGAGATTTGAGCTTTAAAAGGAAAGAAAAGGTATTTGTGTACAGCAAAGAGGCTAGGAGAAAAAGTAGGAAAATTTCTATTTTTACATTGAATGTAAAAAGGGGTACTCTTGTTCCAATACCTTGTTTCCTTCTCTTACAAAACTGAAATAATAAGAACAGAAAACAAAACAAAATTTAATAATCCTAATATCTAAAGAGGCCAAATATATAAGGGTAAATTGTCACCTTTGGGTTTGAACACTGATCTAATAAACATACGTCAAAAAATTTTGAAAAGCCCACAACAATCTACAGAATAGTTTTAGTTTAAAAAAGAAAAGAAATGGCTTAGAAACATGTCTAGCCATTGATGTAAAAGCCAATACTGTTGTTCCATATGAGCTGAGAAGGTCAATTCAAATTCCTAATAGCATTCAAGAACTCCAAATTTTTATTTGTTTAGCTCTGGACTCTGTATGAGGTTTTATTATTCTCATGTGAACATGTCTCCTCTGGTTCCCTAGATCTTTTTTCTTCTAGGACTGTTCTTCTTCTAGCTGTTAAGATTGCTGGATACTCTCTTTCACAAAACTTTCTTGTGGTTTCTTTGGACACAAACAGACCTACAGACCTGTTAATAAATAATCCCATTTTTTTGATATTTCCACTATGGGCTAATAGATAAAAGTTCTTCACTTGGGCTCTGAAACAAATCCGTCTTTAGTGAAAAGTGCCATGTCATATTTCTAATGTATTGTCACTGCTACAATCAATATAACAAGTCTCTTTAAAAGTTTTTAAAATAAACGTTTCCTAAATGGAATTCCATTCTAAATGTTTCTTATTATGAAGCCAAATACAAGACTAGTACTCTCTGATACTACATTTTTCTTCCTCAGAATAGGAAGAATTATTTCTCCTCCCAACTAATTTGAAATGGTTTCAGAAATACGGGAGCAGGTGGATTCAATGGTTGCCTCATGACATGCATAAACCTGAATAGGGACCCTCTGTCTCTTAAGTCTATTAAACATGGGAACCCCTGGGTGGCTCAGTCAGTTGAGTGTCTGTCTTTGGCTCAGGTCATGATCCCTGGATCCTGGGATTGAGTCCTGCATTGGGCTTGAGCCCACTTCTCCCTCTGCCTGCCCCTCCCCTCTACTTGTGTGCTCTGACAAATAAATAACATCTTTTAAAAAATAAAAAACAAAATAAAAAAATATGAAAATTCTAACTATTTTGGATTAAAACTTAATTCTTCCTCTGGGTGCTGTTGTATGTATATATTTTTTAATTCTTTACTTTCAGCTTTCAATTTTTGTCCATTGATTTTGTTTTTGCTTGTATTTTATTTTACAGTATTTATTTTTCACTATGTTCTTTTGAACTTAATACTATTTCATGTTAAAATTTGCACAAATCTTCTCATCAGAGATTTAGGAGCAGCAGCTTTAGGAATGGTTAATTTTAAAGGCCTACTTGCCCCATCCCATCTAATTCCTGCAGCTCTATGTCTAGGACTTTGCAATAAACCCCTCGTGTAAACCAGCAAACAAAAAGATAAGCTAATATGTCCCTGGGTTGCATGGAAAATTTGCTAGTTACTTCAAGATCTCTTTTGGAGATTCATGATATACAGCATGGGTAATTTACTTAAATGGCTCCAGTGTTTTAATGTCATCTACCATCCACTGTCCTTATGAGTAACTCTGTGCATTGAAATCCATCTAATATAAAAAAAGGCTGTGGATTTTGAGCATGCTATAAACCATGTCTTCCTTCCTTATAAAGCATATTTGGAATCTGGAAAAGAAAAGTGGACCCACTATGCTTTTCCAGATGATTTTCATAGTTACTGGATGCCATTGGAATTCCACAACTAATGGAGAAGTGGTCTCCACTTCACCCTTTGGTCACAAGTCTGTAACTGTGAGATGGCTCCCAAAATGTGGCTAATAGTAGAACCCAGCCTTTCTTTCTTGCCCTACAAGGAAATAGCTTAACATCTGTACTATTATTTTATAATCATACCAAAATATCTTCCTCCTATGTCTTAATTGTCAAATTTCCCATAGGTCAGCTATACCTGAGGATCTGGTTCTTTAGACATTTTCTATACAATTCTTGTTACTATTTTTATTGTGATCTCTGGTAGCCTGAGAGAAAGTTCTGATAAATTGTCTTCCATATACAGGACTTTAATTCAGTTCCCTTTTATGCTAAATGTTAAGTTCTGCCTTAGTATTTATGAAATGTCTTCTGTGATACCACATAACTTTTAGTTTACATAATTCACTCTGTTTAGAATAATAATTAAAAAAAAATCTCCCAGTTTCCCCAAAGGTTTGCATTTTGTCTAAGTATTTAATAGTTTCAGAATTTGGAAGCACTTGATAGATAGGATTTCAGGCATCTCTCTCTCTCTTTTAAAATATATAAAATCAGAATAAAAATGGAAAAAAATAAGCAACTTAAGAGTTTAAGAATCTTCAAAATGAGGATAGAAAAAGTAAAAATATACAGATAAGAAAAAATAATTAAATGCATACACCAAACATTACATGTAGGGATTGTGAATGACTGCTATATATCATTTCAGACTAATTTCATGTAAAGCAAAATATTACTTTAATGACATTAGTTCATTACTATAACAGTTTCATGTATTATATGGAAAGCTAAGGTTTTTATATTGGAGTCTTTTACCTTTGCTTTTGTCCTGAGTTTTCTGTTGGTCATGTTGCAGTATTTGCTTTTAATATTGAAGTGCTTAAATTCTAACTATTGGATATTTTCACTCTGTTGAAGAAATGTCTACTATTTTCTCTGTTTTTAAAAATGTATTCCATTATGTCAATTATGGATACAATTAATATTTCAGTTTATATGTCTTGTATAAAATTTTTAATTAACATATGATGTATTATTTGTCCCAGGGGTACAGGTCTGTGAATCATCAGGCTTACACATTTCACACATTCACCATAGCACATACGCTCACCAATGTCCATAACTCAGCCATCCTACCCCTACTCCCCCACACCCCCCAGAAACCCTCAGTTTGTTTCATGAGATTAAGAGTCTTTTATGGTTTGTCTCCCTCCTGATCCCATCTTGTTTCATTTTTTCCCACCACACCCCCAACAACCCCCTGCCCTGCTTCTTAAATTCCTCATATCGAAGAGATCAATCATATGATAACTGTCTTTCCCTGATTGACTTATTTCACTTAGCATGATACCCACTACTTCCATCCATATCATTGCAAATGGCAAGATTTCATTTCTTCTGATGGCTGCACAGTATTCCATTGTATATATATACCACATCATCTTTATCCATTCATGTGTTGATGGACATCTAGGTTCTTCCTGTAGTTTGGCTATTGTGGACATTGCTGCTATAAACATTTGGGTACACATACCCCTTCGGAACATGACATTTTGTCATTAGGGTAAATACCCAGCAGTACAATTGCTGGGTCATAGTGTAGCTCTATTTTCAACTTTTTGAGGAACCTCCATACTGTTTTCCAGAGTGGTTGCACCAGCATGCATTCCCACCAACAGTGTAGGAGGGTTCCCCTTTCTCTGCATCCTCACCAGCATCTGTCATTTCCTGACTTGTTACTTTTAGCCATGCACCACCACTTCTGACTGGTGTGAGGTGGTATCTCATTGTGGTTTTGATTTGTATTTCCCTGATGGTGAGTGATATGGAGCACTTTTTCACATGTATGTTGGCCAGCTGGATAGCTTCTTTGCAGAAATATTGGTTCATGTCCTCTGCCCATTTCTTGACTGGATTATTTGCTCTTTGGGTGTTGAGTTTGCTAAGCTCTTCATAGATTTTGGATACTAGCCCTTTATCTGATATGTCATTTGTGAATATCTTCTCCCATTCTGTCAGTTGTCTTTTGGTTTCATTCAATGTTTCCTTTGCTGTGCAGAAGCTTTTGATCTTAATGAAGTCCCAATAGTTCATTTTTGCCCTCACTTCTCTTGCCTTTGGCAATGTTTCTAGGAATAACTTGTTGTGACTGAGGTCGAAGAGGTTGCTGCCTGTGTTCTCCTCAAGGATTTTGATGGATTCCTGTCTCACACTGAGGTCTTTCACCCATTTTGAGTCTATTTTTGTGTGTGGTGTAAGGAAATGGTCCGATTTCATTCTTCTGCATGTGGATGTCCAATTTTCCCAACACCATCTGTTGAAGAGACTTTTTTCCACTGGACATTCTTTCCTGCTTTGTCGGAGACGATTTGACCATAGAGTTGAGGGTCAATTTTTGGGCTCTCTATTCTGTTCCATTGATCTATGTGTCTGTTTTTGTGCCAGTAACATACTTTCTTGGTGATGACAGCTTACTTCAACAGCTTAAAGTCTGAAGTTGTGATGCTATCAACCTTGGCTTTCTTTTTCAACATTCCTCTGGCTTTTTGGGGTCTTTTCTGGTTCCATAAAAATTTTAGGATTACTTGTTCCATTTCCTTGAGAAAAAAAATGATGGTATTTTGATAGGGATTGCATTAAACATGTAGATTGCTTTAGGTAGCATAGACATTTTCACATTATGTCTTCCAATCCATGAGCATGGAACGTTTTTCCATTTCTTTGTTCTTTCCATTTCTTTCCTCCTCCATTTCTTTCATGAATACTTTATAGTTTTCTGAGTACAGATTCTGTGCCTCTTTGGTTAGGTTTATTCCTAGGTATCTTATGGTTTTGGGTGCAATTGTAAATGGGATTGACTCCTTAATTTCTCTTCTGTCTTCCTATTGGTGTACAGAAATGTCACTGATTTCTGTACATTGATTTTATATCCTGACACTTTACTGAATTCCTGTATAAGTTCTAGCAGTTTTGGAATGGAGTCTTTTGGGTTTTCCACATAAAGTATCATCTGCAAAGACTGATAGGTTGATTTCTTTGCCAATTCAGATGCCATTTATTTATTTATTTATTTATTTATTTATTTATTTATTTATTTATTTTTGTTGTCTTATTGCTGAGGCTAGGACTTCTAGTACTATGTTAAACACCAGTGTTAATAGTGGACATCCTTGCTTTGTTCCTGACCTTAGCAGAAAAGCTCTCAGTTTTTCTCCATTGAGAATGAAATTCGCTGCGGGTTTTTCATAGATAGCTTTGATGATCTTGAGGTATGTACCCTCTATCTCTACACTGTGAAGAGTTTTGATCAAGAATTTTGCTGTACTTTGTCAAATGCTTTTTCAGAATCTTGAGAGTATCATATGGTTCTTGTTCTTTCTTTTATTAATGTATTATATCACATGGATTGATTTGTGGATGTTGAACCAACCTTATAGCCCAGGAATAAATCCTGCTTGGTTGAGGTAGATAATCCTTTGAAAGTACTGTTGGATCCTATTGACTAGTATTTTGCTGAGAATTTTCACATCTGTGTTCATCAAGGATATTGGTCTATAATTCTCCCTTTTGGTGGGTTCTTTGTCTGGTTTTGGGATCGAGGTAGTGCTGGCCTCATAAAATGAGTTTGGAAGTTTTCCTTCCATTTCTATTTTTTGGAACAGTTTCAGGAGAATAGGTATTAATTCTTCTTTAAAATTTGGTAGAATTCCCCTGGGAAGCCATCTGGCCCTGGATCTTGTTTGTTGGGAGATTTTTGATGACTGCTTCAATCTCCTTACTGGTTCTGGGTCTGTTCAGGTTTTATATTTCTTCCTGGTTCAGTTTTGGTAGTTTATGCCTCTGTAGGAATGCATCTATTTCTTCCAGAGTGTCAAATTTGCTGGCGTATAGTTACTCATAATATGTTCTTATAATTGTTTGTATTTCTTTGGTGTTGTGATCTCTCCTCTTTCATTCATGATTTTATTAATTTGGGTCCTTTCTCTTTTCTTTTTGATAAATCTGGCCAGAGGTTTATCAATCTTATTAATTCTTTCAAAGAACCAGCTCCTAGTTTCACTGATTTGCTCTACTATTCTTTTGCTTTCTATTTCATTGATTTCTACTCTGGTCTTTATTATTTCTCTTCTCCTGCTGGGTTTAGGCTTTCTTTGCTGTTCTTTGTCTAGCTCCTTCAAGTGTAGGGTTAGGTTATGTATTTGAGACCTTTCTTGTTTCTTGAGAAAGGCTTGTATCACTATATAATTTCCTCAAGACTGCCTTTGCTGTGTTCCACAGATTTTGAACAGTTGTGTTTTCATTTTCATTTGTTTCCATGAATTTTTTTCAATTCTTCTTTAATTTCCTGGTTGACCCATTCATTCTTCACTTGATCTTAGCCAAAAGGCCAAGAAGTAATGACCCATTCATTCTTTAGTAAGATGCTCTTTAGCCTCCATGTATTTGGGTTCTTTCCAAATTTCCTCTTGTGACTGAGTTCTAGTCTCAGAGCATTGTGGTCTGAATATAGGCAGGGAACTATCCCTATCTTTTGGTACTGTTTGAGACCTGATTTGTGCCCCAGGATGTGATTTTTCTGGAGAATGTTCCTTGTGCACTAGAGAAGAATGTATATTCTGTGTTTTGGGATGGAAAGTTCTGAATATATCTGTGATGTCCATGGTCCAGTGTGTTATTTAAAGTCTTTATTTCCTTGTTGATCTTTTGCTTTGGTGATCTGTCCATTTCAGTAAGGGGGGTGTTGAAGTTCCCTACTACTATTGTATTATTGTCAATGTATTTCTTTGATTTTGTTATTAATTGGTTTATATAATTGGCTGCTCCCATGTTAGGGGCATAGATATTTAAAATTGTTAGATCTTCTTGTTGTTCAGACCCTTTAAGTATGATATAGTGTCCTTCCTCATCTTTTATTATAGCCTTTGGCTTAAAATCTAATTTTAATCTGATAAAATCTAATTTTAATCTGATATAAGGATTGCCACTGAAGCTTTCTTTTGATTGTCATTAGCATGGTAAATTATTTTCCACCCCCTTACGTTTAATCTGGAGGTATTTTGGGTCTAAAATGAGTTTTTTGCCTATAGCATATCAAGGTCTTTAAAAAAAAATTCATTCTGATACTCTGTGTATTTTGATTGGGGCAAACAGCCTATTTACATTCAGGGTAACTATTGAGAGATATAATTTTAGTGCCATTGTATTGTCTGTAATGTGACTGTTACTGTATATTGTCTCTCTTCCTTTCTGTTCTGCTACTTTGAGGCTCTCTCTTTACTTAGAGGACTCATTTCAATATTTCCTGTAGGGCTGGCTTAGTGTTTACAAATACTTTGAACTTTTGTGTGTTCTGGAAGCTTTTTATCTCTCCTTCTATTTTCAATGATAGCCTAGATGGATATAGTATTCTTGGCTGCATATTTTTCTTATTTAGTGCTCTGAGTATATCATGGCAGTCCTTTCTGGTCTGCCAGTTCTCTGTGGATAGATCTTTTGTTGATCTAATATTTCTACCATTGTATGTTACAGACCTCTTGTCCCAAGCTGCTTTCAGGATTTTCTCTTTGTCACTGAGAGTTTTAAATTTTACTTGAGATGATGGGATGTGGACCTATATTTATTGACTTTGAGGGGGGCTTTCTGTGCCTTCTTGATTTTGATGCTTCTTCCATTTGCCAAATTAGGGAAATTCTCTACTATAATTTACTTGAATATACCTTCTTCCCATTTCTCTCTTTCTTCTTCTTCTGGGATTGCAATTATTCGAATATTGTTTCATCTTATGGTATCACTTATCTCTCACATTCTCCTGTCATGGTCCAGTAGTTGTTTGTCTCCTATTTGCTCAGCTTCTTTGTTCTCTATCATTTGGTCTTCTATATCACTAATACTCTCTTCTGCCTCTTTATCCCAGCATAAGAGCCTCCATTTTTGATTGCACCTAATTAATAGCTTTTTTGATTTCAAATTGGTTAGATTTTAGTTCTTTTATTTCTCTAGAGAGGGATTTTATTTCTCTAGGAAGGGATTCTCTAATATCTTCCATGCTTTTTTTGAGCCCAGCTAGCACCTTGATAATCGTCATTCTGAACTCTAGTTCTGACATATTACTAATGTCTGTGTTGATTAGGTCCCTAGCTGTCAGTACTGTCTCTTGTTCTTGTTCTTCTTCTTCTTTCTTTCTTTTTTTTTTTTTTTTGGTGGTGAGTTTTCCCACCTTGTCATTTTATCCAGGTAAGAATAGATGAATGAGAGAACAAAACACTAAAAGGGCAGCAATGACCCCAGGAAAATATACACTAACCACATCTTCTCCCCCTGAAACCATGGGGAGAAGAAAGGGTGAAAAAAGAAAAAAAAAAATGTATTTGACTAGCAAATAGAACAGAGCCACACACTTGATTTTGGTGTATTTTGGTCTATTAGAGGAAACCACCTCCAAAATTTTAAAGAAAGAAAAACTTATACATATACAAAAATAAGGGTTACACGATGAAGGGATGGAATATGACTGTAAAGATGAAAATTAATAAGAAGTTGGTTGAAAAAAGAAAGAGAAGTGAAAAGAATATGACCAGGCTGGAAACTAGAACAAAGCTATGTGCTAGATTTAGGGTATATTTTGATCTATTAGAAGAAATTGTATCCCAAAATTTTAAAGAGAGAAAAACCTGTATATATATAAGAAATAATGTTAAATACAATGAAAGGATAAAACGGTGATAACAATGAAAATTTTAAAAGATTTTTAAAAAGGTATTGATAAGATAAAATAATTTAAAAATGTTAAAATATGAAAGGAAAAATTAAAAAAAATAGAACAAGGAAAAAAATAAAATTTAAAAAAGTTAACTTTGAAGGACTAAAGGATCATGGGGGAAAAGCCATGAATTCTATATGTTGCTTTCCCCTAGCTCTGGAGTTCCACAGTTCTCACTGATTAGTCAACTTGGTCTTTGCTGGATGTTTTTGATCTTCAGGGGGAGGGGCTTGTTGCAGTGATTCTCAAATGTCTTTGCCTGAGGTGGAATTTCACCACCTTTGCCAGGGGCCAGGCTAAGTAATCTGCCAGGGTTTGCTCTTGGTAGCTTTTGTTCCCTGAATGCTTTCCATACAGCTTTGGAGGATGGGGATGAAGATGGAGGCCTCTCAATCTCTGGCCCTATAGGATATGAGGGCTCAAAGCCCCACTCTTCAGTGCACCCTCAGAGAAAAGCAGTCAATCCTTCCTGTCTCCCTGGTCTCTAGCCTCACTCTGAGATCTCCTAGCCTATAACTGAGCTTTTCTATCTCTGGCTCATGGCCCCATTTGGAGTCTCCAAACCCAGCAGATTCCTGTAGTATGCTCCCACACTGTTCCTCCCAGAGGAGGGAGGTGAGTCTCCATGGTTCTGCTACTTGTGGAGTCCCTGCTTGAAGAGCAGTGGTCTGACTGTGCCTTGGATCACAGTTTAAGGTAATCCCGAGCTGAGAGCCCACTGCTTGACTCCATCTTTGCTGCCAGCTTCCCTGCTCTGATACCTGAGAGCTCTGCCACTCTCAGACACTCCTGATCTTTTTGTGTCCCCATGGGTTCTGAGACCACACTGTCCCTGTGAGGGCTCCACCCCTCACTTAGCCTCTGGAGTGATGTCCTTCAGTGGAAAAGACTTCTAAAAGTTTTGATTTTTTGCTCTCCTGCTCTCTTACATGCCAGGAGCCAGCTCCTCCCCCCACAGTCTATCTTCCTGTTGCCTGGATTCACTTCTTTGCATGTCCTACCTTCAGGAAAGTGGTCAATTATCTGTTCCTAGAATTGATGCTCTTCTCTTCTATCTCCTATTGAGTTTGTAGGTGTTCAGAATAGTTTGATAACTATTTACCTGAACTCCTGAGACCTGATGATATCTCAGTCTCCTACTCCTCCACCATCTTGCTCCTTCCCTCCTGCGTGAATTTTTACAATGAGGAAAATCAGAGGTGACTCTGCATTATAATTTACTTCAAGCTTGCATATGATATACAAGGCTTGGCTAATGTGTCTGTAGATATTTGTGGAGTTTTGAAAGGAGCCTGGCCATATTTTATACTTTTCCATGCCCTCGAAACATTCTGGCATAAAGATCATGAATGTCACTCTTGGTTTCTATTTTTCTAAAAGAAATTGATTCTGCTTCCAACATTCAAAAATTGGTAGACTTAACAGAAGTAGGAACTTCTGGGTTTTCCCACAAAATTTAGTTTTTAAAATACTAGCAACATTTTCTCATAAACTGTGACTGCCACATTAAGGAGGGCATGAGCTCCTCAGCTAACCATAGTCTCTACTACTCCCTATTGTAGACCTAAAGCAACTGGCATTGATCTATTATAATCGATAACACCTTGGCCACTGTATGTATTTAAAGTGGTAAGCCCAGATTTGTTGCCCTTTCCTATCTTTCACTGGAAACATCCTCCCTGTGAGGCAATCATTGTAAGTTCCCTAAGGCTTACCATATTTTGTCATACCTGGTTAAACAGGCTGCTTAACTCTAATGTGTTCAATATATCAGGGTTACAAATGCATTGATAACAAATCTGATTTTCTTTGCAAAGATGCAGGCATGCTCTTTATTTCCTAATTAGAAGCAACTGATGAACTATGTATCATCATTTAGATACCTGAAATATATTAGTTTATTGGTTGCATTTAATTGTACTCCTCCTTCTTCTATGGTTTAGAATAGTAAGATAACAGTGAGTTCCTAGCTTTGGCCTATGTTCCTAATGTTCCATCAAATGCAAAAAGCAAGGACAAGCCTTAACAATCACTATGTACACTGCTTAACCTTGAAGCTGGTTTTGTGATAAACAGCAGGGGCTAATGAGAAATGGCAGCTTTCCACTTAAATGAGGATCACCCTGGCCATCAGTGCCCAACAATGCCTAAAATAAAGCCAAACAGGGAAAGGATTGAACTGATTCCAGCAAAAGTCTGGGGGAATTAATAATTCAGGAAAAGCTAGAATGAGAAAAATATAGAGGAAAGAGCAATTTTTGTAAAATATCATAAGAAGTAAAATGCTAGGTAAAATATTAAATATGGAAGTTCTTGTGACTCTGGGGCAGTAAAATGTAGGTTTAAATCCTGACTTTTGATATTTAGCTGCTTAATGGGTGGCTATTGGCTGAGGGAAACTGTTAACCTCCCTGACAGTTTCCTCATCTTTATAGCGGTGGCTCTATATGCTTAGAGAAAAATGTTTGAGATAAACATATATTTATGTTTGGGTGTGCTTATATATTTACACATGCATACACATGGTAGTTATACAATAAATAGCATCAGGAGTTGTTATGGCTGCAGCTGAAGCTGCTATTTCCATCATACCCCTACTAATTCTCTCAAACCTCTCAGTTTCTATCACACTACACAAAGGTTGTGAAGGGGACTGTTTCTTCCGTGTGCTATAAGGAGACTACCTTCCACATTCTAGAATTTATGATCCATTATGACCTGTTATATTTAATTACAACTACTTGAAGAGTCTATACTCAATAAACAAATAAGGGTGCTGTCTTCTAATTCCTGCTGAGATCTTAAGAAAGAGACCCCAGACTTTACTAGATTTATACTTCCTCACTTACCACTTGACTCTGGATTTTTTTTTTTCAGTATGTCAGTGTGAACAAAAATAATTCCAATTGCTTGCAACTCCAGGAAGGCATTTGCTGAAAAAGGCATGCTATGTATGATGAAAAAGAAACAAAACCTCTATTTTTATAGACTTCACTCTTGAACACCTCTCTTCATAGCTTCCCTAACATTGAAGGTTCTACATCCCGGCTCCTGAGTTCAGGGAAGAAATGGAATTTAGGAGCTCATGTTTGGTTAGTGAATTACAATGCAGATCTGTAACCCTTGACTAGGGAATTTTTGTCCTTTCTTTTTTGAATCAGACTCAGAAATTTATCTCTCAGAATGCCCCTTGTCACTTATTCATTGGTGATTTTAAGGAATAATCAGGAAGGAAATGACATATTGGCTGCATTTCAGACCTGAGAAAAATTATTGAGTTGTTCTTTTTGTCCTAAAGGTAATGTTAAAAATAGGAATAAGAATGGTTAGAATATGAATTAAAGTAGTATTCTTCAGGGGCGCCTGGGTGGCTCAGTCACTTGAGCCTCTGTATTCGGCTCAGGTCATGATCTCCGGGTGGGATCGAGCCCCACATGGGGCTCTCTGCTCTGCAGGGAGCCTGCTTCCCCCTCCCCCTCTGCCTGCTCTCCCTCTGTCAAATAAATAAATAAAATCTTTAAAAAAAAAGTAGTATTCATCATATATAAGCATTATATATTTACTTTACTTTTTAGAAATCATCTCTGCAATAACAATTGTGGAGACTGAAAACTACCTTTTCTCTAATTACAAGTACCAACTTCGTAGCAAGTGGATAGCCATTCAAAAAAATTCTAATGCTAAAGATTTATGTTTATATGGGTAAAGTTACGATAAGCAACTAATACCATTGTGATTTATTACAGCTGAATGTCATTTCTGTCAAAATTAATATAACTTCTATTGAAAATTATTGTTTTATACATATTTTTCCTACTTCTTTTAGTACTGACAGGCAAGCTTTGTGCAGAAAAACCTTCCTATCAATGAAAAATCTCAACCAAAAAATAGTTTTAAGACACCAGAGAATTTCTAAGGCAATGAGATCTTGTAAGGCCATGATCCTTTAAAGAAGGGAAAGTAAATGCCTCTCTTTTTTTTTTTTTTAGATTTTTATTTATTTATTTGACAGACAGAGATCACAAACAGGCAGAGAGGCAGGCAGAGAGACAGGAGGAAGCAGGCTCCCTGCTGAGCAGAGAGCCCGATGCGGGACTCGATCCCAGGACTCTGAGATCATGACCTGAGCCGAAGGCAGCGGCTTAACCCACTGAGCCACCCAGGCGCCCCAGTAAATGCCTCTCTTGAGAGATATGAGCTAAATACAGAATTTTCCCCACTTTGAGATATTTGTTGATTTGAAAAGTGCAAGCAGAGGGTGAGAAGAATTGGAGGTTAAACAGCGGAATAGACCTGCTGGCAATTTTATAGGACCAGGAGAAAATAGTATGGAACTCTTGGGATCTACCAAAAAGTAGGATCTGTGTGACTAATACCCCAAAGTTTTATTAGGGACCTCCAAGAAAGGTGTAGACCTATATCCTAGGCATAAGAGGAACAGAAAAATAAGCTTCTAAAGGACTGAAATAGAGCTAATTTCTCATTCCCTGAATAGATTAAGGTCTATCTGTTTGTTGTGTGTGTGTGTGCTTGTTTGTTTTGTGAGCAAAAGTAAAAGAAAATCTTTTTTGAAGGAATATAATATTAAATAGAGACACAAATTGTGTATATGACTTTTCATCCAGTATGTATGTCAATCAATCAAAATTTTCAGAACTGCCAAGAGACAAAATGTGATGATATAAGCCATAATAAAAATGGATAATAAAACAGATTCTCAGGATATACAGGTTCAAATTTACCAAACAATAATTTACACATGACCAAGAGGAATAAATTCAAGAAATTAAATATACCAGGGACAATTTCAGTTGAAAAACATAAAAAAAATATTATCCAGTGGAAATTCTAGAGCTGAAACATACCATGAATGAAATTAAGAATTGAAACTTTATTTTATAACAGAGTAGAAAAATCTAAAGAAAAAGAAGTTAACTAGAACATAAAACAAGAAAATCCCACTGATAATACAGAGAGAGAAAACAGTGAAAAGTACAGGTAGAGTATAAGAGATATACAAAATACAGTGAAAGTTTCTGACATAGATATGTTGGAAATCCAGAGAAGAAAAGAGAGAATTTGACAGAAGTAATATTTGAAGAGATAATTGGTGAAAAAATTTTAAAATTATATTAAGCCACAGCTTCAGGATAAATGCAAAAAAATATAAAACCATATAAAATATATAATATATTTTGCAAAAAAAAGCAATAAAAACATTAAAGGCAGACAGAGAAAAAACATGTTCATAGAGCAACTCTAAAACTGACTTTATCCTTCTCAATAGACAAGAAGGCAGAAGGAAATGAAATGTCCATCATCAAAGGTGGGAAACAGAATAACCACAGATCTAGAATTCTGTATCCAGCAAAAATTCTCCTATATGAATTAGTGTTAAACCAGGAAATTTTGATATAAAAATGAGATAATCATCAACATAAAAGGAATAAGAAAATACTGAACTCTTCTGTTATCAAAAGGAAAATAATTCCAGATGGAAACAAGAATATGAAGAAAGGAATGAAAAGGGTAAATGTGAAAAAAAAGTAATTAGTTATGACATGCTACAGGGTATGATTATGCATTCTTATGCATAAATGAAGAGAATTACTACATGGTAAATTGCATAAAATTTGGGAGAGCACGTTTGAACTAAAAAATTTTAAAGTCCTTATATTGACTGGGATTAGTAAAAAAAAATTCTCACTATGCTTTAAGAAATCAATAATATATGTAGTGATAGATATGGAACTGGTTGTGTATTTATTTATATATATTCAAGTTTAGTACAAATACAGAAAAGTATAAAAATCAGAAACAGGGGTGCCTAGGTGGCTCAGTGAGTTAACCCTCTGCCTTTGGCTCAGGTCATGATCTCAGGGTCCTGGAATCGAGCCCTGCATGGGGTTCTCTGCTCAGCAGGGAGCCTGCTTCCCCCCGCCCCCTGCCTGCCTCTCTGCCTACTTGTGATCTCTCTCTCTCTCTCTGTCAAATAAATAAATAAAATATTTAAAAAAATCAGAAACATATAGTTTAATTAGTGGGCAGAACTGTTACCAACTTATAGACAATTTCTTATATACATGTAATTATATGCATATGCATATTTTTTTTGGTGGACACAATTTCACATATGTACATATGTTGGTTATATATATTTATTTTATTTTTTATTTGAGTATAACAGGGAAAATATTTTTTAAATTTGATGTTATCAATAGCATAATTTAGAAGTTTTCTGACCATACTGTCAAAGATAGTTAAGATTCTGTGTGAAGACAAAATACTTTGTATGCTATGGCAGAAAGCCAAGCAAGAAATAGACTAAGTCAGTAGTAGTGGGAATAATGTGGGAAATGGTAGAGATTTGAGGAATATTAAGAGATTTAAACTACTGGATTCAATGGTTAAATATAGGAAGACAAGGAATGGGGAAAATGAGAACAGATTCATAGATTTTTTTTTTATTTTTGTGGGCTGAATGATTTTGTGATTCATTGATTTGGAAAATACAAAAGGAGGAAAGCAATGACTCAGAAACAGAGCATTTCCCTTAATTACTTAAAAAACTAGGAATTCCAGTTTGAGGTCTTAACTTTTTTTTTCTGAAATGTTGTTCTGATATTTATTACATTGGTCCAACAGAGCCAGTCAATTTAGATCTGTAAGGGACTTGTGATGTATTAATGCTTTACAGAAATCTCCATGAATGGAGAAGAGAGCTTCTTAGGAGAATTGAGTGGTTTAAACTAAATACACTAATTTCACAGCTGATGACTTGAATAATCTAACCAGGTTCTGTATGACAGCCTCTTGTTTAACATTTCAGGGGGATCCTATAACTAAAATAAATTTTCTAGAGACAAGCCATCAATCTTTCAGTTTTGCTTGGCTCTAATCTGTGGAGGGAATCTGATAACCAGAAACACAGGATTGAAAATGATGCATGAAATAAAATGTTCAAAATATATTGAAAAGTGAAAGGGGTGATGAGATTGGATATGTTTCCTAGTTACCCATTTGTCTCCCTTTCTAAAGAATCACATCCTGTTAGAAGTCTTCCAATGTTTCTTCTGCTGTACTATAGTGTCCACGCTAATACACACACCCAAAACAAAAGCAATTTTGATTGTTCCAACTCTATGAAAAAAAGTTCCATCTTAACTAATTTTTAATTTTCTTCATGTCTCTTTCTCCATATATTTCATGTACATCTGGCCATGAGGGAACTCAAATGTAGTAAATGGCTATAAAGAAAGCGTGAGCTTAATTGAGAGAGGCAATTCATCATGATGGAAAGAGTATGGAATTCAACATTAGACACATCTGAGTCCAGATCTACATTTTGGATCTTTGTGGCTGTGTGATGATAATCCTTTATCGACTTAAGTTTCATCATGTGTAAGATGGAACTAAAATTAAATAACTCTCAGAAGTAGTGGGTTATTGAAATTAAATATATACCCTAAATTTAATGATAATAAAATGAAAATAATATAATTAGAACATTGTTAAATGATTGGTCTAACATGAATGCTAACTCAATGTTTTGAAAATCATATTGTTTATCAAAATGTTAATACCATTGAGCACTTTTACTTAATTCATACTTTTTAAATATAGCATAACTTTATTAGTTTAGAATCTTACATTAAATGACATAGAATAATAATTATAGAGCAAAAAAGTGAAAGGGAAATTGTTAAAGTATCAATAATTTAGAACAAAAATAATTCTAAATCTTAAATGGCCAATAATTGAAATTATTTTTAACTTTCATTTTAAGAACAATTATGTAGGTTTAATATACAAATGAGTTTTGATGATATTTTGTTAAGAAGTACTGAATAAGAAGTAGAAAATTTCTTAAAATTTGGAGAGCTATACTCAAGTTTCTTTTGCTCTCTTTCAAATATCATGCTATCTATACTAAACACCTTCTATAGAAAACTGTTTTGAATTTGTGTATATTTATCTATGCATGCTCATGTCTATATGTACAGGAAAGAATTCTCTTTCCCCACAAAATTTGTATGCATTTTCCATTTCCACTTGAAAAATACCAAAATTTGAAAACATACTAGTAATATACCTTAAGTTTGGAGTTTTTCATGATGCTATGAAACATTGCTTTTGAAAATTATTTTGATGCCATTATCAACTATTTTTTTTTTTAGTATTGCTGCCTGGGATAAATAGATATTAAAGAAAATATAACAGGAGAAAAAATTAGTTAAAAAGCAATACAATCACAAGAAAATCTGGAAACTGGATGTAAATAAATCCCCAGGATCAGATGGCATTTCCCCAACAGTTTTAAAAGAACTGAAGGGTGAAATTGTGAAATTGTTAGCCAAAATGAATTACCTGTTGGAGCAAAAACTACAGTGTCAGAGTACAAAAAGTCTGCTAATGTGACTGACATCTTGAACATACTCTGCAAACACAGTTGTTAAGATTGGATTCTTTGGTGCCCAAACTGGTGGACTATATAAAAAAGAATGGATCATAGATCTTTTTACATTTTGAAAAACAACTTGAATTCTGTAAGCAATAATAAACTGTACTAAAATATTTTATTTTATTTTGGTTTTATTTTAGTTTTCTAAAGATTTATTTTACTTATTTGAGAGAGAGAGAGCGCATAAGCTGGGGAGGAGCAGAGGGAGAGGAAGAGGGAACAAGCATACTCCCCTCTAAGCAGAGCTGTGAGGTGCAGAGGTGCAGGTCTGGGTCTCAGGAACCTGAGATCATGACCTGAGGTGAAATCAAGAGTCAGATGGTCATCTGACAGCCACCCAGGTGCCCCTATTTTATTTATATTTAAAGATCCAGTAGCTTTATTCAATATCCTATACATTGTTAATAACATCAGTACTGTCAGGATCAAAGACTCAGGTCTGCTGAATGAACTCTAAGCTTTTACTATTAGCACAGGCATTTCTTGGACTTAATGCACCTTTTCCCAGACCCACCTTTAAAAAAAAAAGTAGAGCATTTTTTTTGTTTGGTTTTGATGATACTTCTTTGATTATTTTCAATTCTTAAATTTTTTATTTGAATAGGGTTCACACACAATATTTGTGGTTAGTGTAACATAATGTACACAGTTGTTGAATCACTATGTTGCACACTTGAAACTAAAATTTTATTACAAATTTAATCATCTATTTTGTCCAAGATAATGAAATACTTCTATTTAGGGTGATTGTTTTTATCATGTGTATTAGAGACAGGAATTAAAAGAGTTCATATAGCTAGATATCAAAATGTCAGTAATGATGCTTCATTGTAAGTGATATTTTCTTGCCTTACCTATATTTTAAACAATATCAGGAAAATAGACTACCAGTAGTAAAAATCCCAAATAATAAATAATTTTAAAATATTGGAGGTTAGATTTTCCATTAAGGTCATAAAAGTCATGTCAAATGAATTTACCCTCACCCCCACAGTACAGATTAGTAGAACTAAAAGCTCACATGGAAATAAGTACTTACTAGCTAAATAAGATGATAGCAGGTAGGAACCTTAATGCAGTCAGTATCCAAAGTGCTACCGTCAGTATCCAAAGTGCTAAAATATAAATTGAAAAACATTGAAATTAATTCATGAGTTAGTTTTTACACAAAGTTGAGGATGCTTGAAAATTATTAAACCTTGTACATTTCCTGGGTGAAATAGATCATTGATTGAAAACGGGATGCCACTAACTGATGTATTTATATCATTGGACAGATACATTTTTCTAAGTTAATTTTATCACTTCATCACAAATACAAGCATACCTCAGAGATCCTGCAGATTTGATTCCAGAACACTTAAATAAAGCAAATACTGCAACCAAGCAAATCAAATGATTTTTTTGGTTTTCTAATACATACAAAATTATGTTAACACTCTACTGTAATCTATTAATATGCAATAGCATTATTTCTTAAAGAAAGTACATATCTTAATTAAAATACTTTATTATTAAAAATGCTCATCATAATCTGAGCTTTCACTGAGTCATAAGTTTTCTTTTTTTTGCTGGTGGAAGTTCTTGCATCAATGTTGATGGATGCTGACATGAGCACAGTGGTTGCTGTAGCTTGAGTTGGTTGACTGTGGCAATGTCTTAAAATAAGACAACAATGACGCTTGCCTCATCTGTTGGTTCTTTTCTTTTTGCAAACAATTTTTCTGTCGCACACTGTACCATATGACAGCTTTTTATCCACAGTAGAACTTGTTCAAAATTTGAGTCAGTCCTCTCAAATCCTGCCCCTGCTTTATCAACTAAGCCTAGGTCATATTCTAAATCATTTGTTGTCAGTTTCCACACTCTTCACAACATCTTTAACAAGAGATTCATCAAGCGAAAAGACCACTTTCTTTACTCATTCATAAGAAGCAACTTCTCCTCTGTTCAATTTTCATCATGAGTTTGAAGCAATTTAGTTACCTCTTCAGACTCCACTTCTTGTTCTCTTGCTATTTCTACTGCATCTGCAGTTACATCCTCCACTGAAGTTTTGAACCCCTCAAAGTCAACCATGAAGATTGGAAAAACTTCTTCTAAACTTGTTAATGTTGATATTTTGGCTTTTTGTCATGAATCACAAATGTTCTTAATGTGCATCTAGAATGGTAACTCCTAACAGGTTTTCAATTTACTTTGCCCAGATCCACCAGAGGAATCACTATATATGGCAGCTGCAACCTTACAAAATATATTTCTTGATTAATAAGGCTTGAAAGTAAAAATAACTCCTTGATCCATGGGCTGCAGAATGAATGTTGTGTTAGTAGGCAGGAAAACAGCATTGCTCTCATTGTACCTCTTCATTAGAGCCCTTGAGTGACACGATGCATTCCCAATGAGTGGTCATATTTCAATGGAATCTTTTTTTCTGAACAATAGATCTCAGCAGTGGGCTTAAAATATTGAGTACATGCAAACACATGTGCTGTCATCCAGGCTTTGTTGTTCCATTTATAGAGCACAGCCAGAATAACTGTTCTCCAGAGCCCTAGGATTTTCAGAATGGTCAGTGAATATTGGCTTCAACTTTGAGTCACCAGCTACATTAATTTCTAACAAGAGGGTCAGCCCGTCCTTTGAAGTTTGAAGCCAGCCATTGACTTCTCCTCTCTACCTATGAAAGTCCTAGATGGGATTTTTTTTTTTTTTTTTATTAAACAGAATGCTGTTTGTCTACATGGAAAACCTCAGCATGGCCATGCTTGTTAATGAGCTGAGCTAGATCTCCTGGATCTCTTGAAGCAGCTTCTACATCAACACTTGCTGTGTTACCTTGTACTTGTATGTTACAGAGACAGCTTCTTCCCTTAAACCTCATGAACCACCTCTGCTAGCTTCAAATATTTTTTTTCCACTTCCTCACCACTCTCAGCTTCCACAGAATTCAAGAGAGTTAGGGTTTTGCTCTGGGTTAAGCTTTGGCTTAAGACAGTATTGTGGTTGGTTTGATCTTCTGTCCAGACCATTAAAAGTTTTTCCATATCATAAATAAGTCTGTTACACTTTCTCATCATTTGCATGTTTACCTGAGTGGCATTTTTAATTTCCTTCAGGAACTTTTCCTTTGCATTCACAACTTGGCTAAGTGTTTGATGGGGAGGCCCAGCTTTTGGCCTATGTTGGATTTTGGCATGTCTTCCTCATTAATCTTAATCATTTCTAGCTTTTGATTTAAAGTGAGACATGTGACTCTTCCTATCACCTGAACAGTTAGGGGCTATAGCAAGGTTATTAATTGGCCTACTTTCAATATTGTGTCTCATGGAATAGGGAGGCCCAAGGAGAAGGAGAGAGATGGGGAAAGGGTTGGTCAGTGGACAGTCAGTACACACATATTTATCAGTTGATATGCCAACCTGTATGGGTACAATTTGTGGCATCCCAAAGCAATTACAATAACAACATCAGAGATCAGTGATAACAGATCAGCCAAACAAATATAATAATAATGAAAAAGTTTGAAGTATTCTGAGAATTACCAAAACGTGCCATAGAGATACAAAGTGAGCAAATTCTGTTGGAAAAATGGTGCCAACAGACTTGCTCAAGACTTGCTCAAATGGTGCCAACACTGGCTCAGTGTTGCCACAAACCTTCAATTTGTAACAAATGCAGTAGCTGTGAAGTCCAATAAAACAAGGTATCCCTGTATTGTGGAAAGGGAAATCAATCTTAAGGTTTGCCATGATATTGAGTATTTAAGTAATAGTGTGTTTAATAATAGTTTAGTGTGCTAGTCACACCAAATAACTAACTAACTAGTGTGTTAGTGAAGATAAAAAAGAAATAGCCAGTCTTCAGGGGTCATACATTCAGATATTAAATGGGGGCAGATGTGCAAGTATATATTACTTCTTTTCTTTTATTCATGGTTCACTAATAACCAGGGTCTACAGAAACTAAAATGTGAATGAAAGTCCCAAATTACTTTTTACCTAGTGTCACCTGAAAGGGAAGAGTACTCTAAGTTACTAGCAATCTGGATCCACTGAAAGGATAATTTGGGGCCAGATTTTATCTAAGGTTCATCCAATTCTTGATCCCATACTTTGATTTATCTTCAACCTTAAGGGAAAACGCAAGCAAGGAGGTTATAAATGAATTTTGCTGATATTAATGATAAAAGAATTGCATGTAAGAGCTGTCCTCTCTTCTGAACAGAATTTTCTCATGGGATCAAATAAGAAAACATATTTCAGGGAAATGGGAGAATTCACATACAGAATGAATTTTGGATAAACCTGAGATGGGTACATGTAGGGAAATGTAGCCAGACTGGAGAAAAAAATGGCTTTGCCAGGAGATTTGATGGAAAATGATAAGGAAAGAAAATGAAGAGTGAAGTAGATTCATTTGCCTGATATTTTTTTGAGAGAAGCTAAATTTCAGTAAGTTTCTTTGTTTTCAAAACATCTGCCTGATTTTGTTCTCCTGTGATTCTTACAATCATTTTGGTAGTTAACAACACTTCTGGGTTTGCATATATGTAACTGATTATTTGTCACAGTAGGAGTGGGTACATTTAAATTTTTCCCTGGCTGTGGAGAAAAAAATGTGCTGCTTTATGACAGTACAAAGAGAGGTCAAAGAGATCCAGATATTAGAGAGAATCATTTCCAAACACATAGTGCTCGCTATTTCTTAAATAGCAGGGTGACATTTATTTTAATGCTATTTAAATGCATCTAGATTCTATTACACTGTTTTGCATGCATGTATTCATGAGAAAGTCTACATTTTGTGCATAATGCATGGAATTTTGAGCTAATCATGTTCCATTTTTACATAGTTATTAAATAGAAAAATATGTTTTCATTAATCAGCTGGCATTTAATTAATGTAAAATATCCATTTGATTAAATCTCAATTAGATGTCTATTCAAAACAGTGACATTTCATGTGTTATTGGACAACCTTACTGCCCACACAGATGGCATGCAATAAAAACATTAGCCAAATATTTTACCATGACTGGTTGAACAAACTAAAGCACATCCATCTTAATAAAATACATTATAGACCAGGCCTCTGCAATACAGCCAACAATGAAATTATTGCCATAACAGATTGGTGTTCACTCTAACATATGCTGCCAATCGAACATATTTTGCAATTGTGTGTGTAAACAAGCAGACACAGATGTGTAATGTTCTGACTTTCATCTTGGGCACGTTTTACTTAGTATTAAGTAATAAACACCAAGACAGATGGGTTATGGAGTCATGAATTTGAGCATATCTGATGACCACTTGGGTCATCAGAATAACATCTAATAGCACCAGAAGTATGCTATCAGAATTATTTAGATGAATTTTTAATCATATGTATCTTCATCATTAGAAGGATTATATCTTTACTTTTTTTATTAATAGTTAGACATTTAGACAAAAATATATCTAAAACAGAACACAATAATTCTTATTAATAGTTATATGGTAAACATTATTTATTAGAATACACAGGTATTATTCTAAGTGTTTTACCTAGTATGTAATTAAATACTTCAGACAAGAGAAGAAATATTAATGTTATACCCATGTTTTACTAATAGAGAAAATACATGTAAAGATATGAATTAATCTCCCCCAACATTCAGCTAAAGTTAGGTGATCATGCTGGTGGGATTCAGATCCATTAGTTTGGCTTTAAAACCCGTGAATTTAAATAATCTGCTGTATTTTCTCATCAAATACATTCATTCAGAGTCAAAACATAAGAATTGTTCACTGAACTTTGGTGCCACGGGGAACTACTATACAGAATAGAATGCAAGATATCAAGTAAAGGGATAATTCTTGTTGATTTCCCTAGTCTGGAGACCTAACACAGTGCTTAAAACAAGAGTAGACATTCAATATGCTTAAGTGGTTAAATGATTAAACCAATGTTCTATTGATTGGTGAGTAGCTGATATGTATGATGATATATATGATGATGCATGTTTCCTGAGAAACACTAACATTTTTTTCTATTTAATTTTTAAAATGGAGACTTTTTTTAGAGCAGTTTAAGGTTTATAGCAAAATTGAAAAGAATGTACAGAGATTTCCTATATACCTTCTGACCCCACACATGCATAACCTTTCTCATTATCACTGTACCCATCAGAGCACATTTGTTATGTTGATGAATCTACACAGACATGTCATAATCACCCAAAGTTCATAGTTCACATTGATGATTCACTCTCTCTGTTATAAACATTGACTTTTTAAGACATATTTGTTGATCATTTCCTCATACAAATGTGTTGATTAGATGGATTAAGACATGATTAGGAGACTTCTCAGAATCCCACATATGAAAATGTATGCACCTACACAAATATTCATGTATGTAGATACACATATGTATGTATGTATGTGTGTGTATACATACACACACAGATGAAAATATATTTGCTTAGAGCCATTTTATACAGTGTTGCAATGATCAAAAAGCTAAATTATACTGTCTACTTTTTGCAAAGTACTCATGTTTCCTTTGTGAAAGGAAAAACTCTGCTTTAGAATACAATTTGAGCCTGAGTGCACTTTGGTGAATGAGTGAGGGCAGTAATTGCTGACTCATCACCTTCTTTGTGACAGCAATCTCTTTCATCCATTAGCTGTCATGACAGTATTTGTTTTTCATTTTTCCTTCAATGATGCAGCCCAATTTTCCTATTTTAGATTCTAAGGGTGAGTTAGTTAACATTCATGTAATCATATCATTGTTTTGGCAATGAAAAATTACACAGTACAGAGGGAGATTGTATACTAACTAGCACTCCATGCATTATTTTTAAATACTGAAAAATATCATAAACCTTAAAATTAATTTCCATTTTTTTTTAAATTAGTAGAAAATATCAGGCACAATGTCTATTTTCAAGGCAATGGGCTAGGATAGCCAACAAAACACATTATTCACCTAACATTTCTCTAAAATATGATTTGGAAAAACTATAATTTTCTTAATTCTTTGTCATTTAGTGAGTTGTTATATCAAACAGTTCCTTAATAAGTAGAAACATTTATTTTGTAGGCATTAGTCTTTCTGATTCCATTTCCCCCCAACCCTCTCTTCTAATTCATTTTCCATATCACCTCTAGATTGACTTGGTTTATTAGATGTATCATTAAGGAATTCTCTATCTTTCAAAACTCTCAATATTTCATTGTTATCAGAATTAAGTTATTTCTCAAGGAAAGAAATATTCAACAAAGTTGGATTCCTTTTCCCACTACTCTACTTCCTAGCCATTTATTACATTTGTTCACTCTGGCTAAATTGTTCTTCCCTATCAAAGATTGGTGTCTGAGACAAAAAGATCAGTTGAATGGACTTCACCTTCATTTGTGACCTGGAAGTTCACAGGGGATAAAGTCAGATATAAGGTATCATCCCCAAATATAATCGAGTGTATTTCTGAAACAAAGATATAAGGCTATATTCAAGAGATCTGTGTTCAGAATCAGGAGTCAGTTAAGTACAGTGGTTGGAAGGAGGGCAAACATCAGAATAAGCAGTGAGTTCAGTGCTTTGGAAATACAGGAACATAAGAACAAGGGCAAGGTATGAATCCTATGGAGCAATTTGAGTCATTCATCTAATAGAATCATATCATAAGATAGCTTTTTATATGGTGTATATGCACTGGATTTCAGTATAGACAGGTCAGTACAACTATTTAAACACTGAATTAGAGTGAGCCATGGAAGGCTGTAGCACATTTAAAAATCCTTTAAGAAGAGGCACCTGGGTGGCTCAGTGGGTTAAGCTCTGCCCTCAGCTCAGGTCATGATCTTGGGGTTCTGGGATCAAGCCCCGCATTGGGCTCTCTGCTCGGCAGGGAGCCTGCTTCATCCTCTCTCTCTGCCTGCCTCTCTGCCTACCTGTGATCTCTATCTGTCAAATAAATAAATAAAATCTTTAAAAAAAAATCCTTTAAGAATGCAATGTGAGCTCTCCATGATGATGACATCTGTGGTAACATCAGGCAAAAAACACCTATTTCTTTTTTTTTTATCTTGATTATCAAGACAAGATTGTCAAAACAGAGAATTAGAAAATCTGGGTTCAGAAGAGATAAAAATGAATGTGCTTGAAGGTAACTAAGAGCTCTGAAATTGGAATTGACAGTATAAGATACTTGAAATGGACCAAAGTGGCATGGTCTAATACTGGAATGGGCACCTTAGCAAATGATTATTTCACAGAAAGTTCTGGGAGTGGGTTTGGCTCCCTGGAAAGGGACTTTTAGAGTTTTATAAACCTAGAGTTGCTGGCTGTCAGAAAGTTTTACCATCATTGAACATTTTAAGACTGTTGGGATCATAATTTCCATAGAGGTGATCTGCAATTTATGAGGGGACTTTCACAGACAGACTTGGTCTTGGGGAAAGGTTTACATGGTTATCTTGTTGGGAGAAGACATATCACTTAAGGACCTTGCTCAAAATCTTAATAGCATCTTCTATCTAGATTTTGATTTGGAAGAAAAAAAAATTCGAAACAATATTTAGGGGGTCTTGCAGAGGACTATTAGTTGATAAAAATGTCTAAGAATACAAGATCTTATACTACAAAAGTTACATTTATATATATATATATATATTTATATATATTTTTTTTTCTAGAAAGAGAGCTCACAAGTAGACAGAGAGGCAGGCAGAGAGAGAGAGGAGGGGAAGCAGGCTCACTGCTGAGCAGAGAGCCCGATGCGGGGCTCGATCCCAGGACCCTGGGATTATGACCTGAGCCGAAGGCAGAGGCTTTAACCCACTGAGCCACCCAGGTGCCCCAGTTACATTTATATTTTAAATATTATATTCTGAATTATTTTTTAAAATCTCTTTGTTAATGTTTAGAAACTTTAAATAGATATATTAATACTGTATTTAATAACTTATGTTACTATAATATTTCTAACAAAATCTATGATTCCTTTGAATTTTTCTCCTTGGGAAATGACATAATCTGTGAGTAGTGACAGTTTTGTTACTTCTGTTACAACCTTTATTGTTTTCATTTAATTTTCTTAAATTATTACTTGGCTAGGCTCACCAATATATGTTCAGTAGAAGCTATCTCTGATATGGACTTATTCCTGATTTTAAAGGAAAATTTCCAATATTCTTCATTAAGGGTAATAATTGTTGTAGGATTTAGTAGCTACTTTTTAGCAAATTAAGAATGTCACCTTCTAATACTATATTTTAAAATTTTCATTTGTTTGCTGATTTCCAAGAATGAATTGTAAAATTTATCAAATGCCTTTTCTAAATCTATCAAAATAATTTTTTTTCCCATTTAAACTTGTCATACAATTAGTTACAAATCTTTTTAATGGTTTTATTCTTTTTGAAAGTAATCATGGACTGGGTAGGCTAATATTTGTTAAAAGTTTTTCTTTTATCTTCATTAGTGAGATTGGTTTATAATTTTGCTTGCTTTTGTAATCAGGATTATTATAGCTTAGAAACAGTCGAGATGGAGTTCCTGTTTTTCCTTCTTATCAGAAAAAGTTTGTATCAGACTAGAATTATCTCTCCTTTGATATATTGCCAGAATTCACCTTCAAACCCACCCAAGTTTATGCTTTTAATGGTTTTCTCCAATTCATTAACAACTCTGTAATTACTTATGATTTCTAATATTTTGTATTTTAAGTTATATTTCCTTCTAGAAATTTATTCTTATGTTTTAAAATGTACCGGCACAAAGATTTTTGTACTATTGTCCCAGCTTGGTTTATCTGTTCCTTCAATCATGCAGCAATAAAACCAGATACGGGATTAGTCTTTAAAAAAACAACCTGTATATATTTTGATTATCTCTATTGCTCATTATCTTTTGTTCATGACTTTCTGATCCATTATTTTTTTCTACTCGAAGTCATACTTAATATTTCTTTAGGCACATAATGGTTCAATTGTTCCCTTATTTCTTTGTAAACTCAGCTATTTGATTATTAGGATTTTCCTCTTCTAATATAAGGATATAATTTCTTCTCAAAATATCTCTTACTCAGAATTTGTACTTCTAATGTCTAATATTTTAATTTTTATTCAGCTAAAAATATTTAGCCTATTAGCTATTTAATAATTGTTATTTGTTGGGGTTAATGTAGAGCATGAAGTCAGCCATAATACCTGGCTTGCTAAAATGTAATAGAGAGGCCACTGGGTGCGAAGCAAGGTTTTGGAGAAAGGCTAGGCCTTTGGAATGCGGAGGCCTGCTTGGCCACTCTGCTGTTGGAATGCCACAGGGAGTTGCCTTCCCCCAAGCTTTCTTAGCCAAACACCTAAGGGATGCAAGCATCGTCCCTTGGGCTACCTATAGAAGAACATGTGGATTAGCTTTTCTATATCTTTTCTATAAACAGATGCTCCCAGTTTCTGTGAGACCCCTTGCTTGAGACACAGTGATAAGGATTTGTGATTATCTGGAAGGACCAATAAAAGTGAAATGGAGGAAGAGCAAAGGGTCTTTATCTCTGAGCATTGAACCCTTTACCTTCTCTCTTCCACAGTGGAGTTTGGAGTAATCTTTCATCCATTGGTACAGGGGTTGCTGGCCGTTCCCGGCAACTGTTTAAGTTTCCAAAACTATGGTTAATATTTTTTACCTTTCAATCATTGATATTAAATTTGATGTCATTTTATTCACCGAACAGCCTGTGACTCATATTTAAAAATTTTTTTGAGATTTTTCTTATGATTCTTCTGTTTTGTTTTGTGTATGTGTGTGTGTGTATGTGTGTTTTAAAGGATTCAAGTTTTTATTTAAATTCCAGTTAGTTAAAATAGAGCGTAATATTAATTTCAGGAGTAGATTTAGTGATTAATCACTTACATACAACAGTCAGCGCTCATCAAAAGTGCCCTCCTTAATACCCATTACTGATTTAGCCCATCACCCACCCACCTGTTTCATGTGCTTTTGGACAAAGTTACAGCATCTAATTTTTGAATGCAGGGCTTTATAAATGCTCAATAAATGAAATTGCTTAGGCCATTTTTTCATGAATACAATTTTATAGTTGTTTTGACCTAATGAATCATGCTTCTTAATCATTTTGTATGTATGCTATTATACTAAATTCAGAGAAATAAGAGAAAATGTGCACATATGATTCAATGTGATGTATTTTTGAAAAATATGTGATATTCAAAGACTTTAATCCTTAGAGTGGATGTAAATGGGAAGAGTAGAAATTAACAGTGAAAAACATTGAACTAAAAAAAAAAAAATAAAGTGGGAATGGTACTTCACCCAAACTGATAAATTACCATAAACTAAGAGGTAAGATCGTCTCTCATAACTATGTGGCTCAAGAAATAAGAAGAGAGACAGAGAGAGGATTATTCTCAGAGAGAATGGTTAAAGCCTGTGACTCTTTAGCAAAGTTAAATTCTTGCAGAAATTCTTGAACATTTTGAGCATTTGTTTAATTTAAAAAGAGGAGAATATAGGCAGTAATCTCTTCGATATCAGCCACAGCAACTTCTTTCAAGATATGTCTCCAAAGGTAAAGGATACAAAAGCCAAAATAAACTTTTGGGACTTCATCAAAATCAAAAGCTTCTGCACAGCAAAGGAAACAGTCAAGAAAACAAAGAGGCAACCCACGGAATGGGAGAAGATATTTGCAAATGACAGTACAGACAAAAGATTGATATCCAGGATCTATAAAGAACTCCTCAAACTCAACACACACAAAACAGATAATCATATCAAAAAATGGGCAGAAGATATGAACAGACACTTCTCCAATGAAGACATACAAATGGCTATCAGACACATGAAAAAATGTTCATCATCACTAGCCATCAGGGAGATTCAAATTAAAACCACATTGAGATATCACCTTACACCAGTTAGAATGGCCAAAATTAGCAAGACAGGAAACCACATGTGTTGGAGGGGATGTGGAGAAAGGGGAACCCTCTTACACTGTTGGTGGGAATGCAAGTTGGTGCAGCCTCTTTGGAGAACAGTGTGGAGATTCCTCAAGAAATTAAAAATAGAGCTTCCCTATGACCCTGCCACTGCACTACTGGGTATTTACCCCAAAGATACAGATGTAGTGAAAAGAAGGGCCATCTGTATCCCAATGTTTATAGCAGCAATGGCCACGATTGCCAAACTGTGGAAAGAACCAAGATGACCTTCAACAGACGAATGGATAAGGAAGATGTGGTCCATGTACACTATGGAGTATTATGCCTCCATCAGAAAGGATGAATACCCAACTTTTGTAGCAACGTGGATGAGACTGGAAGAGATTATGCTGAGTGAAATAAGTCAAGCAGAGAGTCAATTATCATATGGTTTCACTTATTTGTGGAGCATAACAAATAGCATGGAGGACATGGGGAGTTAGGAGAAGGGAGTTGGGGGAAATTGGAAGGGGAGGTGAACAATGAGAGACTATGGACTCTGAAAAACAATCTGAAAGGTTTGAAGAGGTGGGGGGGTGGGAGGTTGGGGGAACCAAGTGGTGGGTATTAGAGAGGGCATGGATTGCATGGAGCACTGGGTGTGGTACAAAAACAATGAATACTGTTATGCTGAAAATAAATTTAAAAAATGATTAAAAAAATAAAAAGAAATTGAAGTACAAAACCAAACACAAATAATAATGCAATAAAATACTTTATTTTGAAATTAGAAAAAGCAATTAGCCAAAAATAATAAAAAAGTAGGAAATCTATATGTTAATTTTGGAAAGCAAAGCACATACACTATTTCTCTTCACCCAAAGGAAGGATAACATAGAAAATTCCTTTATGTTAAGCCTACTCTCCAGGCATGTAAATAATTACCTATGCATTCAATGATCAATTTATTGATAAATATTTTTTTCGACATAAAACAATGAAGCTATATAAAATTATGCATACATGTAAAGGGAAGATAGTGGTCTTTTCTACCAAAAGAAATTAAAAATTATTTTTGGTATAGTTAAGAATAGCTTTCTTATTGTAAAAGTAATACATGTTCATTTTATAAAAAATTAAAAGATACTCATAGATAATTTGAAACTGTGAAAAACATTTTTTTAATTCCCAGGGCAGAAAGAGATAATCACAGTTGGTATATATAGTTACAGATTATCCTTATATGTGTGTGGAGAGACAGGTCGTGTCTTTCCATGTCAATGAATATTAATGACCAAAATAATTTTGTTAGGTAAAAAGTATCCAAGTATGCCAGCCAGGTGATTAATTTGGGCATTTCTGTTGTTTTTTTATCATCACATGATTACTGTTATGATCCTATATTATTCTGGGAGGATTCATTTTCAGAAATGGTATTAACTGGAGTGAATAGAATGAATACTGTTAAGGATTTTAAAAAAATCGCTAAGGTTGGACTAAATCACACTTTCAAAACAGTTTAAGAAAACTATTTCTCTGTGCTCTCACCAACACTGAATTTTTTTTCTTGAAATTGAAACTCTTAAGAATTACATTAAATAGATGGATAAATAGATTTCTTTTTTATTATTGCACAATTACCTATTTGAATGGAGGTTTTCATTACTGAATAAAATATCTTTCTATTGCAATTGAAAAAATTATTAGTCATAGATGACAGAAAAGTATTACCATCCCTCTAAAATATATTTTTTCCTCTGACATATGTTTTACATATTTTTGAATCACAAGTAGGTTTTTTTCTGTCATAAATCTATGAAACATTTCTTTGATTTTTTTTTTTTGGTAAGTAATTTTTATTTTAACTTTATGAAAGTAAGAATTATTGGTTTCCCTGCAATGAATAAATCAAACTTTACTGAATGATGGTTAAAATAAATATATTGTAAGCAAGAGGATTGAAAATGCTTCTTATTTTTCAGGATTTGAATTAAGGCAAATCAAATAATATTTCATTTAATTTAAGAAAAAGTCTGTTTTTTCTAGGAATATTATAATAAAATGGAGTAAACTTTAGAATTGCATCAAAATTTTAAAATATTTTCCCTTATTAATATATATTATTAGAGTTCAAACATAAAGATCTCTATAAAATTAGCTTTTAGATAACAAATTGACATTGTTATTAATCATATTGTTTGTAATACTACATTCATTTGAGATTCATAGAAAATATCCCATTTAATATGAAAATTAGTAATTTTATATTTCATATTTCTGGTTTCAAACGCTTTAATTTTCTAAGGAAAGAGATTAAGGGGTTTGATTGAACTGCAGTCTGGTGCTTGCTCTAGTTAATCTTGGCACAACAGTTTTATCTTCATTATATTACTAAGTAATTTTATTAGGCTTGATATTCTCTACTCCTGGGGGAAATCATCTTTTCTAAACTACCCCAGCTAAATGAAGTCAACTGACATAACTCCCATTATATTTCAGCACAGCACCTGTTTTTTGCTTGTCTGTTCATCTTCTACAGGAATTATCACTATTGTAACCACTAATTATTTTTTAACCATGAATAACTCACTAAATGCTCTGAGGCCAAAGGCATATCTATTTTGATCACTCTAGAATTTAGTATGAAAAACATACTCTTGTTTAGACTGAGAAACCACTAGAACCATGCTTACCTTTATTTAAAATAATTTCAAACTTCTGCAAAAATAAGACAGGAAGCCAAACTCTTTCAAAAACAGTACTGGAAATTATTCTGTCGTTTTGATAACTTAAGTGGGACAAAGAACCTAGCATTTTCACAGGGAAAAACAAACACATTATTGAAAGTTTATTCTAATTGCCTCTAAAGTTATCAGCTATACACGTGATTGCCCAGGGAGGAATCAGCTAATGAGTCTTAACTGAACATTTTTGAAGTAGTTATTTTAAATTGTGGGAGTAGAAGAAAGGGTGGGAAGGCAAATTTCTTTTCATATCTGCCAGTGTAGGCTCTGTTGAAAGCAGTTGGAGAAGGTGTAGTACATTTTCAAAACACTAGAATATACTATTCACATTAAAAGGTATAAATGTGGCAATAAAATAGATCTTTAAGATCCCTGACTGTTTTCATGCTTTTATCTTTATAGCTCTTTTGCCCTTGTGATATTTTCTTCTTAACACTTATGTTGGAGTTATTGTTTAAAGATTTTCTGCTTTGAAATTAATACTTATAATACACCTTGAAAAAAATGTAGATACTATCTTGCATATTCATTAATTTAAAAATTACCTTATGTATTCCAGTTTTTTCCAGTGATGTGATTTGATTAATATTTTTCTTAGTAAACCTTAGTTATCCATGTTAGTTTTCTTTAGTAATTACAAAACACAGATGGACTATAATACCTCATTTAGGATTACTATTTTATATAATTTGTTTAATATTAATATATACACAATTAAAATCTTTGAATATGTGAAGGCCTATGACAAATATAAGGTAATATTGTAAAACAGTCTTTTTTTCTTTTTCCATTCTCTGTCCTCTCTTATTTTCCCTTCACCCACATCAAGTTACCCATATTAATCATCTAGTATGTACCCTAATGTATTTTTCTACTTTTTCTTATAATCCTATTAAACATTTTATAAATGCAGTGGATTTGGGGGTCAGTGATTGACAAAAATGAATTAATTATATGAGTGTTCTACATTTTGTTTCTCTTACTCAGAACATATCAAGCCTTATAAAACTCAATTATTTTTCACTGCCTGCCAAGGAGTGTTTATTAATGTTGCTGTTATTTTTGTACATCATGGTAACGATGGACCCAACTTTTCCCCAAGATAGGTAATCAATTATACCAACACTACTTATTGAGTCGGGTCTGGCTGATGACTTGAAATGAAGGGAACCCATGGGCAGGCTGGTATTTCCTTGATGGAGGCCCTCCTGGTCCTACTGCCCCTCAGTCTTCTAGGACTTTCCCAGCCTTCCTGGGGTTCTTGGTGGCCCATAAGACTAGATTTATTCATGTTGAGCAGAGTCAACTTTACCTACAAAGGGGGATGGTTTTATAGGCCAAACTCCCAAATCCCCAGCATTCTGATCTTTATGTAAGGTTTCATTAAATAATGGAATGTTTTCTTTTTTTTTTTTTTTTAAAGATTTTATTTGTCAGAGAGAAAGAACACAACCAGGGGGAGTGGTAGACAGAGGGAAAAGCAGCATCGCCTGGCAGAGCAAGGAGCCCAAAGCCGGACTTGATCCCAGCACCCTGGGATCATGACCTGACTTGAAAGCAGACACTTAACCCACTGAGCCACCCAGTTGCCCCAATGGAAAGTTTTCTTTTTATTCATTAATTATTTTTATTAACATATAATGTATTATTTGCCCCATGGGTACAGGTCTGTGAATCGTCATGCTTACACACTTCATAGCACTCACCATAGCACATACACTCCCTAATGACCATAACCCAACCACCCTATCCCTACCCCCTACCCACATCAACCCTGTTTGTTTTGTGAGATTAAGAGTCTCTCAGGGTTTGTCTCCCTCCCAATCCCATCTTGTTTCATTTTTTTCCTTCACTACTCCCCAAACCCCCAACTCTGCCTCTCAAATTCCTCATATTAGGGTGATAATATGGTAATAGCCTTTCTCTGATTGACTTATTTTGCTCAGCATAATACCCAATAGTTCCATACACATCATTGCAAAAGGCAAGATTTCATTTCTTTTGATGGCTGCATAGTATTCCAATGTATACATATATACCACATCTTTGTCCATTCATTTGTTGATGGACATCTAGGTTCTTTCTATAGTTTTGCTATTGTGGACATTGCTGCTAGAAACATTTGGGTGCACGTGCCACTTCAGATGACTGTATTTGTATCTTTAGGGTAAATACCCAGTGGTGTGATTTCTGGGTCGTAGAGTAACTCTATTTTCAACTATTTGAGGAAACTCCATGCTATTTTCCAGAGTGGCCGCACCAGCTTACATTCCCTCCAACAGTGTAGGAGGGTTCCCCTTTCTCCTCATCTTTGCCAACATCTGACATTTCTGGACTTGTTAATTTTAGCCATTCTGACTGGTGTAAAGTGCTAACTCATTGTGGTTTTGATTTGTATTTCCCTGATGCTGAATGATGTGGAGCACTTTTTCTTGTGTCTGATGGCCATCTGGATGTCTTCTTTGCAGAAATATTTGCTCATGTCCTTTGCCCACATCTTCATTGGATTATTTGTTCTTTGGCTGTTGAGTTTGATAAGATCTTTATAGATTTTGGATACTAGTCCCTTTATCTGATATGTCATTTGTGAATATCTTCTCACATTCTGTCAGTTGTCTTTTGGTTTTATTGACTGTTTCCTTTGCTGTTCAAAGCTTTTGATCTTGGTGAAGTCCCAGTAATTCATTTTTGCCCTTGTTTCTCTTGCCTTTGACGATGTTTCTAGGAAGAAGTTTCTGCGGCTGAGGTCAAAGAGATTGCTGCCTGTGTTCACCTCAAGGATTTTGATGGATTCCTGTCTCACATTGAGGTCTTTCATCCATTTTGAGTCTATTTTTGTGTGTGGTGTAAGGAAATGGTCCAGTTTCATCCTTCTGTATGTGGCTCTGCAATTTCCCAACAACATTTGTTGAAGAGACTGTCTTTTTTCCACTGGACATTCTTTCCTGCTTTGTCAAAGATTAGCTGACCATAGAGTTGAGGGTCTATTTCTGGGCTCTCCATTCTGTTCCATTGATTTTTTTTTTTTTTTTGTGCCAGTACCATACTGTCCTGATGATGACAGCTTTGTCATGATCTTTGTAATAGATCTTGAAGTCTGGAATTGTGATGCCACCAACTCTGGCTTTCTTTTTCAACATTCCTCTGGCTTTTTGGGGTCTCTTCTGTTCCATAAAAATTTTAGGATTATTTGTTTCATTTCTTTGAAAAAAATTGATGGTATTTTGGTAGGGTTTGCATTAAATGCATAGTTTGCTTTAGGTAGCATAGACATTTCCACATTATTTGTTCTTCCATTCCCCGAGCATGGAACATTTTTCCATTTCTTTATCTCTTCCTCCATTTCTTTCATGAGTACTTTATCATTTTCTGAGTAGAGATTCTTTGCCTCTTTGGTATCTTATGGTTTTGGGTACAATTGTAAATGGGATTGACTCCTTAATTTCTCTTCTGTCTTGCTGTTGGTGTATAGAAATGCGACTGATTTCTGAGCACTGATTTTATATCCTGACACTTTACTGAATTCCTGTATGAGTTCTAGCAGTTTTGGAGTGAAGTCTTTTAGGTTTTCCACATAAAGTATCATATCATCTGCAAAGAATGAGAGTTTGACTTCTTCTTTGCTGATTTGGATACCTTTTATTTCTTGTTGTCTGATTGCCCAGATTAGGACTTCTAATACTGTGTTGAATAGCAGTGGTGATAGTGGACATCCCTCCCGTGTTCCTGACCTTGAGGGAAAAGCTCTCAGTTTGTCTCCATTGAGAATGATATTCGCTGTGGGTTTTTCACAGATGGCTTTGATGATATTGAGGTATGTAACCTCTATTTCTATACTTTGAAGAGTTTTGATTGAGAAAGGATGCTGTACTTTGTCAAATGCTTTTCAGCATCTATTGAGAATATCATATGGTTCTTGTTCTTTCCTTTATTAATGTATTGTATCACATGGATTGATTTTCAAATGTTGAACTGAACTTGCAGCCCAGGAATATATCCCACTTGGTCATGGTGAATAATCCTTTGAATGTACTGTTGGATCCTATTGGCTAGTATTTTGGTGAGAATTTTCACATCTGTGTTCATTGAGGATATTGGTCTATAATTCTCCTTTGATGGGGTCTTTGATTTGGGGATCAAGGTAATGCTGGCCTCATAAAATGAATTTGGAAGTTTTCCTTCCATTTCTATTTTTTTGGAACAGATTCAGGAGAGTAGATATTAATTCTTTTTAATGTTTGGTAGAATTCCCCTGAGAAGCCATCTGGCCCTAGGCTCTTGTTTTTTTGGGAGATTTTTGATTACTGCTTCAATCTCCTTACTGGTTCTGGCTCTGTTCAGGTTTTCTATTTCTTCCTGGTTCAGTTTTGGTAGTTTATATGTCTCTAGGAATGCATCCATTTCTTTCAGGTTGTCAAATTTGCCTGCATAGAGTTGCTCATAATATGTTTTATAATTGTTTGTATTTCTTTGGTATTAGTTGTGATCTCTCCTCTTTCATTGATGATTTTATTAATTTGGGTCCTTTCTCTTTTCTTTTTGATAAGTCTGGCCAGGGGTTTATCAATCTTATTAATTCTTTCAAAGAACCAGCTCCTAGATTTGTTGATTTGTTCTATTGTGTTTTTTGTTGTTGTTGTTGTTGTTGTTTTTTTTTGTTTTGTTTTTTGTTTGGGATTTCTATTTCATTGATTTCTGCTCTGATCTTTATGATTTCTCTTCTCCTGCTGGGTTTAGACTTTCTTTGCTGTTCTTTCTCTAGCTCCTTTAGGTGTAGTATTAGACTGTGTATTTGAGACCTTTCTTGTTTCTTGAGAAGGTCTTGTATCACTATATACTTTCCTCTCAGGAATGCTTTTGCTGTGTCTCAAAGATTTTGAATAGTTGTGTTTTCATTTTCATTTGTTTCCATGATTTTTTTCAATTCTTCTTTAATTTTCTGGTTGACTCATTCATTCTTTACAAGGATGCTCTTTAGCCTCCATGTATTTGGGTTCTTTCCAAATTTCCTCTTGTGATTGAGTTCTAGCTTCAGAGCATTGTGGTCTGAAAATATGCAGGGAATGATCCCAATCTTTTGGTACTGGTTGAGACCTGATTTGTGACCCAGGATGTGATCTATTCTGGAGAATGTTCCATGCGCACTAGAGAAGAATGTATATTCTGTTGTTTTGGGATGGAATGTTCTGAATATATCTGTGATGTCCATCTGATCTACTGTGTCATTTAAGGCCTTTATTTCCTTGTTTATCTTTTCTTGGCTGATCTGTCCATTTCAGTGAGGGGGGTGTTGAAGTCCCCCACTATTATTGTATTATTGTCGATGTGTTTCTTTGATTTTGTTACTAATTGGTTTATATAGTTGGCTGCTCCCAAGTTAGGGGCATAGATATTTAAAATTGTTAGATCTTGGGCGCCTGGGTGGCTCAGTTGGTTGGGCGACTGCCTTTGGCTCAGGTCATGATCCCGGACTTCCAGGATCGAGTCCCGCATCAGGCTCCCAGCTCTTTGGGGAGTCTGCTTCTCCCTCTGACCTTCTTCTCTCTCATGCTCTCTCTCATTCATTCTCTCTCAAATAAATAAATAAAATCTTAAAAAAAATAAAATTGTTAGATCTTCTTTTTGGAGAGTCCCTTTGAGTATGATATAGTATCCTTCCTCATCTTTTATTATAATCTTTGGCTTAAAATCTGATCTGATATAAGGGTTGCCACTGCAGCTGTCTTTTGAGGTCCATTAGCGTGGTAAATTGTTTTCCACCCCCTTATGTTAAATCTGGAAGTGTCTTTGGGTCTAAAATGAGTTTCTGTAGACAGCACATTGATGGGTCTTGGTTTTTTTTCTATCTGTTACCCTGTGTCTTTTGATTGGGGCATTTAGCACATTTACATTCAGGGTAACTATTGAAAGATATGAATTTAGTGCCATTGTATTGCCTATAAGGTGATTGTTACTGTATATTGTCTCTGTTCCTCTCTGGTCTACTACTTTTAGTCTCTCCCTTTGCTTAGAGGACCCCTTTCTATTTTCCTGTAGGGCTGGTTTGGTGTTTGCAAATTCTTTTAACTTTTGTTTGTTCTAGAGGTTTTTGTTTTATCTGTCCTTCTATTTTCAATGATAGCCTAGCTGGATATAGTATTATTGGCTGCATATTTTTCTCATTTAATGCTCTGAATATATCATGCCAGTTCTTTCTGACCTGCCAGGACTCTGTGGATAAGTCTGCTGCCAATCTAATATTTTTACCATTATGTTACAGACTTCTTGTCCCAGGCTGCTTTCAGGATATTCTCTTTATCACTAAGACATGTAAATTTTACTGTTAGATGATGGATTGTGGACCTATTTGTATTGATTTTGAGGGGACTTCTCTGTGCCTCCTGGATTTTGATGCTTATTCCTTTTGCCATATTAGGGAAATTCTCTACTATAATTTATTCCAGTAAATATTCTGTCCCTCTCTCTCTTTCTTCTTCTTTTCTGAAATCCTAATTATTCTAATATTATTTCGTCTTATGATATCACTTATCTCTCGAATTCTCTCCTTGTGGTGCAATAGTTGTTAGTCTCTCTTTTGCTCAGTTTATTTATTCTTCATTGTTTGGTCTTCTATATCACTAATTCTCTATTTTGCCTAATTTATCCTAGCAGTAAGAGCCTCTGTTTTTTATTGCATCTCATTGATAGCTTTTATGATTTCAACTTGGTTAGATTTTAGTTCTTTTCTTTCTCCAGAAAGGGATTTTATTTCTCCATACAGGGTTTCTCTATTATCTTTCATGCCTTTTTTGAGCCCAGCTAGCACCTTGTGAATCATCATTCTGAACTCTAGTTCTGACATACTCCCAATGTCCATTTTGATTAGGTCCCTAGTCTTTAGTACTTCCTCTTGTTCTTTTTTTTTTTTGTGGTGAGATTTTCCACCTTGTCATTTTAACCAGCAAAGAATATATGAATGAGAGAATAAAATACTAAAAGGGTGGCAATGACCCCGTAAATATGTATGCTAACCAAATCAGAAGAGATCAAAGACTGGGGGAGAAGTAAGGGGAAAGAGAAATTAAATATATATATAACTACACACACACACACACATATATATTAGACTGGTAAATAGAACAGAGCCACCCACTTGATTTTAGGTATATTTTGGTCTCTTAGAAGAAACTATCTCCCAAAATTTTAAAGAAAGAAAAACATATATATATACAGAAATAAGAGTAAACATGTTGAAGGGATGGAATATGACTGTAAAAATGAAAATTAAAAATAAAATTCTAAAAAAGGAATTGACAAGATATGTTGGTTGGAAAAAAGAAAGATGAAGGAATGTGCTCAGACTGGAGAGTAGAATAAAGCCATGTGCTAGCTTAGGGTATATTTTGATTTATAAGAATAATTTGTATCCCAAAATTTTTTAGAAAAAGAAAACGTATATGTATACAAAAAATAAGGTTAAATAAAATAAAGGGATGAAATATGACTATAACAATGAAGATTTAAGGAGATTTTTTTAAAAGAAATTTATTGTTTAGATAAACTAGTTAAAAAATGTTAAAGGATGAAAGAAGAAAAGTTAAAAAAATAGAATAAGAAAAAAATAAAATTAAAAAAAAAATTAACTTTGCCAGACTAAAGGATCATGGGGAAAAAGCCATTAATTCTATGTGTTGCTTCCTCCTAGCTCTGGAATTCCACTATTCTCCATGATTGATGAGTTTGGTCTATGCTAGATGTTCTTGTTGATCTTCTGGGGGAGGGGCCTGTTGCAGTGATTCTCAAATGTCTTTGCCCAAGGCAGAATTGCACCACCCTTGCCAGGGGCCAGGCTAAGTAATCTGTTAGGGTTTGTTCCTGGAGATTTTGTTCCCTGAATGTTTTCTGTACCACTTTGGAGGACGGGAATGAAAATGGGGCCTCCCAATCTCTGGTACAGAGGAGCTGAGAGCTCAGGGCCCCACTCCTCAGTGCACCCTCAGAGAAAAGCTGTCCATCACTCTTGTTGTACCTGGTCTCTGGCCATGCTCTGTGCTCACCCAGCCTGTGACCGAGTGTTTCTGTCTCTGGTGCACAGCCCCGTTTGGAGTCTCCAAACCCAGCAGATTCCTGTTGCAGTGCTCCTTATGGAGGAGGAAGGTGAGTCTCCCCAGATCTGCCACTTGTGGCGTCCCTGCTCAAAGAGCAGTGGCCCAGCTGCCTTGGATCACGGTTTAAGGTAAACCCAATCTGAAAATTCACTGTTCAGCTCTGTCTCTGTAGTTGGCTTCCCCGCTCCAAACCCTAACAGCTCTGCCATACTCAGACACCCCCAATTTTTCTGTGACTCCACGGGATCTGAGATAAACTAGTTAAAATTTTAAAGAAAGAAAAACATATATATACAGAAATAAGGGTAAACATGTTGAAGGGATGGAATATGAATGTAAAGATGAAAATTAAAAATAAAATTCTAAAAAAGGAATTGACAAGATATGTTGGTTGGAAAAAGAAAAAAAAAAGATAAAGGAATGTCCCCATGAGGGTTCCATCCTCGCTTAGTCTCTGGAGTGATGTCCCTCAGTGAAGTCGACTTCTAAAAGTTCTGATTTTGTGCTCCACTTCTCTGGTGTTTGCCGGGAGCCTGCCCCTCCCCCTGCAGTCTATCTTCCCATTGGTTCAGATTCACTTTTCCACACCTCCTACCTTTCAAAAAGTAGTTGATTTTCTGTTCCTAGAATTGCTTCTTTTCTTTTCTTCTATCTCCTGTTGAGTTTGTAGATGTTTGGAATGGTTTGATACCTATCTAGCTGAATTCCTGGGATCTGATGTCATTTCTTTCTGCTACTTCTCCACTGTCTTACCTCCACCCCCCTTTTCTAGCCCCAGTGGAATGTTTTCTAAGCAGTTATTTGTTAACCCAGAGGGAAGAAAGTCCTACAATATTTTTTTCCTTCTGGGATTTCTGTAGAGTCCTAGACTTCATTATTAAACAATAGCCAGCAGTCAGGCCCAATAGTTCTTTGCTCTGGAGAGGAATACAGATTAAGGAGGGAGGGGAATGAGAGAAACTCAGGCTTACCTTTGTCTAAAGGATTCTCACCCATGATTCCACTAATTAAGGAAGAAAAAATATGAGACAGGAAAATCTATGCATTGTAATCACATAATATTTTAAAAAATAATAGCATTTTACCTAAATTTGGAAAACGTGACTTTTTCCTTTTTCAGGACTGCATAAATAAGGGGGCATTATTTCAAAGTATGCATATGTATCACAGACATAGTTCATATAATCCATATTTATATACAAGTATATAATACACACACACACACACACACACACACACACACACACACACTGGTGCACATCTTATTTTGGTTGTAATGGTTACCTTATAGCCTTCAGTCCCAGTGTACTATGGAATGTAATAAAAAAAACATGTACTTCTGTTTGAAGTCATTGCATCATAAAGACAGTTGTATGTTCTCTAGAAATCTTTTTTTATTGATCTGTCAGATGTTTTCTACTGCAAGTTATCAGAAACATTTTTACTAGGCATCTGCATCAAAATTCATGTGCAACTAGTCTGCCTAGTTAAGCATTGTATTCTTTACTTTATATTCAAGACAGTTGAATGATTCTACTTAGTTTGAGTGGCACTCTGCCACACGTATATTACAACACGAGGAGAAGTCGGAAGAATCACTGAAGCTAACCGTATATTACATGCATGGTGCACACCAGATGTCTCTTCTTACATTGTTATGGTTTCATAAGCTACACTGACATTGTCATTAAGTTCAGAAATGTGATTCTGCTTACTTAGCCATCCTTAAAATAGATGACTCTGAAGGTTGTTGCTCTAACAAATAGAATTTGCACACAAAGAGAGTTCTTTCACCAACATATAAATAATTATGCGACTCCATTTATTCATAGGAAGAAATGGAACAATCAGTTCAGTCTTAAGAAATACCAACCAAGCACATGAAGAAATTCTAAAAATTCTATCACTGAGTTTTCTCCCCTACAGTCTTCTAATATAAAATAACACTTCCCTATCTCTCTTTTACTCACTTTTGGAGCCATTTGTTTTTTATGGTGTGTACTAACATATATGACTGAGTCTGTAAAGTGCCACAGATTGGATAAGAATGAAACATTCTCCTCATTAAAGTTTATGTAGCTTGGTTATATAGCTGAATTTGGCTTTGTGGTTTAAAGCTAAAAATGCTGATCTTCCCTTAATTATGCCATTGATGGCTTTCTGACATGTGGACCTAATGTCTGAACCTGTCCATGGAATGTCTGTGGCATGGGGAAATGCTCCTGGCTTAGAGCATTGCTTTACCCTTGGCTATAAACCCTGCACATATTTTAACTAGTGGCATTTTACAGTAATCAAAAATTCACTTTCAATTAAAACTTTGCTGTTTCTAGAAAGAAGCATTGTATAGAAGGGCTATATGTTGGGATAATTAAAGGGTTCATATATATGTTTTTTTCATTTGTGTGTTTCTGAATAAATTCAGTTTTGGCTTAAATTACTTAATAGTTTCTATATTTATTCCTAATGTTCTGATGTTTTTCAAGTAAATTGTGAATTAAAACATACAAATATTTAAATGTATTTCAGTCTAATTGAGTTACTGCTAGTATCACTTATTTAATTTTGTTCTGTTCACATTTTTAGACATAAGCATCAGCTTCCCAGAGAGTGGTTCTTTATTATTAGCCATGAACACGTCTTTTTTTCCCTTCAATATGTATTTCTTTGGCATTGGGAGGCACTTAAATGATGATTTTTTTTTATCATGACCAGATTAATGACTGAGTCCCATAGAAAGCAGATAAGTTCATTTATTTCTATTAATTTGCTTTGGTAAATTGCCAATCCTAATTTTCATAGAGAATAATTTTTTTATAGAGAATAATTTTATGTGATCTAATATTCATCTCAATCACTTCTACTTTTAAAAAAGATTTATGTATTTACTTGAGAGGGAGAGAGAGAGAGAGAAAGAGAGAGAGCACTCCAGTTGGGGGGGGCAGAGGGAGTTCATTATTTATTTATTTAACATTTTATTTTTTTATTTGACAGAGACAGACACAGCGAGAGAGGGGATACAAGCAGGGGCAGGGAGAGGGAGAAGTAGGCCTCTCCCACGCAGGGAAGGAACTTGATTCAGGGCTTGGTCCCAGAGTTTAGGGATCATGACCTGAGCCCAAGGCAGCTGCTTAAATATTGAGCCACTCAGGTGCCCCAGGGAGTTTATTCTTTAATGAATATATTTTTCATCTTTGTGCCAATCATTTATTTTTTGTCTCTGACTTCCTTTTTGTTTTATTTTGAGAAAACAGTTCTTTCTCTGCCCAAAGTCCATGATACCTTAAGAATCATTGTGCAGGGAGACAAGATGGTGGAGAAGTAGGAGGCGCTGTTTTAACTGGTCCCCTAAAGTGAGCTGATTATCTACCAAAGAACTCTGATCACCCATGAAATCAGCCTGAGATTAGAATTATACACTTCTGGATCTCTATGGGGGCAGAAGATACCAGTGGACAGGTAAAGCAGAGTGGGAACATGGGACTGATATCAGAAGATAAATAAAAGGGGGAGGGAGCCACCAGAAGTGACCCATTTTAAACTAATACCCCAATATGAGAGTGCCCTGTGATTGGGGACCAGCATTAACTTGGAGTCTGAATGAAAGCACTCAAAAAGAGCAAAAGATCTTAAGGGGAAATTGGTGGAATCAGGTGGTTAGGGAAAGGGACTTAAGCCCACGGACCCAGGACAGCCACCACTGGTGCTGAGCAAGAGAGAGTGCAGCGAAGAAGCCAGGCCTTGGTCCCTGAGCTGCTTGCACGTGTGAGAGCATCTGGGTGGTGGTGCACATGAGAGAGGCTAGTGTGGATACCAGCCAGTGCTCTCTAGAATGACAGCCTTTTGCACTCTGCATGCACACTGCATGACCAGGGTCTGAGTCACACTCCACACCCTCCCTTGAGAGAGGTCCATGCAGGCTCTAGCCAGTGCTCTCCAGGATCCAGAGTCTGAACACTCCCAGCCTGGGCCAGCATGAAAATTTTGGTGTGTATCTTTGGTTAGGACCTCTCCCAGGTCTGGACCTGCCCAGACAGCTATGGTGGAGGCAGCGCTGGAAGCCAGCTCCCTGGACTTGTACTTCTCATGGTTTTGGGTACAAGTAGGAGTTCCTGTGACCCCTGAGACTGTGACCAGGGACATTTTGCCGGTGGCAGAGGGGGAATTTATGTGCTCTGGAGCACCCAGAGGGGAACAAACTGAGGTTTCTCTCTGAGATGGAGGTCTGGATGCAGTTTGCTTTCCTCTAAACCTCCAAAGAACCGCCAAAAGCCACCAAGGGGGGATGACCTCCAGAGAACAAAAGCCTGAAAAACCAGTTTCCTCAGAGCCCAGCCCCTTGATAGAGGGCAGGAGGACTCAACTCTAGCAAGACTGTTTGAAAAGCCATGTGGCAGGCCCCTCCCCCAGAAAGCCAGCCAAAACAAAACAAAACAAAACAAAACAAAACAAAACAAAACAAAACAAAACAAAA
>NW_019154088.1:45497974-45668855 GCF_002288905.1 Enhydra lutris kenyoni
ACCAAGAGGACAACCACCACTACTTCATAGATACAACTTCTATTTTTAATTCGTTCCTACTCTCATACTTTTCAAAATTTTTAAATAATTTTTTAATCTATTTACCATCGTACTGAGATGTTCAGTACAACAAATTCCATAATAACCTTTTAACTTGAACTTTTTTGACACATATAACTGTGTTTTTCTTTTGCTTTTCTATTTTTAATTTTTTAATTTAAATTTTTTTTAATATTCATATAGAGATAAGCTTCAAGGTAATCCTCTTTCCCCAATCAATGCTACCCCTATATATAAACCAGTTTTAATCCCTCTTTATCTCAGGAAAGTTGAGTCCTTTAACAAAAATATCAAGATAGATCCAGAAAGAATAAAAGTAACCTTCCTTTTCCACACTGAGAATTTATAACCACCCTCCCATCTTTTTCTTCTGTCAGTGTTTCTGTATATTTGTTTTTGTTCTGATAGTGTATAAATCTTATACTTGGGGTTCATTTTGGCTCGGTTCTTTTTTTTTTTTTTCTTCTTTCTTGTCATTTACTTTTGTCGATCTTTTTATTTGTCTGTTTTTGTTTGTCTACTTTATAAATCTTACCTTTGGGGCCCATTTGGGCTGGGTCTTCTCTTTTCTTTTTTCTTTTTTTTTTTTCCCTGTCTTCTCTTTCTCTTTTTTTTTCTTTTTTCTTTCTTTTTGGTGGGGACTCTCCATTGCTCAGAATTGTTCCAGAGTGCAACTTGCCTGCACCATGGTTGATACATTCAGTTACACATCCCTTTAGCCATCTCTCACCAAAATGACTAGGAGGAGGAAGCCCAACAGAGGAAAAATTCAGAGACTGTGCCCTCTCCATCAGAGCTATTGGATACGGACATAAACAGTATGTCGGAAAGGGAATTCAGACTAACAATTATCCAGGCAATGGCTAGGTTGGAGAAAGCCTTTAATGACAAAATGGAATTGATTGGGGCAGAACAGAAAGCCACCAGGCATGATGTTAACAATGCTCTCAATGAGTTCCAATCTAATCTAAATTCTCTAGCAGCTAGGGTAATTGAGGCAGAAGATAGAATTAATGAGCTAGAGGACAAACTGATAGAGAAAAAGGATCAGGAGGAAGCCTGGAACAAACAGCTTAGAAACCATGAAAACAGAATTAGGGAAATAAATGATGCCATGAAATGTTCCAATGTCAGAATTATTGGAATCCCTGAGGGGGAGGAGAAAGAAAGAAGACTAGAGGATATAGTTGAACCAATTATCCATTAAAATTTTCCCAATCTGGTGAATGGAACCAGTGTTTGTGTCCTAGAGACAGAAAGATCATAGAATCTAGAAAGACCTTGAGACACCTGATTGTGAAAATGATGAATCATAATTTTAGACAGGAGCTCTTGAAAGCAGCTAGGGGGAAGAGATTCCTTACATATGGAGGAAAGCCCATCAGAATAATGTCATACCTGTCCACAGAAACCTGGCAAGCCAGAAAGGGCTGGCAAAATGTATTCATGGAACTAAATGAGAAGAACATGCAGCCAAGAATACTTTATCCAGCAAGACTGACATTCAAACTGGATGGAGAGATAAAGAGTTTCTAAGACCAGCAAAGTTTAAGAGTATGTGGCCACCAAGCCAGCACTACAAGAAATATTATGGGGGGGGGGGGTTCTATAAAAGAAGAAAAAAACCCAAGAATATCATTGAACAGAAATTTATGGAGACAATGTATAGAAACAAAGACTTCACAGGTAACACGATGTCCATAAAAACATATCTCTCAATAATTGCTTTCAACATGAATGGCCTAAATGAGCCCATAAAATGGCACAGAGTTGCAGATTGGATAAAACAGCAAGACCCATCCATTTGTCTACAAGAGACCCATTTTGAACCTAAGGATACATCCAGACTGAAAATGAAGGGATGGAGAATCATCTTTCATGCCAATGGGCCTCAAAAGAAGGCTGGGGTAGCGATTCATATCAGATAAATTAGATTTTCAACTAAAGACTGTAGTTAGAGATACAGAAGGACACTACATCATTCTTAAAAGGTCTATCCACCAAGAAGATCTAACAATTGTACGTATTTATGCCCCCAATATGGGAGCAGCCAACTGCATAAGACAACTGTTAATTAAGATAAAGAGTCATATTGATATGAATACATTAATAGTAGGGGATCTTAATATGCTGCTCTCAGTAATATATAGATCATTCAAGCAGAAAATCAATAAAGAAACAAGAGCATTGAATGACACATTGGGACCAGATGGACCTCATAGATATATACAGAACATTCCACCCTAAAACAACAGAATACTCATTCTTCTCGAGTGCACATGGAACCTTCTCCAGAATAGACCACATACTGGGTCACAAATCAGGGCTCAACTGATACCAAAAGACTGAGATTTTTCCCTGCATATTCTCAGATCACAATGCTTTGAAACTGGAGCTCAACCATAAGGAAAAGTTTGGAAGGAATTCAAACACCTGGAAGCTAAAGACCACTTTGCTTAAGAATGCTTGGATCAACCAGGAAATCAAAGAACAACTTAAAAAATTATGGAAACCAATGAGAATGAACACAATTTGGTCCAAAACCTATGAGATCCAGAAAAGGTGGTCCAAAGGGGGAAATATATAGCCATCCAAGCCTCACTCAAAAAATTTTAAAAATCCAGAATACACCAGCTGTCTTTACACCTTAAAGAACTGGAGAATCAACAACAAATTAAGCCAACTCCACACACAAGAAGGGAAATAATCAAGATAAGAGCAGAGATCAATGAGATAGAAACTAGAGATACAGTAGAATGCATCAATGAAACTAGAAGCTGGTTTTTTGAAAGAATCAATAAGATTCATAAACCATGGCCAAACTCATCCAAAGGAAAAGAGAGAAGAGCCAAGTTAATAAAATTATGAATGAAAAGGGAGATATCACAACTAACACCAAGGAAATAGAAACAATCATCAGAAATTATTATCAACAGTTATATGCCAAAAAGTTAAGCAACCTAGATGAAATGGATGCATTCCTGGAAAACTATAAACTTCCAAAACTGAATCAGGAAGAAATTGATAGCCTGAATAAACCAATGTCTAGCAACGAGATTGAAGCAGTGATCAAAAATCTCCCAAAAAAACAAGAGCCCAGGACCTGATGGATTCCCTGGGGAATTCTATCAAACTTTCAAAGAAGAAATAATACCTATTCTCCTGACGCAGTTTCAAAAAATTGAAGCAGAAAGAAAACTCCAGACCCTTTTTATGAAGCCAGCATTACCCTGATCCCCAAACCAGGCAAAGATCCCACCAAAAAGGAGAATTTCAGACCAATATCCCTGATGAATATGGATGCTAAGATTCTCAACAAGATCCTAGCTAATAGAATCCAACAGTACATTAAAAAGATTATCCACCATGACCAGGTGGGATTTATCCCTGGGTTGTGAGGGTGGTTCAACATTCACAAATCAATCAATGTGATAGAACAAATCAATAAGAGAAGAGAGAAGAACCACATGGTCCTCTCAATTGATGCAGAAAAAGCATTTGACAAAATCCAACATCTGTTTCTGATAAAAATGCTTCAAATTATAGGGATAGAGGGAACATTCCTCAACTTCATAAAATCTATTTATGAAAAAACCACAGCGAATATCATCCTCAATGGGAAAAAGCTGACAGCCTTCTCTTTGAGATCAGGAACATGACAAGGATGCCCACTCTCACCACTCTTGTTCAGCATAGTATTAGAAGTCCTAGCAACAGCAATCAGACAACAAAGAAAAATAAATGGTGTTCAAATTGTCAATGAGGAAGTAAAACTCTCTCTCTTCGCAGATGACATGATACTTTATATGAAAAACGCAAAAGACTCCACCCTCGAATTACTAGAACTCATTCAGCAATTCAGTAATGTGGCAGGATACAAAATCAATGTACAGAAATCAGTTGCTTTCTTATACACTAACAATGAAAGTACCGAAAGGGGAATTAGAGAACCAATTCCATTTACTATAGCACTTAGAACCATAAGATACCTGGGAATAAACCTAACCAAAGAGGTAAAGGACCTGTACTCGAAGAACTACAGAACACTCATGAAAGAAATTGAAGAAGACACAAAAAGATGGAAGACCATTCCGTGCTCATGGATTGGAAGAATAAACATTGTTAAAATGTCTATACTGCCTAGAGCAATCTATACTTTCAATGCCATTCTGATCAAAATTCCACTGGCATTTTTCAAAAAGCTGGAGCAAATAATCCTAAAATTTGTATGGACTCAGAAGAGATCCCGAATTGCTAAGGAAATGTTGAAAAAGAAAAACAAAACTGGGGGCATCGCTTTGCCTGATTTCAAGCTTTACTACAAAGCTGTGATCAACAAGACAGCATGGTACTGGCATAAAAATAGACACATAGACCAGTGGAACAGAGTAGAGAGCCCAGATATGGACCTGCAAGTCTAGGTCAAATAATCTTTGACAAAGCAGGAAAAAATATACAGTGGAAAAAAGACAGTCTCTTCAATAAATGGTGCTGGGAAAATTGGACAGCTATGTGTAGAAGAATGAAACTCGGCCATTCTCTTACACCATACACAAAGATAAATTCGCAATGGATAAAAGACCTGAATGTGAGGCAGGAATCTATCAGAATCCTAGCAGAGAACATAGGCAGTAACCTCTTCGACATTGGCCACAACAACTTCTTTCAAGATATGTCTCCAAGGCAGAGGAAACAAAAGCAAAAATGAATTTTTGGGACTTCATCAAGATCAAAAGTTTCTGCACAGCAAAAGAAACAGTCAACAAAACAAAGAGACAAACCACGGAATGGGAGAAGATATTTGCAAATGACAATACAGACAAAGGGCTGATATCCAGGATCTATAAAGAACTTCTCAAACTCAACACACACAAAACAGGTAATCATGTCAAAAAATGGGCAGAAGATATGAACAGACACTTCTCCAACGAAGACATACAAATTGCTAACAGACACATGAAAAAATGTTCATCATCATTAGCCATCAGGGAGATTCAAATCAAAACCACATTGGGATACTACCTTACACCAGTTAGAATGGCCAAAATTAGCAAGACAGGAAACATCGTGTGTTGGAGAGGATGTGGAGAAAGGGGAACCCTCCTACACTGTTGGTGGGAATGCAAGTTGGTGCAGCCACTTTGGAAAACAGTGTGGAGATTCCTTAAGAAATTAAAAATAGAACTTCCCTATGACCCTGCAATTGCACTACTATGAATTTACCCCAAAGATACAGATGTAGTGAAAAGAAGATGTAGTGAAAAGAAGGGCCATCTGTACCCCAGTGTTCATAGCAGCTATGGCCACAGTCATCAAATTGAGGAAAGAACCAAGATGACCTTCAACGGATGAATGGATAAGGAAGATGTGGTCCGTATATACTATGAAGTATTTTGCCTCCATCAGGAAGGATGAATACCCAACTTTTGTATCAACATGAATGGGACTGGAAGTGATTATTCTGAGTGAAATAAGTCAAGCAGAGAGAGCCAATTATCATATGGTTTCATTTATTTGTGGAGTATAGGAAATAACACAGAAGACATGGGAGATGGAGAAGAGAAAGGAGTTGGGGGAAATTGGAGGGGGAGATGAACCATGAGAGACTGTGAACTCTGAAAAACAATCTGAGGGTTTTGGAGGGTTGTGGGGTGGGAGTTTGGGTGAGCCTGGTGGTGAGTATTATGGAGGGCACATATTGCATGGAGCACTGGGTGTGGTGCATAAACAATGAATTCTGGAACACTGAAAAGAAATTAAAAATATAAAAAAAACCATATAAAATGTCCCATTTTATGAGACATCTGAAAGAATCAAAGCCACATCTACAGGTCTATCTTAAACTCCAAATCTGAGAACAATTTTAATGTATTTTGACTTTATAAATTCTATATTAAAACAAAGAAAATCCTGAATACTCATTTTTTATAAGATTAAAATTTTAGGTAGGGTTTTTCCTTTAAAAAACCAAGAAAACAACAACAACAAAAAAAACCCCGCCACAACCAAATACAAAACTTTTTTTCTGCATTTCACAGCACTGGTTATTATATGTGTTTTCCTTATAAAATCTTTTGACTTTATAAACTGTGTACAGTTGGATTTTAACCAGTCAGCTTCTTGAAAATTTGTGCAAATAAATAAAAATATGAAAATTAAAAAAATCACTGTTCAGTAATAAGGAATTGCACTTTATTTTTTTAAATTAATGATTTTTAAGAACTTGTTTATGTATTTTTAAAATATTTATTTATTTATTCACTTACTTAAGATTTTATTTATTTGAGAGAGAGAGAGAGAGAACTTGAGTAGGTTGAGAGGCAAAGGGAGAAGCAGACTCCTTGTTGAGCATGGAGCCTGATGAGGGACTCTATCCCAGGACCCTGGGATCATGACCCAAGTCAAAGACAGATGCTCAAGTACTGAGCCACCCAGTTGCCCAAGAGTTGCACTTCATTTTGAATGAGAAAACCTAAATTCAGTTCAATAATTAAAATGTCTACTCATATGTATTAACCAAAAGTTTCTTTTTGGGGTTCCTGGGGGGCTCAGTTGGTTAAGTCTCTGACTCTTGGTTTTGGCTCAGGTTGTGATCTCAGGGTGATGAGATGAACTTGCCCATTGGCTCTGTGCTCAGTGGGGAGTCTGCCTGAAGATTCTCTCCCTCTACTCCTTCCCCCACATGTGCACATGTGTGCTCACTCTCTCTGGATCTGTAAACTAAATAAATAAATCTTTAGGAAGAAAGAATAAAAATAAAACAAACAAAAAACCCCCCAAATTCCTTCTTGATTTAAGATGGAGGCCTCTCTTATCCCTCAGTGTAGAATTTTGCAGGTCTAAAAACTGTAGCTGAAAGCAGGACATGGTTGAATTTTGCTTATCAAATGTTTAGGCTTATGTTACTTGAGGAAGCAAGGATTGTGGGAAGGAGATATGGGAAAAGAATCGTTCTTTCCTGATGAACGTCAAGGTGAGCTGGCATTAGTTCCCTCTGAACTTAGCAGATGCTTAAAGATGACATTTTAGGTTTACCTGTTGTCTTCCAATTGCCAAGCACTCAGTTTTCATCCCTTCTGAACCAGTTTTTGGGTGGAAGTGGGAGGTCATCTAAAGATTAACAACCTTTTTGTCTACTACCTTCTTTTCAAATCTATATATGTAGGGATCTGATATCCTTCTTTGTAATGCATCTATTATGTTAAGGTCTCAGCATCATCCACTTCTGACATCCTGTTCCATAAATACTTGATTACACCTCTAACTTGTTAGTGTTGTTGCATTTATCTCTCCCCTTGAGGATAGACTCAGAAAGTGTCACTGCCTTAGATGTCAATGGGTACTTTAAAACTCATAAGATAAATTGGAAAGTAATTTTTCAGAAAGTTGAACCAATTTATAATTCACTAATGATGCTCGAAAGTGTACCTATTAGTAAATCCTAGCCTCCAACATTTCATTATTATTCTTTTGATGATTCCATGAGTGAGAAAAATGAATTGTCTGGATGCTTTAATTTACATGAGTTTAATTATTAGCAAGCTTGATCCTCTGTGCGTATGTCTACCAGATGTCTGTCTTCTCTCAAATTTTATCTACCCATGTGACTTATCCATTTGCTGAGAATGCAGTTTTGCTCAATGCTTTAAATACATACATGCAAAATAATGTATAGTACAGTATAACTAACAGGCATAATGTTTAATATAATTAGTAATTAAACTAGTCATGACTTAACATAAGATCTAAAGCATTATCTACATATTTGGAGCCCATCTGGTGTGAAACTTCTGCTATAGCAAGACGATTTTTATTAACAATATTTTATAAATATTATAAGTTGTTGCTTTTATTAACATTTTTCATGTATAATTTTTAGTTGTTAAGTTAAAAAATAAACATTGAGGATGTTGTGTGCAAATGAGTTGGAAATATAATTTATATCTTTGTAATTTCACTCTTACCATCCACAGTGTCTTTATATCTACTTAATCTGTAATATCTTTCTATAGTTCTGTAGTATCTCTAATATCTTTCTGTAGTTTTCTTTGTTCATTCAGGTCCCTGATTTTTACTTAAGTTTGTATATATAGAATGTATCATTTATTGTTATAATAACTAATAGTTTTATACTTTTATATACTATTTATTGTATTTTCTAGTTGTTTTATTCTGGTTTCAATTTGAAAGCAATTGATCTTTCCAACTATATTTAGTGATTGGCCAGCTAACTAAAATTTGTTTCATTTCTCTGTAATATGACTTTGTCTCATTAGCTATTCATTTATTATTGTATCTTACCACATTATAATGGATATGCTTTTTTGTTATAATATAATCTTATGCTGAATGAAATAGTTTGTATTCCCTATTAATATTGATTATATTATTTAAGGTGTACTATTATCAAAAGCATCTTTCTTCTTTTATTATTGAATATTTTATTATTTTGGTTTTTATCAAAAATGGATGTTTATTTTTTAATGAATATATTTTCCATCTTTGTGCCAATCATTTATCTGACATTCATCTAAAATGGTGTTATATTAACTCTATAACTTACTTTCTTGATGGATTGAGTTCCTAAGGAATTACAGAAAATCATTGAGAAGTCTTACTTTGTTTCTAGATTCTGACTCACACAAAGGTGGACCCAGGGTAGGGGACCAATCATCCATATTCTGGGATATAGACCTTCAATATCTAATCTGACAGACACTGCAGAAGGTAAGAATAATTTTTCTTTTTGTTCATTTTCAAGCTTTTTTTTCTGTTTTAAAACACATAGGGATCTATAATTCTATTTTTTCTTCCATTATTGCTTTTGAAATTAGTAAAAATTTGGAATTAGTAAAAATTCCCTCAGGTAATGGAAAAAGACTAATGTTATTCTGAATATACAAATAGACTTTTTCCAATGGGACTTGAGTACTCTCACAGAATAATTTTGATTATTGTTTTCTTTTGGAATTAATTTTCCCATTATCAAATTATATTTTTATTTGGGTAAAGTAATAACAATAAGCATATTTTATTTTAAATGTTTTATGTGTTCATACTATTTCTCAATAAGTAAATTTGTAGGAAATGAATTATTGTGGTCACTATATAGTACTCAAGAGGGACAGAAATAATCATACAATATGATGCCAGAAAATAACCAATTATTTTTATCCATTAGGATGTTTCTGACTGTGAATAAAAGAAAAGCCAAAATTGCTTAAATTGTAATAAAATGTAGTGTTTCATATAAAATGTAGAGCAGGCTTCTTGATTGATTGATCCAGTGACTCAAAAATAGTATTAAGTCCCCAGATTCTGTCAGCCTCTCTGTCTATTGTCCATATTGTACATTTCCTCAGCTTATTTCTATATCTGGTTATAGAAAGACTGTCATTTTCCAGGGATTACAGTTTGCCTAGTTCACATCTGACAGAAGAGAAATTGAGAACTCCTCATTCCCATTCCTTTCCTTTAGTCTAATTATGCCAGCCAGCTCACATGCCCTACCAAACCAATAACCAACACTCAGGGAAATCTTTGCACTGATTTTGTGTACTGGACCAGCCCTGGATTACTGGACTAGCAGTGAATTTGTGATTGCTACTGATTTTCACTAATCGAGACCCACATCAAACTCTACTACTGCCAGAAAAAGGGAGAAACACAGATTACGTTGGGATTTTGCATGTTGGGTGCTTCCCTAAACGTTATCATTCATTATCTTATATTCAAGGTATCTTTGTGTGTATGCCTATCTTCTCTTCCAGTGGAAACAAAGCTTCTTAAAAGTAGGAACGATTTTTTAGCTGTTAGTACCTTTTCAGGTCTTAAAGTGTTTTAAAATAGCTATTTCATGAACATTTGCTAAATGAAGTGTGTAGTTTACTACTTCTAATTTTATTATTATTTTTTTTAATATTTGGGAAATAGACCTCCTGGCTTTTTTGGTCATAATTATAGTTTCTTAATTTTTTGCTTTGAAATCTGCTTATTTATGGACACATTTTGCCATATGATTTTCCTAAACATGGTTCTATAGGTAAGTGACCTACTTATATTCATTTCTGTAAATAATAGGTGTATATAGTTTCTTTCATTCTATAAACCTTGCCCTGATGTGCTCTGTTACTTTCAAATGCCTTGCTACCATTGGAAATATAATGTTTCTATACTTCTAAAACATTTGGTGTTTATGAGATTCTATATCATTCATTTAAAATCCTTAAAACAGAGTTGTGTTTTCTTTGAAATTGAAGTCATTTTTCTCATGATGAAATTTTAAAAAATATGATTTTTAAAATTTCCATGGGATGTGGAGTGCCTGGGTAGCTCAGTCAGTTAAGCGTCCAAATCTTGATTTCAGCCTAGGTCATGATTTCAAGGTCATGAGATGGAGCCCCAAGTCAGGCTCTGTGCTGGGTGTGGAACCTGCATAAGATCTCTCCTCCTACAAAAAAAAAAGATTCTCTTTCTCCCTCTCCCTCTGCCCAACCCCCACTCTCTCAAATAAATATGTCAATGAATGAATGCATGCATGAATAAATAAAATTTACATGTAATGTTAAACTAATTTGTAATAACATAGGTACTTCACTAAAATTATATTTGTGAAGAGATATCCATTCTGTTTTCTGTCTACTGTGGAAAGTGGTGATCTACTTGTCTAAGGCTAGGGTTTATAGGATTCAATTAGAAATAGGTTATACTTAATGGCATGTTGGTACCTGTGTATTCTGTGAGATAGAACATGGCAGAATTAATTAGGCATATACATTGTTACAGAATTTATAAGTCATCATGTTTAATTTTGTTATTATAAAATAAATTAATATTATCTCATAAATTTCCTTCAGTTTAATTCTTATCATTAATTTAATTTATAACAGAGATATGTAAACTATAAGAGATTTATCATATAACAATTTACTCAATACTTACTAAGCATCAGCAGAAAATATCCTATATACCAAGTACCATGTCAAGCACTGGAGATAAAAGATGAATAAAACAGTTTCCATATTAAAGGAAATAAAAATCTACTAATGCAAATAAAAATAGTGAGATAATCTCATAGAGTAGAGCCATTGCAAAGCTCTAATGATGTGGAAAACCTTTCCAAAACACAGAGAAATCTTTGTACAATTCTGGAGGAGTTAGGAAAGCTTTCCAGATGATAATACCTAATTTGAAACTTAAATGTGTTTTTTTTTAATGATTAATATTCAATTCTTAAACTAAACAAGCAAACAAAATACTAAACAGATTTTGAGACACATGGCTATTCTGCAGGAGAAGCAATATAAAGTATGCTGGTGAAATCTTGTCACAATTAGACTACAGAGCAGGAGATGGGTTAATAGATTTACATTTTGTGCAAGAACTCAGAAGCAAAATAATTTCCTCATTCTCAAATTTGTTTTATATTTAGATAAAAAATCAGTCATACAGATTAATAAACACATATGAAGTGTTAGAATCAGCCAGAAACAGAAAGGACATGAAAGTTTACAAATTCAAGGTGAATAAAACAAAGTTTTGAAAAAAATAGAATTTTAGAGTGGAAGAATATTTCCTTTGAGGAGGAAAGGACCCCTAAAAGGAAGACAGAGCTGAAGAAGAAGAGGACCATAAATATAAAATAAGTAACTCTTAAAATCCCATTGGTTCAAGAAATAAAAAATCTAAATTGCTACAAAGATTGTTCATATGTTACATACACTGCATACCAACTTTGTTTCCCTACTCTTATTAACTATTGCATACTTGACACACAAAAGTTGTCTTTTGAGGTCAGTTCCTATATGCTACAATATTATTCATCTAAATGTTATTGTGCATCTGTTTTCCTAAAATCTGCTCAATTTTATTTTTAAAATTAAAAAAAAAAAAACAATTATCTATTTTGGAGAGAGAGTGAAAGAGAAAGTGTGTGTGCACGAGTGCAGAGAGGGACAGAGGAGGAGGGAGACAACCTCAAACAGATTCCCAGACAAGCTCAGAACCTGACCTGGAGTTCCAGGGGGAGCTGGAGGCAGATCTTCATTCCATGACCCTGAGATCATGACCTGACCAAAGAAGAGTCAGCCACTTAGCTGCCTGAGCCACCCAGGTGCCCCAAGTCTGCTCAACTTTAAAGGTAGCAGGTTTGTTGACATCCTGTAAAATATTTCATGTACTGATATGATAGCTCCCACTTTGTTCTATGCTTAAGTTCTGGCTTTTTATTGTTGTTACCTTTGATAATTACTGTCTTTCATAATTTGCCTTGCACTTTGACTTACATTTTCTAACTTTACCCCTAAAACATATTCAGAAATTATTAGAACAGTTTCAAATAAATGTAGTGATTCATTGACTACATTATACTACCTCTTATGTAGACGATACAAGGAACTTTTCACCTCTGGAAATTTAAATATATTACTTATTATTTATAACCATGTTATCAACTAACTACACTTATCACATAACTACCATATGTTTATTAATTTTCTTCAGGCATGTGGTTCATATAACCCCACAATATAACTTCTTTTGGGGCTGAGTCTGCAAAGACCTAAGAAAATGGGATGGGTGGAATCAAGCTGAACTAGATGTTGATAAGAAAGGAGTAAATGAAAAGAATATTGAAAATTATATTCTTATTTTAAAGTAGAAGATTCTTTTTTGTTTAACTAAAATTAATTAATTTGAGAGCTCTGGTGATAATTCCAAAAGCACACTTCTGAATGTTTTAAAATTTGGCAACATTGTTTGAATACAGGATTTCTACGTTTTTGAATAATTCTAGGCTCTCAGTTGGATGGACGTATTTTGATATTATTATTAAAAGAGAAATTCTAATATTTAAACTTTTTACTTATTACAAAGAAAAAATAGTGTCATAGAAATGATTGAGTTACTTTATTAAAAATATCCATATATAAATATTCTTAATATATTTTAAATATACATCTGATTGAGATGGAAACATCTGATTTACTTTTTTGTCAAAATGGCAATTTATAATTTTAAATTATTTAGCCAGCATTAGAAACAAATATGAGATGTTTTGATAATAAAATAAGTAACTTCACACAGGATCAGATAAACATAGCTTTAAGGGAAGTAAAGATTTTCAAGGATTTTAACAGCAGGTGAACTCTTATCCTTTACCATTATAAAATCCCAAGAAGGAAAAACATGTTCTGTTCTATGCCAGTCATTACAATGGTCAATAAATTAAACTCTATTGCCTGTACTATTATGGGAGAAATTCACAAAATTAAAAAAAGAAATCAACAGAAATCCATGAAACTGTTTCTTTCTCTCTTTTTTTTTTTGACATCTTTTTTTTTCAAATTTTTATTTAAATTCTAGTTAGTTAACATATAATGTAATGGTTTCAGGAGTAGAATTTAGTGATTCATCACCTATATAATACCCAGTGCTAAACACAAGTGTGCTCCTAATACCCGTTCATGAAACTGTTTCTAAATAGCTGTCCATTAACCCACCTTGTTTTTACAAATATCCTTGAGGCGAACAATTAATGTAGAGAGTTAGTTCCTTTATTTGTAGTATAGTATAAATTATAACACCTATAACATGCAGTTCTGTGAAGATTAAATGGAGTAATCCTCTATATCTCAAAGATCTTATCATATTTCCTGGCAAATAACTAGGTATTACTATTATTATTCGAAAATATTTACCATATGTATGTGTGCAGGTATGAGTGTGTGTATTTATAAACATAGAAATGCTGGGGCACCCGGGGGGTGCTGACTCAGTTAAGCTTCTGCCTTCAGCTCAGGTAATGATCCCAGTGTCTTGAGATCTAGCCCCACAGGGAGTATGGTCAACAAGGAGTCTGCTTCTCCTTCCCTCTGCTCTTGTGCTTTTTCTATCCCTCTCAAATAAGTAAAATTAAATCTTAAAGAAAATTCAAAATAAAACAGCAATGTTGCTGCCTTGTTTTGACATGTATATTTATAGATACATTTAAATGGAAAAAACTTAAATTTGGGTTGCATATGCTAGGAGTAAAACTCTTCAGCTTCATTAAACCAAAGACTCAGTACCATTAAGATGTTTTAAAAGAATCATAGGCTAAGTCTTCTGAAATAGCAGCCATGTTTACAAAGCTAATTGAGGTCAATGCTTACAATACGATGTTTTGCACTGAACAATGATAAGGTAAATTTTAATTTTGTAATGAAAAACAGTTATTGATAACAAGGGTTTTACAACACTTACGTGATAGTAATCTCAAAATAATTAGATTTGAAATCAAAAGATGGAGATGAAAAATGTTATTAGTAAGATAAAAATGCAAATGGTAGAAAGTGCAATGTTTTTGTACTAAAGAAACTGTAAAGGTTAATTGGGAGCAAGAACTGAAGAAAAACCATTAATGAGAATTTGGAAATATTCAGAACATTGCTGGAAAACATAGAAGGTGAGTCAAATGCCTAAGTCTACTAAAATTCACATGTAGATCTCTTCCCTGATAATAGCTTTGTGAATATCTGACAAGCATTTATAATATGCATTTCTTATGGAGAAAGTTAAGAATTTAATAATAGACACTTGAAAGTTTAGAGCACAAAAAAGCATTTTGAATGAGTAAGCATTTGATGAGAATTGACCATAGGTACCTATTTTTGGTAAGATTAGATTACATTTCTAATACATATTTATCCAAACCTATATAAAGAATTAAAATTCCTTGCTTTATCTTTTATAGAAATGTTTATAAACATTGAACTCTCACACATCCATATGATAGGAGAAAGCACTCTCAGGCCTTAGCCCTTCCAGAGGAATATCTGATATTAGCTTTCCAGCTCACCAGGAAAAATGAGGCAAAGAATAAGGACTAAAATATGTCTTTTACTTATTTTTCTTAGATTCTTAAATTTACTCTTCCTTGAAAAACTAAAAATTGTTTTGGTGAAATACTATACTCTGATAAAAAACTATCTGTATTTCATTGATTCACCTATCTAAAGTGTGATTCTATTTCTCTATGCATTTTATTATTTATCAAATCAGTCACAAGTAAAATAGTCTTATTTTTCCCTGTAATTTTATAAGCTTTGTGGCTTTCAGTAGAAAATGTCAAAAATGAACCAGCTATTATAATTCTCTATTAGCCTTATTTTTCTTTAGTGCTAAATAAGTGATAGGAATTGTTTTCTACAATATAAAATGCATTATTTTGTTGTACTAATAGGCTACCAACAGGATATATGATTATAAAGCTAAGGGAACTAAATTGTTGGTTGAATGTTAATTTTCTGAAACAATGTACATCCATATTTAGGTAAAAATTTGATTTAAATGAATTATAACTGGCTCAATAGTCACTCTGATTTTATAGATAAATTTTAATATTTCTTGTATCCTGATGATGTTTTCATTCATTTGAATAATTTTTGATTGAAGAGGAATTGAGCTCAATTTTACTATTTGACTTTTCTTAAAAAGTTCCAAGCCCTATTTTTGACAGTTGCCAGTCATGTGGCTTAGAAAGACACTTTCTAAATCATTATTAAAATTTCCAACATACTGACACATTGACATAAATTTCTGGCTCAATTTTGAAATTATAAAAGACTATTGTTCTTAAATTTCCTTTTAAACATTTTTAATTGTGACATTTTGCATCAAGTTAAAAATATGAATACCCTAAGACCCACTGATTTCATTCTTAGGTAGTATTGTACAACAGGATACAAGTACAAGTATTGATAACAGTGCTACTTGTAATTGACCCACATTGGATACTATTCGTACGCATAGTTCTTCAATTCTACACAACAATAGAAGTCACCAAATTAGAGATAAGTAGGATAACATGTGCAAATCTCTAACAGTATTTTAATGTAGTTTTTGTCTATAAAATTAATAATGTTGCACAAATAAAATAACTTATGACACTTTTACAAAATCATAGAGCACTTGATTACAAAAAAGCAAAGTGATTTCCAATTAGATCAACATGTGTATTTAGATAGATTGTATACCTAAGAGGTGTGCATTAAATGTCCTATTATAAAGATCTTAGAACTATTAAAAATAATTTAAAATCCTACAGTTATACTAAAAAGGAAATGGAAACTTAGTCTTCTTATTTGCAGTTAGAAAAATTGGAACTATTGATTTTACAAGCATGCTTTCCTTTCTGGTCTTTGAACAGGTATTGCCTGTAGCTGGTATACTCTGACATTCTTTCTAATTTAGTTCAAATGTTGTCTTTTTCATGGAATTCTTTATTTATTAAAAGTCTATTGGGCTCACAATTATATTTTGTTAAAATAAGTCTTACCACTTATGTTAATGGTATGTTAGAAACCTGCATCCATAGGATTCAATGTAACATCTACTTTGAAGTTTCTGCATTGAATCGCATCATATTAGTAGTAACAGAACCACAGTTCTCTTAAGATACTGAATTTGAATTGATCATCAGATTAGTAGGAGAGAAAATAATTCCTAAAATATAAAATTCATAATTGCTGCACATTTTTAGCATGTGAAAAATAGGACTAAAAAATCCCAATTTTATTTAGTTCCAGAATTTTTCAAGTGAGTATAAAGATGTATCTCTAAAATCAGGGACTTGCTTTGCAGAATGCAATTTTTCTTCCCTCAAAATAATTTATGAAGAGGTACACAGTAGTTTCCTAAAATTTACAAGTATCCTGAAGTTTAACTAGTCGATCTTTCCTGCAGAAGTTGAAGCAACCCATGGAATGACCAAATAGTCAGCAGTCTAAGTCTTAAATCACAGACAGGGTCAAACCACATTTACATGTGTATTATCTGCTCTCATACATTATTCTAGAGCCTGGAGGCTATAGGCAGAGGACCTTGAATCTTGTTGGGTGGCAACTCATAATATTCCCCACTAATCTTGATGTTCCTCAGTCCATACACAAGCTTTTCTTCTATCTTCACGATGGAGCGATGTGTTAGAATAGTTCTCAACTGGACACCCCTTTATCCTGGTCCCTCCTCAGGGTGCTCATCTCTTCCTTTTAAGCTTATTTCTCTAACTATCTGTCACAGTAGAACTGGAAAGTTCATCAAGAGCTCAAGAGAAGTACAACCTCTTCAGGTAGTGAGAAGGGACACAGTCATTACAAACTAATGTGATGTGATTCAATGCAGAAACTTCAAAGTGGATGTTACATTGAATCCTGTGGATGCAGGTTTCTAACATTTCAAATATGCAGAAGTCACTATATAACTTTTTTTTTTTTAATTCAGTCCTCCATCACCTACCTTCCATTGCCTACTTACTACACATCTCTTCCAGATTAGGTGTTGACAGTGTCAGCAAGAGTGGATAAAAGTTCTCTGAGCCCTGGCTGCTAATTAAGCTTTGGAGGGGTGACTGGCTATAAACTCTCTCAGTGTTATTAAGTGATTCTTTGCAACATCATTTAAAAGTTATTTACCTTTGCAGGACTACTCCATAATTCAAAAAAACTACATCCTAAGTGGTTCTATAAGGTTGAGATTGGCTGGGTTATGGACATTGAGGAGGGTATGTGCTATGGTGAGTGCTGTGAATTGTGTAAGACTGATGATTCATAGACCTGTACCTCTGAAGCAAATAACACATTATATGTTAATAAAAAAATACATATATATAAAATGAAATAGATAATAGAAATCAAAAGGACATTTTTTAACATTATTAATTTTTTCTTTTTTAAATTTTAAGCTCTAGAATTTTGGATAATAAACTATAAAAATATAGATAGGTGTGAAATAAATATCTATGTATCCAAACATAATAAACAGTAACAATTTTACAGTTTTCCTTAAAATTCTTTCTTTGATTTTTTTATGTGATAGAAATAAAACACCACAGACGAAGTCAAAGACCTAATTTTTACCTGCCTCCCTCCCCAAGTCATTCACTTCCCTTTTTCTATACAAAAAAAACTAGTACCATATATTTGTTATATATTTTTCAGTACTTTCTATAAATTTTACTTTATATAAGTGGGCCCATGAAGAATACAATAGTTTAATTTACTTAAATGCCATTATACTGTGAATTGTGTGAAATTTCTTTTCTCTTTTTTCTTTTTAAAAAAATTTTATTTATTTATTTGACCGAGAGAAACAGCAAGAGAGGGAGCACTTAAGAGTCAACTCAGATGGGATGCCTGGGTGGCTCAGTTGGTTAAGCAGCTGCCTTCAGCTCAGGTCATGATCCCAGCGTCCTGGGATCAAGTCCCACATTAGGCTCTTTGCTCATCAGGGAGCCTGCTTCTCCCTCTGCCTCTGCCTGCCATTCTGTCTGCCTGTGCTCGCTCTCTCTCCCTCTCTCTCTCTGACAAATAAATAAATAAAATCTTTAAAGAAAAAAAAAAGAGTCAACCCAGAGCCTTGTGTAATGAATGTGCATTTTGTGGAGTTGAAATTTAAAAAGTTAAAGAGAACATCCAAGAGGGTCTATAAATGAAATTTAAAGTATTAAAAGTAAGTAAACTAAAACATAAATAAAATAAAAAATTAAATACAAATGAACTAGAATAAGAATAACATCAGTTATTTCATCAGTAGCACTGGATATTAGAGAACAATGGATTGAGGCTTTTAATTTTTAACAAGAAAACAATTTTCTACTGAGAATTCTGTCCAAAATGAAACAATTAATTGTAAAGGAAGAATAAAGGCATTTTCAGTCATGGTAGTTCACTAAGCTCACCATGCCTAAACCTTTACTTAGGATTTGATTGGAAGATTTACTCACAACAAAATAAGGCACTAAACCAAAAAAGAAGATATGAGAACAAACTTCGGATCCAACCTAGAAAAAAATAAAGGGAAGCTCTAAAACCATATGTAAACAGCAGCTTTTGAAAAGGAATGGTATGATGAGAATTTAGAAAAACCTGAACTTAGGATAATGAGAATTAACAGATGATGAAAATGGAAATTTACTTGAACTTGATGCAGCACATAGTCTTTGTTGAATAATATGGTTGTTCAGAATTAGGGTGAGTAGAACAAAATACAATTATTCTTTGGAACTACCTTGGAACTTACCTTGGAACTACCTTAAAAAATCTTATTTATGTGGTCAAAATTACCCATATAATGTTATTACTTTTAAGCTTTTAGAATCAATCTCAGAAAACTATGTTTATAAAAAGAGAATATGAAAGTAAAGGGATTTGGTGACCATTTAGGAGATGAAAAAATGTGTGAGTATAGGAAAGGAGGAAGGTGCTAATGTTCTCCTTTAATAATGTTGAGTCAAAAGATAGTGTTTGTGGTTTATAGAACAAGAAATGTTTGAAGTTACTTGAAGTGGTAGAGGTAATTAGGAGAGGGACTAGGGATACCTGTATAACTATTAGGGGAGGTAGACAGAGAGAGTTTAAGTCCTGTTTTTTGTCATCAACATTTGCATCACCACTCTGATGTAGATTAGCTAATTTTGGAGTCCTTATGGCAGCAGGTCTATTCTATCTCTATTTAGTAGGGGGCTTGGAAAGCCCAACTTCAAACTCCCATCTGCCTAAACAAGATGGTGCAATGTTAAGATAATATGGTGGGGAGGTGGCCTGCAGTCACTTGGGAGGGTTCTATAGAGCTCTGTGTTGGTATCTTATAGCTGCTATAACCAATTGCCACATACTTAGTGGTTTGAAACAACATAGTTATTATCTTAAAATTCTCAAATTCAGATGCCTGAAATATGTTTCACTTTATTAAAATCAGGGTGTCAGTAGGTAGACATTTGTTCTGGAGGCTCTCAGGGCAATCTATTTTGTTACCTTTTCTGCATTTTCTGGATTGTTTAGCTCTTGGATCCTTCCTCCATCTTCAAAACTGACAGAATAACATTTCACATCTCTTGCCTTCTTCTCTCCGTTTCCACTTTTAAGGATCCATGTCATTACACTGGATTCACAAAGATCATCCAGGATAATCTCCCCATCTCAAATTTGTGCCACATCTACAAAGTCCCTTTTACCATGTAATGAAACATCTCCACAGATTCAAGGGATTAGAGTATGGACATTTCTGGGAGACTATTTTCCCTGCTAAGGAGCCAAGGCTAAAAGTCCGTTCTGTACTAATTGTCTCTACATTTCTATTGTAACTCCTTCCCAGGAAACATAGTTCTCTGACAGGATTGCTTTCCAGCCACCTCCTCAATGTCCCCTTCCTTTAATTCCTAGAATCTAAAAGGGAGATTTCCCAGATGTCATTTGCTCCATCTTCCTGTCTTCACCATTACTGTTGAGTCATTATGATGAATAGACATATTTTCTTTATGCATTTGGAGAACTCTATATTGTCATGTAAAGAAAGAAAAGGTAACAAGAAAGATGTTAAATAAATTTGGAATGTTTTTAAAGATAATTGCATGAATCTCAAGATAAGAGTCTTTTTAAATAATCCTATTTGGCAGATAAAGAGCTGATTTTTTACCTTATTCTTTCTCTTTACTATCTTTTCTGCAAAAAATCCTCATCTTCTCTATTTTGGATAGATGTCTCTCACTTAATAGGGAGAAGGTTAGATACTAAAGAGGCAGAAAAAAAATTTACAAAAATATCCAAATAGTAATGTTAGAAAGTCATTTTCATTTATTATATAATGAGTAGTGGCAAATGTGAAAAAAATATTATTGCTGTGATGTTACTTATTAGAAGTGTCAAAACAAAACAAAACAAAACAAAAACACAGTGATTTAAATTCGCCAGAGTTGTAGGGATAGGGAAGAGAACTTCTGTATTATTTGATTCCTTATCTATGTATATATATGATTTAGATAGGAAAGAAAAAGTTGAGAAAAATCCTAGAAAGTCCTGGGTAAATTTTTAAGAAAATTGATTTGGAGAAGAGTGGAAATTAAACTTTCTTATTTACAAATATTCAATTAAGGAAATATTTGTACAAAGCAGAAAATGTTATTCCATCTGTGTAAATGCAGCACTATGGGATACACCTTAAGAAAACAGATATCTTTATGCTGATTCATAAAATGTGCTACTTTTAGGGCACCTGGGGGGCTCAGTCCATTGAGAGGCAGAGCATCCTTCACTTGGTTTCAGCTCAGGTTCTGATCTCAGGGTTCTGGGACCCAGCTCTGTGTCTGGCTCCAAACTCAGTGGGGAGTCTGGTGGAGATTCTCTCTCTTCCTCTCCCTCTGCCCCTCCATCTCCACCCCCTGTACTCTTTCTCTTTCTCTAAAAAAATTAATCTTTAAAAAAAAAAAAGTGCTACTTTCTCTGGGCAGATGCAGTCACATGCATGAGCTCATAGCCTGCCAAGCAAAATGTCGGCTAAATTTTATCCTGCATGGGCCATCAGCTGGACACCCTCCTAAAATCTACAGTCAGCAAAACCATATGAGGCATTCCTGCATGGATGATTCAATTGTCCAATAATCATAGTTATATTACTGCAAATTGCAGGAAAAATGCAATATATGGAGCTTCAGAATTCAAATTGTTGGTACTTATATTTGCCATAGTTGAGTTTTGATATAAAAACATTTAGAATTTCATTGGCATTTCTGCTGTTTTCAAAAGTTTCATTGTTGTAGAGCCAATAGCAACATTGCATTTTTTTCTTAATTCTTTAAAGTCAGTTTTGCACCAGCAACAAAGTAGCATATCTTGGGGAAAAGGGATGGTCCCTTTACTGTGGAGAATTTGAGAATAGTCAAATAATCTATAAATCATTTTGCTTTTTATGATGACCATGAACTGGAATTTTTTTTTTTTTTTTTTTTGGAACTGGACATTCTAAATAGCATCCCTGAGAAAATATTGTTCCCTGAAAAGAATAATATTTTATTCAAATTATAATGACAATTGCTACAGTTACTATTGAATTTAAGTGGTATATATACAATATCAAAGTAGTTTGTTTAATTCTTAAAACTTAATTTATTATCAATTTATTTATTATTGTTTTATATTTCATTTATTTTATTTTTTATACTTAATGTCACATGTTACCTACTAAGAAACATTGCATCCTATGTGAAAGGTAATATGGAGAATTCATAGTTATATATATATTCACTTCCTGACATGCAGATTCAGCTACCTGCATTCATTTCTGGAGCACATTTTGAATTATTCCAGCTTGATTCTAATACACTTTGTATCATCAACTGCTATAGTACTACATTTCACTGAATTTACAACATTATTACAATCTTATTGACTGTATTCCCTCTATTGTACATATATTCTGGTTATTAATATATTATTGATATTGTAGTGCAGTATTCTTCTTGACCAGCTTTTCTGAAAACTCAATTGATATAATATATTCCTACCCTCGCATTTAGGTCTCTTGAACCTTATTTTAATATTTTGATTAAAATGATATAGAATATAAATAGGAAATATACACAAAACTTGCATCTCGAATTCTGAGTGCAATATTAAGTTCAGCCCTGACCTTACACAAAAGTTTTGTTGGCTTTATCGTTATCTTTTCTCCAATGTATGTTTCTTTTTTTTTTTTTTTTTGGTATCATGAAATTTAATAATATATTTCTTCCCATTTTATTCATAGTGGGCATATCTATAGGCATGTATGGCACATAGTAGGCATTCAAAAAATGGTAGCTATTATTATTTAACTGAAATATCAGTTGATATATTGCTGTTGTTTAAAATTTAATTTAAAAAAATGACCTGAACTCACAAATTCTATGTCATGTCTAATGTCTTTCTAATTTTCTGTACATCTCTGTGTGTTTAGGTCTTCCTTAATAGTTTTTACCTCACATTCTTGCTTCTCTTGCTGGCCAAGAGCTTTTATGGACAAAAGTGACTAGTTTTTTATTATAATTTATTTTCAATATGTTAGGATAATAAAATCCAGTTACTCTTAATGTTCAATAGAGACTGCCATGCACACAAAACCTGAATGAATGTGGGGAAAATCGAAAATCAGGCATAAGGGAAGATGAAGTGAAGCAAGAGTCAGAGCCAAGGTACATTTCTCGCTAGTCATCTGTTTGGCACCCCCTCTCTCTATGGGACCTCTGTTAGTCTGTATGGACTAATATATGCTCTGGAAAGAAAACAAATAAAAAAATATCAGTGGCTCTCCACTATGAAACTTCATTCTACCATGCTACAGTTTCCACATGGGTGAGGTTGGTGCTTAGGTCCACAGAACACTCAGATCCCCAGGAAGCGAGCAGCACCACCACCTTACAGGCAGGTGAGTTTGGAATAAGCAGCTTTCTCTGGCATGTAGACTTGGAAAAATAAACCTGGAGAACCATGCACAGGGTTCTCAATGCTTTACTTAGCCAGAAGTGTCAAATCACTTTTCTTCATGTGTCATTGGCCAGAACTAGCAACATGACCCAATCTAATTGCCAGAGAGGTTGAGAGAAGTGAGGGAGGAAATGACAAGTTTGGTGAACACCACTGTCACAGTGCTGTTCCTTATTCTTGCTGGCAAGTGCATTTTTGTCTCTTGATATGAGTGCCGTGTCTTGAAAACTTCTCTCTCGTTTCTCTCCATCCCTGTTTGGATTTCCAAACATTGTCTGCATCTGTATTCTCTAACTCAAAGTTTTGAATGCTCTCTTGATAACTATGAATAGATGTAGAATTCCTTATTGCCTGTTTCACAAAATGGTTATACTCATTGAGTGTCCCCAGGCTCTTTGAAATGAGGAAAAGTCTCAGAATAGGCATTAAAATCAATTTTAAAAATGTGACTCCATTCTAAAATTTGGTCAACTCCCTATTACTAACAACTGCCTCTTGTCTCTATGCCCCAAAAGCTCAGAAGATTTTGAAATCCTCTATCACTAGACACTAGAGAAATGAATGGTTAGAAAAAGACTCAGTTAACTCCCTTTCCCTACTTTTTTCACACAGTTTTCCTAGTCACAGAACTTCCTGCCTGTCTAGAATATTGCTTCTCTATTTATGCAAAATTTAAAGTGTTTGAGGGAAAAGATCAATGAAATAAGACTACAGACAGGTAGAGAATTATGTAGAAAATTTGGTTTGTTGGTTGGTTGGTTTTCCTTTAAGGAGATTTGCTCCTGGGATTTGCATAATACATCATGTAATGAAAACTCAGGAAAAATATAAGATAGAGAGATGTTCTTTTAAAGCTTACATCATGGGAGATTTAAGAGTATGGGTATGCTCCAAAAATGAGCTATTAGGAAGAGTGGGAGAAAAGAACTTTGAGTCCTAACACCTAAACTTATCAATGAAATAATGACTCCTTGAGCATTGAGGAAAATACAGCTGGAGAGAATGGCAAGGAGTTCTATCCTGATGGAGGGCCCTCCATATGAAAAATATGATGAAAGTAGAAATAATATTCCCCATTCCCTATTTTTAATCATTTAGGGTTAGCCATCAAGTCTGTGATTAACTAGGGATATGGTTTATACCTCCTAAAATATTCCTTCCTTCAAAAGGCCATAGCCTCTTGTATGTATTTGTAAGAAAAATAGCAGAAGGCTTAAAATTTTACCTCAGGAGATGCCAAATGACCCAAGTAGTAAGAGATTAAATTAAATTCAAGAATACTCTGCCCATAGGCAAAAATGGATCCCTTCTTTTGTTTTCTGTCTTAGTATGACCAGAAACTTTTCCTTTTGATCAATATGGAGTAAGAAGAACTGGATTTACCTTGTCTAAAACAATAAAATCAACAACAACAGAACAGTAAAAGAATAGAAAAAAATGAAATAATTATTTTAAAAACACTAAACATTAAACAATGAAGAAAAGGGAAATGGGCAACAAATAAGGTAAACCCTGTCATTGCCCAACTCACTGTACTGAGTTTCCTGATCACAGTGCAGGGAGTGGAAACTGAGGTGGAGTCCAGCATATTCCTAAAGTTGAAGAGACAGAGCTGAGGATCTGGAGAGATCACGGATACCAGAATTCAGAAGACAAAGTAAGAGAGAGGGGAGACAATCATGGGAGGAGAATACAAGAGACTTTTTTTCTTTTTTAAAGATTTTACTTATTTATTTGACAGAGAGAGACATAGCGAGAGAGGGAACAGAAGTAGGGGGAGTGGGAGAGGAAGAAGCAGGCTTCCCGCCCAGCAGGGAGCCAAATCCCGGGGTTAGATCCCAGAACCCTGGGATCATGACCTTAGCTGAAGGCAGACACTTAATGACTGAGCCACCCAGGTGCCCCGGGAATCTAAGAGACTTGGAGGGAGTTCTCCTAAGATACTAAGCAAGCATTTAGTCACACATGCACATGAAGAAAATCCCTGCGGGAAAATAACTTTCTAATAATAAAATAGGAGAACAGTGTCTGATGTTCAAACAAGGCTATGAACAGTGTCCTTTCATACCAGCTAAACTGGAAAAAACAAATCATTAAATAATGGAATATTGAACAGAATATGAAGGAAGGTCTTGATTCACATGTAATAAGCCCTAGGCTGACCACTGCTCCAGGCTCACATAACAGAACATAAAGCCAAGACACAAAAGTACAAAATATTTCCAAGTAACTTAACTACACCTCAGAACAGAGCTTAAGAAGAATTTTAGGAAAAAAATTATCCAGCATATAACAAAATAAAATTCACAATGTCAGGAATCCTTCAAAGATTACCAGGAATGCAAAGAAGGGGGAAAAGACAACCCAAAATGAAGAGAAAAATCAATTAATCAAGAGTCAGAAATAACACAGATATCTGAATTATCAGAAAAAGTCATTAAAAATAGTTTTCAAAATTAGATTAAAAAGTAGAGATATAGAAGATATTATTGAAAGATCAAAATCAAACTACTAAAATATGAAAACTATAATATCTGAGAATAAAAAAGTCTGAATAGAATAAATGCCATATTAGATATTACAAGTGAATATATCAATGATTATGAGGATATATCAATAGAAACTATTCAAAGCAAAGTGCAAATTGAAAAAAATGTAAAGTTACTTGTAAGATAACTTCAAACAGATTCCTATATATGAAACTATAGAATTTCAGTGAGAGGGATAGGAAGGACAGAAAAAAATTGAATAAATAATGGTCAGTGAATTCACAAACATGATGGAAATTATAAATGCATATATATAAGAACCTCAATAAACTCCAAGAACAAGAAATATGAAGAAAACTATACCAACACATGTCATAATCAAAAGCAACAATGAATAGAAAATCTTTTTTTTAAAGATTTTTATTTATTTATTTATTTGATAGAGAGCGAGCGAGATCACAAGTAGGCAGAGAGGCAGGCAGAGAGAGAGGGGGGAAGAAGGCTTCCTGCTGAGCAGAGAGCCCGATGTGGGGCTCAATCCCAGGACCCTGGGATCATGACGTGAGCCGAAGGCAAAGGCTCTAACCCACTGAGCCACTCAGGCATCCTGAAAAAAAATCTTAAAGCATACAGAAAAAAAGATGTAGTATACAGAGAAATGAAGATGCAGATGAAGGAACATTTCTCATGAGAAATAATACGAGCTAAATGACAGATGAAATGTCTTTAAAACACTCAAAAAGTTTAGGAATGGGGAATAAAGTTGTTCATAAAGACACAGCCTTTATGATGAGATCATGTCTAAGTGAATATAATATGGGGGTGATAAAGGATTCCATCCATTTGTCAAAGCCCATAGAACTATACACCACAGAGTAATTTTTAGTATATGCAAACAGCAACAAACACAATAAAAACAAACCAGGCTGTGACAAATGTATCTAACTGCATCACAAATGAATCACATAATAACACTGAAGTGTCTGAGGAGGAAAGTAGGTGATCTAAGTAAGTTTAGAAAACAGTATTTTGACTGTACACTATAAAAAATAGTAAAAACAGAACAAAAATACTGTCTCAAACATTTTATTGTAGGGGTATCTTTCTGCATGTAATATACAAATCTTGGCTTAAGTACTCACTAAATGATCACTTATTACCTCTGTTTATGCTTTTTTGATTTGGTGTTTCATAAAAATGGCTCTAAATCTTCCCTGATTTGAAGGGTATTTGGGGTGGGGTACAACAAATTATACTATGAGATAAGTTGTACCCAAAATTATTTTTGAAGAATCCTAGGAAGCTCCTTAACTGAGCTGGAGGTGATACAGTTGGGGTACAGTCTATTGAATGGTAGTTAAGATGGAGTAGTGATGAGATCATTGGGAGGGAGGAGGCCCAGTAATTGAGAGGCTGAGCTATTGGAGGGATGGCTTTAATCACAATACTATGACATGATTTATGACAAAAAAATAATCAAATGTAAAAACATGTGTAAATATTAATTGAATAGCTTCAATATATCTTGTTAGTCTTGGGACTTACTTTTTGACCTCTGTTGAGAAAGAGGGGTCAAGGGCTGGTATGGTTGAGTGAAAGGAGGAGCCTGAGAGTTCGTGAAGCCCAAGAAAGGAATAAAAGGAGCAAGCAACTAGGAAAGATGGAAAGAGTTGAAGTTATCCAAACTGTCTTTATTCATATAGAAAAATGTTATAAAATGTTATTTATTTGAAGATAATCAGAATATTACTTTGAATAGTCCTTCCGTTGTCAGAATTAGATGATTCTATAGGGCATAATTCCTAGGAAGAATTTCTTAGCCAAGCAAAAATCTTCAAATCCTGTTGATAAAAGACTCTCTATAGCAGAAATGGTATTTATTTAAAAAGCAGAAAATCTGGCTCCAAGGAGCACAGTTAACATCCTTGGATATGGTGTTTACCTGAACAGATGCTCCGGTACTTTTATTTCAAGTAGCAAATGAGGCTACATGTATTTGCAGAATTAGCACATATAACAGATGAAAATTGGATGCTGTACCCATTTTCACTGTTATGGGGATTGTGCTGTGAGACACCCTAGATGTTACTTTTTGGCAAACAGTTGTTATTTTTTTTTGTCTGGGGCTCAGAAGATTATCTTATGATTCTGGATATGTACCAAACTCACTCTCTAAGCATCTGGTCTAATTTAGTCAAGCAGATAATATAAATGGACTTCCTTACTAACAAGGTAATGTGTAAAATGACAGTTCACTTGGTTTGGGAATCCTTCATGAATAACACTACCTTTCCCATTCAGTGTGATGCACTTCACTATTAATGAATGATAGCTCTTGGCCGAACAGAAGGCTTCATGTTCAACATGGAGACAAATTTCTTAATTTATACTGTGTGTTACAACTTCCTTTGGGCTCTACTTGCTTTCATTATAGTATAAAATTTTAATAGGTGCTGAAAAGCAGACTGCTACAAATCCAGTAAAAATTGTTGGTTATTTTTATTTTTCTTTTATATATTTACAATGCTGCCTCCCTTTTCATAACTTCATTTCGTATTTTTGATATTACTTATTCTTTCATTTATTCATTCAGAATCCAAACTGGAAACTGAATCTTGACAATGAACCAGATAGGTGATGTCAATATATATATGTGTTCCATTATTCTTCTATCTTGGTGAGACATCCAAAGTTGTTTTAATCTAGTCAAAATGTGTCAGATATGGGAACTTCTCTTTTTGCTTCCATTAGTGTCCTAGGTAGATGAGGACCCCCCCTCTTTTGTTGCTTTGCAATGGTGCGTGCCTCCTGTGTGTAATCCAAACCAGCTTTATGCAGAGAGACTGAAGAAAGAGGCAGACCACTCCAGATTGGTAGATGGCAGTTTTCATAAGCAAGGGAACTTATATACTAGGCTTGTCTGGGGCAGTCACAAGACAAGAACATCTTGGGCATGCCAGCCAAATATTAAAAATTTGTATATAAGTTTTAACTGGATTCAGTCACATATACTTTCTAGAGGGCCTCCACCTCACATCATCATCCAAAGGCTATGCCCTTTGGGCAGCTTCTGGGAGCTGAGAAGGCAAGTGGGCACATTCTAAGGAGAGAGGAGGGAGTAAAGGGCCTCTAGTTGCCTAGTCAGGTTCGTGGATCAACCATCTGTCACCTCCTCTTGATGTCTCCCCCCACATCTTCATTCCAAGGACTTAGAATGTTCTCTGGGCTATTGGATGGATGTTTCTTCTCTTGGGTCAGATGGGGGGTATTTTCTCCAATCCATAACCACATGAAAAGAGCCAGAGGTTTTGTTTATCTCTTTCCATAAAGAAATCACAACTAGTGCAATATTCATCATAAGGCTGCCACTTAAATAAATCATACTAGTCCTTCTTAGCCTATCATGATCTATTTTTACAGAGGCCATGCAGGTAAAATTAACAATGATATTCTGGGAACCACCACTCTGTATTCAAGCTATTGAATGTGGCTCTAATCTCTTCAATGCCACCCCACATGTAGTGTAGTTTTCTTGGCCGAAGATAAAGGAGTTTCAGGCATTTCCACCTAATGTTCTTAACATTTCTTTTTCTATAGGTCAGGGAACCAAAGTGAGGGTTCTGTTAGCTGCAACATATATCTATTCCAATTCTATATTCAGAACACAGATAAATAACCACAGAATGAAGCTACGGGGTACCTTGGTGGCTCAGTTGGTTAAGCGTTTACCTTCAACTCAAGTCGTGATCCCAGGGTCCTGAGATCAAGTATTGCATTGGGCTCCCTGCTCAGTGTGGGTCTGCTTCTCCCTCTACCCCTGCTCCCTGCTCATGATCTCTCTCTCACACACTCTTTCTCTCAAATAAATAAATAAAATCTTTAAAAATAAAGAGAGAATGGAGCTATAGATTGATTGGTTTCTCTGTCAGAAAAATTTTGGCAACATACTTTTATTATTCACACATCACCAGTCTAATTTGGTGGTCACCATAGTGTTTCATATGGTGGAGTGGAGTCATTTTGTACATTGCATGCTAAGACTTTCAAAAGATGTGTATACTCTCTCTGCCCCAGTATATATAGTTAGTCTGATAAATAACAGCAAGTACATTTGTAGAAGGATTGGGAGATTACTAACTTGTGATGGTATTATAAGGTTCTTTTTTAAGAGAAGTCAAACTCCATTTTAATTCATGTGCTCTAAATCAGAACTGACCAAAAGTTGGAAATAGATGGAACTTCCATTCACTAGTTTTTGTTTTGTTTTTTCCTTGGTTCTACAATTAAGCTTACTCTTGTTGACTAGCCATTCATCTTATAACATGCTTATTAATGAATCTTTGGTTATCATTTCACCCTTGGTCCAATGATAGCAATTATATTCACCTGTCATATTAAGCAACTTAAGTGTCTTCATCTAGTCACAATTCTATGACTCACATTGAACTAATGAAATCTATTACAAAGTACCATCTCATTCTGGGTTATAGGACACAGCCACCACAAAGCTTCTCAAATATGCTGCCGTATTAATTTGTTTATTATTGCTTTAATAAAGGAAATGTTCTCTGAGACCTTCCAGTATCTGGTGGATTCTTTGGTCTCAAGCAAAAAGCAATTCTAACATATTCACTACCATGAGGCTTTAGGTCCCCCCCCCTTTTTAATGAAATGTAACTAACATACAAGTGTTAATTAGTTTCAGGTGTACAATATAATGATTTAACAATTATATACATTACTCAGAGCTCATCCCAACAAGTATACTCTTTTTTTTTTTTTTTTTTTTAAAGGGAGAAGCAGGCTTCCCACCCAGCGGGGAGCCTGACTTGGGGCTCGATCCCAGGACCCTGGGATCATGACCCGAGCTGAAGGCAGATGCTTAATGGAGCTTTCTTTCTTTCTTTCTTTTTTTTTTTTTTTTTTTTTTAAGATATTACTTACTTATCTGACAGACAGAGATCACAGGTAGGCAGAGAGGCAAGCAGAGAGAGGAGGAAGCAGGCTCCCCGCTGAGCAGAGAGCCCGATGCAGGGCTCGATCCCAGGACCCTGGGATCATGACCTGAGCCGAAGGCAGAGGCTTTAACCCACTGAGCCACCCAGGCGCCCCTAACAAGTATACTCTTAATCCCCACAGCTATTTCACCCATCTCCCACCCACCTCTCCACTGGCAGCCAACAGTTAGTTCTGTGTATTTAAGAGTCTGTTTTTTCATTTGTCTTTTTGTTTGTTTGTTTGTTAGTTTATTTAATTTCTTAAATTCCACATATGAGGAAAATCATATGGCATTTGTCTTCCTCTGTCTGACTTATTTTACTTAGCATTATAGCTTATAGTCCATCCATATTGTTGCACATGGCAGGATTTCATTCATTTTCATGGTTGAGCAATATTCCACTTTTTAAATATATACCACTTCTTTTCCATTCATCTATGGACAGATGCTTGGGTTGCTGCTGTATTTTGGCTATTGTAAATAACACTGCAATAAACATAGGGGTGCATATATCTTTTCAAATTATTGTTTTAGTTTTCTTTGGGTAAATACACAGTAGTCAAATTACTGGACCATGTGGTAATTTTGTTTTTAATTTTTTTTTTTTTTAAGAATTTTTTTTTTTTTTTTACAGGGAGAGATCACAAGCAGGCAGAGAGGCAGGCAGAGAGAGAGGAGGAAGCAGGCTCCCCGCCGAGCAGAGAGTCCGATGCGGGGCTCAATCTCAGGACCCTGAGATCATGACCTGAGCCGAAGGCAGAGGCTTAACCCACTGAGCCACCCAGACGCCCCTGTTTTTAATTTTTTGAGAAACTTCCATATTGGTTTCCACAGTAGCTGCATTAATTTGATTTTCATTTTCCTGATGATTACTGCTGCTGAGCGTCTTTTCATGTGTCTGCTAGCCATCTATAGGTCTTCTTTAGAAAAATATCTGTTCATCCTACCCAATTTTAAATTGGATTATTTGGGCTTTTTTGGTGTTGAGTTGTGTAAGTTATTCATGTGTTTTGGATATTAACCGCTTAGTGGATGTAGGTTGCCTTTTTGTTTTGTTGATGGTGTCCTTCCGTGTGCAAAAGTTCTTTATTTTGATGTAGTCTCAATAGTTTATTATTGCTTTTGCTTTAGATATTTAGAAGACATCTTTAAAAAATGCTACTTCAGATGTCAGAGAATTTATTGTCTGTGCTCTATTCTAGGATTTTTATGGTTTCAGGTCTCATGTTTAGTTCTTTAATCCATTTTGAGTTTATTTTTGAGTATGGTGTAAGAAAATGGTCCAGTTTCATTCTTTTGCGTGTGGCTGTCTAGTTTTCCCAACACCATTTAGATATGGCTTCATTGCATATTCTTGACTCCTCTATCATAGGTTAATTAATTATATAAGTGTGGGTTCATTTGTGGATTTTCTATTCTATTCCATTGATCTATGTGTCTATTTTTATGATAGTACTAGACTGTTTTGATTACTACAGCTTTGTAGTATGTCTTGAAATATGGGATTATTATACCTCTAGTTTTGTTCTCATTTTCAAGATTGCTTTGGCTTCTTTTGTCCAAGCATTTTTCAGTATTATTCATTCTAGTTCTGTGATAAAGATAAATGCTGCTGGTATTTTGGTAAGGATTGCATTAAATCTGTGGATTGCTTTGGGTAATGTAGATGTTTTAACAATATTGGTTCTTCCAATCCATGAACATGGAATGTCTTTTTGTTTGTGTCATCTTCAATATCTTTTATCAATGCTTTATAGTTTTCAGAGTATAGGTCTTTCACCTCTTTTCACATTTAATAATACACTAGAAGTTAGCACCACAAACAAGGCTGTACTTATTGTCATAACTGATGAGTGATACATTTCTAGAACCTCATCACAGATGCATTCTAGAATAATTTCTTGTACCAACTCTCTTACTTTGAGTTTTACTTAAAACAGAACCAAGATAAGCACTTAAGGGCAGTTTAAATTATTTGGGAAGTGATTCGGAAAGTTAGAGGAAGAATAATTAGGGAAGTAGTTAAAGCCTAAGTGTGTTTTTGAAATAATTCCATTTGCAATGGGGGCCTAACTCACCATACTTCCCTGAGGGGTATTCAGCATCCATCTCAGAGGTTTCTGTCTGAAGCAAGGGAGTTTGAAATATTTTCTTCTGATCCCATTGCCCTTTGATTGAGCTTTAACTAGAGGAAGTGTTATTTCTTTTGCCTTCTGATAAAAAATCTGTGAATAACTTTTGACTTCCCCCAAACTGAGTGATGAATAGCCTACTGTTGATTAAAAGGTTTACCCATAACATAAACAGTCAATTAACACATATTTCATATGTTATATGTATTATATGCTACATTCTTACAATAAACTAGAAAAAATAAAATGTTATTAAGAGAATCATAAAATAAAATGTTTACTGTACCATATTATATTTATCAGAAAATAATCCACATAGAAATGGACCTGTGCAGTTTAAACTTAAGTTGTTAGAGGGTCAACTGTACATACTATACATATATATGTATTTATATAAGAAATATATATGCATATGTATATACATTTATAGTATATATGTATGTATATATATATATATATATATATATATATATATATATATGTGGTAGGAAAAATGTTAATGTTAAGAAATACATCAGGGGCATCTGGGTAGCTCAGGGGGTTAAACCTCTGCTTTCGGCTCAGGTCATGGTCTCAGGGTCCTGGGATCAAGCCCCACATCGGGCTCTCTGCTTAGCAGGCCTGCTTCTCCCTCCCTCTCTGCCTGCCTCTCTGCCTACCTGTGATATCTCTCTCTGTCAAATAAATAAATAAAATATTTTAAAAAAAGAAAGAAATACAACAAAAGGGGAGCATCTGGGTGGCTCAGTGGGTTAAGTCTCTGCTTTTGGCTCAGGTCATAATCTCAGGGTCCCAGGATTGAGCCCCACATTGGGCTCTCTGCTGAGCAAGGAGCCTCCTTCCCTTCTCTCTCTCTCTCTGCCTCTCTGCCTACTTGTGATCTCTGTCAAATAAATAATAAAATCTTAAAAAAAAAAAAAAAAAGAAGCTCCTCTCCCACCCAAACCCCATTAAGTCAACACATATACTGGGAAAAAATTCTATTTGTAGAGAAAAGAAATTCTTTAGTTTTTTTTTTCTTTTTATTTATTTATTTGTCAGAAAGAGAGAGGGAGAGAGAGCAAGCACAGGCAGAGGCAGAGGGAGAAGCAGGCTCCCCGACGAGCAAGGAGCCCGATGTGGGACTCGATCCCAGGACGCCGGGATCATGACCCGAGCCGAAGGCAGCTGGTCAACCAACTGAGCCACCCAGGCGTCCCTCTTTAGTTTTAATCATCTTCATTTTTCTCAAAATATCTGTTATGGGTATAACTTTTATTTATATATGGCTAATTTGCTATTACATACACAGTGAAAGAATATTAAATTAGATATCCATTTATCTACCTATATGACCAAATTAGGTAAGAAACACAGACCAGACTGAAAACCCATCAATATTTAAAATGTACATTTTAAACAGACAAGACTCCAAAAACATTGGAAGAGGATGAAAGAATTCAAAAGTTAACCACATTTAAATCAAAAGCCTCATAAACTACTTTTGTTTCACAGCCTAAATTTGACATACCTAAACAGCTATTTCCCACCTGAAAAATACCAACAAAACACCTTTTATATTTTTAATTCTTCCTCCTGCATAAGCTTTGAGGTGTTCTCAGCTGTAACAAATAATAGTTTGGTTTCTGCCTTGTAATATTTGAAAACATGCTTTCTATCAAAGTTGTGCTATTTCCCTTAACTGATGAAAAAGAATAAGCTATGGTATTTTTATGTATTTTCCCCACAATTTGTAAGACATATGCCTGTCTTTATTATTCCCAAATACAATCTGTTACAGTGTTTGTGTTTATCATTATTATGGCTGTCAATCCTTCTTGTTATTATTACATATTTACCTCAAAAATTTTGAGGCATCACAGACTTATTATTCCTAATAGGCCAGCATCAGATTACAAGTATGAAAAGAGAATAATAAAATAAAAGATATATGTTTTGTTAATGATTTTAAATCAAACCAGAGAATGTCATATAGCCTGATATTTTAGAAGTTAAAAAATCCAAAATATATTTTATAAAATGGGCTTACATTTGCCTTTAGGATTCTGAAGTTATAGGAATCATTAAGTGATTGTCAGCTTCTCTATCCAAAGAGCATGACAGTTTTTCTGTTGAGGTGGTATATTTGGTGTAATCTACAATTTCCTCAGCATATCTAAGGTTTAAAACAGCTGCAGTAAAAGGGTAAGGAGACAGAGGAAGAATTTGACTATTTGCCCATACCATGCTAGGGAAGGCAGATAAGAATATAATGGACTCCTTGCTACAACTGCATCTCCTCTAAATAATTGAAAAGAAGATCTGATATATTTTAGTTATAAGCATTTTACTTATTTCTTTATTCAAAAATCTCAGCAGGATCATACTAGTTCAGAATAAAACATTCCCATCAATACTTACAACACTGAACAGAATGAAGATGTAATGTAATACAACAAATAGTAAGTTAAAGAAAAGATTGCCTTTGTCACTGTTCCTTCCTTCAAAGTAATTTTGGTTCTTTCCCAATTGTGTCATCTGCTGAATGTATTACATACATATAAATAGAAGCTGTTGACCTCTTTTACCCTAAAAATGTTCATTCACTATCTAATCAAAACTCCCTTGGGGCAATTTATTTTATTTGCTTCTTACTATTTACAATTTGTTCTTACTATATGGTGGCTCAAATAAAATTCTTGTAAAAATGCATATACTATTGAAAGTCTATTCACAAAATAGGCAATATTAACTTGTGGAAGCATTCATTTCATTTATATGGTTCAACCAATCATAGGGACTGAATGCCATGAAATTTTTGAATTTCGAATTATTTGTACTTAAAACTGTTTAATTATAAAGTTAATGTATTATTATCATAAGAATAAAACACACAGTTCTATCAATGATAGGACTTAATTTATGTCCTTTCATGACTTTCTTTAAACATACTCAAGCCATATATACTTAAATAGGACTTTTGTTTGTAGATTTCCCCCAAAATTGAATTATGCTACAAATATTACCTGAATACTATTAAAAAAAAAAAAAGATTTACTTATTTGAGAAAGAGCATGAGCAGGAGGGGCAGAGGGAAAGGGAGAGAGAATCTCAGACTACGCACTGAGCATGGAACCTGACTCAGGGCTTGATCTCATGACTCTTAAGATCATGACCTGAGCAGAAACCAAGAGTTGGAGGATTAACCAACTGCACCACCCTAGCACCTCTGATATTATTTATTTAGCTTATCATGTTTTATGAATCCCCTATTAATAATATTTTCTTTCTTTCTTTCTTTCTTTCTTTCTTTCTTTCTTTCTTTCTTTCTTTCTTTCTTAATATTTTATTTATTTGTTAGAGAGATAGCACAAGCAGGGGAAGCAGCAGACAGAGGGAGATTCAGGCTCCTCACTGAGCAAGGAGCCCGATTTGGGGCTCGATCCCAGGATCCTGGGATCTCAACTCAAGTGGAAGGTAGATGCTCAACAGACTGAGCCACCCAGGTGCCCCAGTAACTCAGTGTTTTCTAATTCCTCATGCATGTAATAAGTATATATATAGAGTACTGCATGTATTGATGATTTAAAAAAAAACAAACAACTTTTTGAAATGGCTCCCTGCTTCTTTCCTTCTTGGTCCTCCTTCAAGCCAATGGGCTTGAGTTAACAATTCAGTGTATATTATTTGATACATTTCAACACACTCACATATCTATACACATAGATACAAGCATGCATATGTTTATTCTTCACTGTATAATACTTATATAAAACAATCTAAGCCCCTATTAATGGGTATAGTTTATATTGGTTAGTTCCACAATAAGGCTAACATATTTCAAGCGTAACTTCTTTTTTTAAGATTTTATTTTATTTATTTGAGACAGAGAGAGCACAAGGTAGGGAGGGACAGAGGGAGAAGCAGACTCCCCACTGAGCAGTGAGCCTGATGTGAGACTCTTGATTTTGAGACTCTGGAATCATGACCTGAACCAAAGGCAGTTGCTTAACTAACTGAGCCACCCAGGTGTCCCAAGCATAACTTCTTACAGTGAAGAGGCTAAAGAGCTAACACTGCCTTTTCCTGAATCTTCTGTAGCTAGTGTTCTGAAAGGGAGAGAAATTATGTATAAAGCAAGCACCTAGCTGACATGTTTCAGGGCAGAGACAGTGAGCTTTTGGAGTTTGCAGCTTTGAGAGCACTGTCCTGATTTCTCAAGTTCTTGATCATGGCTCTCTGGTCTTGCCTGTTGAATTGCATAGTTTTGGAGATCAGTGATGTGCTGGTGCCATCTAACATTCCCTGATCAGGGCTTATTGCGCCTATTTCTTCTCTACTTTATCATGTTGGTGAGTGAAATTGGCCATTGTAGGAGTGTTTGTACTGCTGCCTACATTGAGCAAATTACATAAGGAAATTACTAGATTCAGAACCTTAATTTCTTAGTTTACTTCAGTCACAGAGCAAGGAATTTTTGTTATGTTTTATTTTTAATTACCCTGAATGAAACTCATTACTGGAACTAAAATCAGAAGGAGAGTTTGTTTCTTCCAAACATGAAATTTAATTTCCAGCTTCTTCTGTTTCCTTGTGTGGAAAAAAAAAAAAGAGAAATGAATAAGAAATATTGGAACTCACAGAACTTAAATCATGACACTTGGAAAACCTGAGATAATCCTAGATACCCAATATTCCATTACTCCCCCATTAGTGGCAGAAATAGCCCTTTCTCACCTGTATGAAGGTATAAGTCCTTTCTTGCTGGAAAAGGCACACCTAAGTCAGTAACTTTGTAAGAAGATGACAACTTTCTTTATGCCTCCTTAGCAAAACCTACTATTACCTCCAAATTTATAACTGAAATCAGATGCCCCAGGACCAAATTACAAGGTATGCTTACTTAGAAGGGGGAAAACTCGGGTTCTGCTAACTTAAATAACTCTGACACTGAAGAATATGTACAAAAATGTACAACTTACTAGACAGAAGAGGATGGACCATGTGCTAGATGAGACTGAATTTATTAATATGAATAACTAATTTATATATTATATATTTATATAATAACTGAATTTATAAATATTTATTAATATACAAGACTCTGAATTAACCTACCTGGTAAGATGGGTCTCATTATTTTCTTTGTTGATTAGTCAAATCTACACTTACGGTGGTGAAAGTTGAATGAATTTAAGGTTATAGAATTATTTAGTTTTGTTTTACTGTAGAACATGAGTTGCTCCTGTAAAAATCCAGGTATACAAAGATATTGATCCCCTCAGGCCACAGAATGGGAGTGAAGGTGAGATTTGGGGTGGCTGGAGGCCCAGTGTGACAATATTATCATTTTCTATTTGTGCTACCATGATGTGAGAAAGGTTATGAAGTACAAGTTGAAGAATGGATTTATATGACAATGTTACACTGGATTTATAATGAGTACCTCTATCCACACTGAACTCTATTCTCTGGAAAGCCCAGAGAAAATTTTTCTTTACTAAACCTTAAAAATACCCTGGAGAAGGGAGTATAAGCATCCTTGAAAGGATCTTCAATGACATGGAAAAGTGCATTCATCCTCTATCATCTGGAAAAAAAGATGGGAGATGTTGCCATTGCAATCAATTTACTGATTCTAACTTGCACAAAGAATGCAATGTAGGAAACCATCAGCTCTTGAGATACAAAGATCCCTCTGAATGAAGGGAAGGCCAGTTACCCTTGATATAGCTTTAATAACAACATATCTGCATTCTGCAAATGTTCTTACTCACCTTCAGAGGGAGCTGTGGTATTTTTCAGAGTAACTATGCAATGACTTAAGAAAAATAAACAAAATTTAGGGGATGGTTAGAGAGATTATGAATGCCATGATGATGTATTTAACAGAGAGGGGGCTTCTGAAATTTAAGTAAGTGTGGTTTTAATCCAAGCTTGCCTCACATGGGTTTCATAATATAGATGAGACTTATGAGTGCATCCTGTTTATCCTGTTACTGAGTTTTTTCCTTAGTAACAAGCATAATGCATATAGATTTATAGTAAATGACAGAGTACTCACCCTGTCTCCCCGAACCATGGAGTAAGGGCCATCAGGATAGGAAGACTCAAGTGGAAATCCCTGCATCATTTCTTTCCTATATGATAATAATCATTCAGTAGATATCACAGTTAGAGAATCACAACTAATGCACTGGAACATGCAAAGTAGTGATTCTTATCATATCTATACTTAAGTACCATCTTTATACTTAAAGGAGACATGTTTCTTAGAAAATAATACCAATGAAAATGTAATAATGTAAAAATCCAATTTCATCTGTATCCCAGATGTGTTATCCTTATTGGAACAAAACAATACAACCAGGTTCTCAGATTCCATCCAGGCACCAGAAGGGAGTCTCCCAGCTTCCAAAGCCTCCTTTGGGCTGAAGTAGACTCAACCAACTTATTTGGTTCTTCCTCAGTTAGTTGGAGAAAGAAAAAGTGGACTTGGTCTCTGAAAACGGTTTTTATTTTCCCCAGAAATTTCCCAGAGTGGAGTTCTTCATAGAATCTACCATGTTCTGCTCCTAATCATTGCCTCCTGGACATATACCCCACAATCCCTTCATAATACCTCATGGGTCTTATCTGGCCACAGGAGGAAATATCTTGTAATAGTTCTCTACTTATAACAAGTGGCACATGCTACTCTACAGGCACAAAAGCTCTTTTACACAGAATGGGTGAATATGTTAGGTTGGATTTGTGATTGGAAGGAAGGAGTTTTGTTTTGCTTCCATTCTGCCAAAGTTCACGTGGTATAATAAAGAACCTTTCCAGTCTTTATCCTGAGTTTCTGGGGAGAAACCTCAAACCTTTGGACTCTCCTAAGTGACTGGAGTATCTCTATCATTCTTAGGCTCTAGGAGTTTATTCTTAAGCTATGAGATGACTCTTGGTTGGCTTTTTGATAGTTATGCCAAACAAATGACTCAGAATAGAGTCAAGTCATGCCACAAAGACCAACCATGTGATTAGAAGTTGCAACTTTGAACTATGTGATATCAGTCTGACCTCCTCACCTCTAGAGAGGGAAAGCGTGGGCTAGAATTTGAGTTTAAACACCGGTCAGTGATTCAAGCCAATCTTACCTGAGTAATGAAACCTTAATATAAATTCTGGACCCTGCAGCTTGGTGGAACATCCTGAGGGTAAATACAACAATGTGCCAAGCGGGTACTATTCCATGATTGCACAGGGAAAGAACATGGAAGCTGTGTTCAGGACCCTTCTAGATTTGCCTTTTGTGTCTCTTCATTTTGCTACTCCCGATTTGTATCTTTTATAATAAAATAGTAATCATAAATGAAGAACTTTCCTGCATTCTGGAGTTGTTCTAATGAGTTATAGAAACTAAGAGGTTGTGGGAACTTCTGGGATTTGGTACCAAGTGGTCAGAAGTTCATGTGCCTTGCATCTAGAATCTGGTGTGAGAGCCGTCTCATTGGGAATTTTACTCTTTAACCTGTGGAGTCTAATATTAATTCTTGGTGATTGGTGTATGAATCGAATTGCCTTGCAGTATACAACATTTTAAGCAAATAAAATAAAAAATAAAAATAGTTTTAACCAAATAAATAAATAGTTTTCCCTGCTTGATGCAGAAAATATTTGTGCTGTGATTAATATAATAACAAATATCAGTTTGTCAAATTATCTCTGTACTATTTAATTTAGTTGGTTCTACTGCCATTCAGTGAGACTAAGAGTTTAACTTCGCATGCATCTCTAGCTTTATGATGTTCTAATGGTTACATATTTTAAAACATGTTAGAAAAACACCTTATGGATGCATCACTACCATAATTTTGTTTTCCATTTTAACTCCAGTGACTAGCATAGGGCCTAGAATATAACATGTAAAGACTCAAAAATTTATTTAATGTTGAAAATTGGTAGAATAACAAAGCTTTCTATTCTAAGATTATTCTGTTCAAATTGACAAAAAAAAAAAGTTCAGAATGCAGATGACCTATTGATAAAGTGCAAATAAAATAATCATTTATTTCATATAGGTTATCTTCTCTTCTATGATTGACTTCTATGGACACAAGGTAGATAAATATCTATACTGTGAATCAGAGCTTCCCCACTAAGATGCCACAAATAGGTTACAGGGTTGACTCTCTTCAAGAGTAACCATAGACCTCAGCAAATTTCTTCTAGCTTTATCAGGAACTTCACAGAGGGAAGCTCAAGCAGAATTTGCCACACGCATTACCTATAGGGAGCAAGGAGCAACAAATCAGTGCCCACTACATTGATGCATGGCCAAGGAAGTTATATAAATTGAATACCTACTTCATCAACCAGCTGGTCTCTTGCTTCTCACGGGCAAGGAGTCTATACTGCTACCGGAGAGGGTATTCCAAGTTCTAAAAAGGTGAAAAACATGGTACACTATCCAACTGACTGCCAATGGGATTGAGGGGAGGCTAGGGGGAAAGAGAATCAACACTTAGAGGTACTACTCTACAAATAAGTGCCTATTCCTTAAGTCAGGTCAGTATTATTACTTTTAAGAATTTGATACAAAATACTTTTGTTGCATTCAAAGTCTAATCATATTACCAATACTCAATATTGCTAACTGAACAAGGAGAAAAATGATATGTTTTTATATATCATTTTTCCTTATATTTTTGGAGGGTGACAAAGATTGGATGATAACTTTTTTACCATCTACTTATGCAGAGCTCCTTGAAGGTAGTTAACAGTAAGAATCTGAAAATATAATCACTTAAAAATCTGGGTAGGCATTGAATATAACCACTTCAAGCATAAAGCCAGTTGTAAAAGGTTTATGTTTGTGTTAATGGCCCATACTTAGTCATTCCAATATGTTTATATTTTATTTAAAAATTATTTAATATATCCAAAATGAAATGAATTTTAAGGCCAACCACATGTAGACAACTCTTATGGTTCAATACAGAATTAGACACTCTTAGTCATTTTCTTTGTGTGCCACAATGTATAAGAGTTTGGGAAGCACTGCTGTAGGGAAACTGAAAAACTGGTTTACTATACAAGAGACAGCATAAACTTATGCTTAATTAATTTGTTTCATTGTGGTATATAGTGGCAATTTATTATTAAAAGGTGTCTATCAGGGACGCCTGGGTGGCTCAGTTGGTTAAGCAGCTGCCTTCAGCTCAGGTCATGATCCCAGCGTCCTGGGATCGAGTCCCACATCGGGCTCCTTGCTCTGCAGGGAGCCTGCTTCTCCCTCTGCCTCTGCCTGCCATTCTGTCTGCCTGTGCTCGCTCTCTCTCTGACAAATAAATAAATAAAATCTTAAAAAAAAAAAAAAAAGGTGTCTATCAAAAATTCCTTGGTAACTATTAGGTAAGATTTAGTAGTGATGCACACATAAAATTATAGGTATATATGTATGTGAAAATTATATGTAAAATTATATGTGTTTATATGTGCATGAATATATATATATGTATGTATTTTACCTACTAATGAATACTGAAGATACTTCATAGGAAAGTAAAAATATTGTCACGATTATGTTTTTAAAAAACATTAAAAAATCAACCAGAGGCATAGCTAAAGGGCAATAGCACTCAGCTTACTGACAATTGGAAATGAATGCTTAATTATTATATATAAAGAATAAATGAAAACTAATTTATTAATGGCTGGTAGTACATAGCCTGGAGAGAAGGAATCCAAAATAATACTAGGAAAATATTAACCTACTTCACCTCGATTGATTATGAACGATTTGGGCCAGCATAAGGCATGCCTCAGGATTTGCTTAATGTAAGTTATAAAAGTAAGATATTCTTATGTCTGATGAATGCATTAATAAACTCTGTATTTCCTTTCATTTTACAACTTACTACAATACTATGGCATTTATTAGTCTGATAAAAAAGATAATTGGTAATTGAAATAATTATCCACATGATTCTGGAAAAGACATGTATGTGAGAATGTGTATATAGTTTGTTTGAGTTTTTTAAACAATTATATTAAAATCCTAACTAATAAATTAGTAATATGTCTAATATCATTTTATTTTACAGTGCATAGAATCTTAGTGATGGAATAACAGAATCTGAGAACTGAAAGAAATCACCTATCTCAATTCCTTATATGGCTAAAGAAAGCAAGCTGAAAATAGACTAAGTAACTTTCCTGAGTCTTTAGTCTAATTTATATATAGCTTCTCTCCACATAGGTGAAAATATCAGTAAGAGTAGATTTAAATCCTTTCCAGTATAAGAACAACAAAAATAAGAGTTCATATTTATTGAATATCACCATATGCAAGACACTGCTTGAGATGCTTTTATCTTATTTATCTCTTTGATATATTTTATCTCATTTAGTCCAGCAACAATACTACATGTTGAAAATACCATCACTATTTTATAAAAGAAAAAACTCAGTCACTGAAAGGTTGTATACAATCACTGATTATGTAGCTGTCAAGTAGTGGAGACAAAATTTGAACCAAGGTAATCTAGTTCTCTAGATCCTATAGAGTCTCTTATCACAATTAGACCTCTTTCCATAAGCACAATAGAGTATTAGTGATACTAATTTACATAAATCTTTCTATTCCACTGAAGGAAACATATGTGAATATGCAGGAGCGAAAGTAAAGATATAAGAGTATGTGTGTGCCGAATTGTGTGTGTGTGTGTGTGTGTGTGTGTGTGTGTGTGTGTGTGAAAGAGAGAAGGAGAGAGAGTGAGAGAGAGATCCATGATTTGACTTAAAATCTGGGTCTATTTGTCAAAATCATTCCAAGTACCTGTTTAAAAGTGAGGAATGTATTTAATTAGAGCTCATTGGTTATGCCTGAGTATTTAAAGAACAGGATTTTAAGGACAGCAGTCCTTCTCAAAAGGTGATCTGGAACCTGAGCTTTTATGAGAGCTGGGAACTTCTCTCATTTTTTACTGAATAACAACTTTTACCTTAGAGATCTAAAAATCTGGTTCCTTACATTCTGTTCACTTTTGTTATAATCAGAAGCCCAAGTTTCCCAGATCATTTATATCACAAGGACACTTATTACCATATTGTTTTATATATTGTCTAATCTGGTTCCATAAATTTCATTTTCCAATATCCCAAGTCTTTACACTCTAATCTCTGAAGTGAATGGTCTCTCATCATTGAAGGTACCATATACCCTCAATTTCTTTTCTGAAAGTTTCCTTCACTGTTGGGTCAATTGAACCCTGACTGTATGCTGGGTCTCCTTTTCACTGCAGCCCTCTGAAGTGGAGGATGGATTTTCCCACATCTTATGCACCTTAGAACCTTGTGGTGGAAGATGTGTCCTCTATTTATCCTGTTGCTATTTACAAATCATATGGTATTTTGACATTATAGTTGAGAAGTGCTTCCACAAAGGAGAATTTCAGGTGTTTGATGAATGTGACTATATGATAATTAAATAGAATCTCTTTGTTATGAGGCAAATATTTCCAACCACACGGCATTAATTTACTCATAAAATGTAACTCATACTTTTTCATACTGATGTCATTATACACAAAATATTCTTCCAGTTTTCTCTTCTGCTATGGTGATAGCTCACATCATAACACAATAGGATCAATACAATGACAATTAGTTATAGGGTAATACTCTTCCATTCAGACATACCAACTCACTCTTGATGAGTCCTAGAAAAATATGCCACTCTAGAGGAAGAGCATTTCAACATAAAAGTAGGATTCTCAATTGCAAGTTCCAAAACCCCAAAATGATACCTTTTTGTTTTATAATGGTAAAAGAGAAACTTCTAGAGAGTTTTTCTTTCCATATACAATGAAAATTTTGGCAATTATAGAAGAAAACATTGTCCTAACTAAAATATAAAGTTCTAATGCCCCCAAATAGTCAAATTGGTCAGTCCAAAATTTTATTTTAAGGATTGGCATTTTTTCATGCTCTAACTGTCCCATTATGTGTACACATACACATTTGATTATTTATAGTCAGTATATATTTTATATATTACATTTAATATAATCTTATATATATTATGAATTATATATAATTCATATATATGTATGTATATATGTACATATATATATATATATATATATATAAGCTATTTGGCCATTTAATTCTACTTCCCTCTAGACTACACAACTGGCAGAATAATAGAACCTGTTAGCCAGAACTGTTTCATCCCTAAAATCTTTTTCTAAAACTATTCTTTCCATTTCATTTTATCTATCAGTCTCCTCCTCATTCTAATTATACCTATATACTATCCCCTATACACTATGAATGGACTATTTTTCTTCCATATCTACAAAGGCCCAGTATACCATCAATTAAATGGCTATTTTGATAATAACCTATTCTTCTTAACTCTCTAGACTTCCATTATTTTGCCAAAGAAAACTTTATCCCTGATTGACTCAAGTTTTACCACTTCTGCTTTTACACATAAATACTAAATGAAACTGGATAAAATTATACATTTTCTTTATAAAAATATCATATTTTATATAATATATATATTTATATATATAAATATGTATTTATAAAAATATTATATTATAAAAATATGATCTCTAATGCCAAAGGTAAAATAATAAAGAAATGTAAAAATGAGTAATCTTTTCTTTTAAAGATTTTATTTGTTTATTTGACAGACAAGTAGGCAGAGAGGCAGGCAGAGAGAGAGAGGACGAAGCAGGCTCGCCACTGAGCAGAGAGCCTGATGTGGGGCTTGATCCCAGGACCCTGGGATCATGACCTGAGCCGAAGGCAGGTGCCCCCAAAACAAATAATCTTGCTTTTGGAAACAGGAAACCATGTTAGTGTTCTCAGTTGCCCATTCATTTCTATGAAATAGGAGCCAAATTACCTGCTGCAAAAGTGGAAAGAGTGTAAGAAATGTCATAACAGGAAATGAATATGGGAGAAATAAAATTTATCTTTTTATTTTTATAGGAAATAGAAATTATATTTGACTATTTTTGTCTCTATTTCAACATACATGTATGTTTGTCTGTGTATGTGCATTTTAATATGTACCATACATGCCATTTTCTGGGAACACAGCAGAAAAAGGAAGACAGATGGCATTTACCCTCAAGAAGCTTAGAATTTATGAGGAGAGACAGATATTGTAAGGATAGGAATTATACAAATAATTATTCACTTATAGTTGTGATAAGTATCTCAAAAGAAAGGCAGAATGTATAGTGAAATCATGAAATATAGATACCTGGCATATCCTGGAGACAATACCTGAAAACTGAAGAGAAAAGTTGGCAGTTACTAAGAATAAAATATCATAGAGTCAGAGAAAATAATATTTCAGCAATAAAGGCTAACATGTAAGAAGGCAATGAAATAGAATTTGTCTACAAATAACTTACACAGAAAAGTCTGGTGAGGATAGTAAGCAAGAGAAAGATTATTTCATGATATAACCATGGTGTTTGGCAGGAAGCATATTTTAAAAATATGTTTAGACTTTTTAAGAAATTGGAAGGTGTGATGGAAAGGCATTTAAGGACTGCAAACAAGTGAGTGAGATGGAACTATCAGCTTGTCAGCAATTTAACCTAGTTTTTCTATGGAGAAGACAGCATCGTATAGGTATACACTAGTTAGTAGGTTATTGAAATACTCCAAATAAAAAAAGTGATGATGGATTCCTTAGAGATAGTGTAAGTAAAGGTTGTCTTTCTTTTTCCCCTGTTGTGTCAGGATGTAATGCCTGAAATAGCTGCTATGTTGCAACCAGCCTGAGGAGGAAGCTATACCATGGATGGCCCAGCAAGAGTTGAAAAGAACCAGTATTTGATAACACATCACTGAAACCTTGAAACAAATAAGCCTGAAGCCCAACAAGGATTTCCTGTTATGAGAACTGAGGCCCAGAGAAAAGACTTCTATTGTAGAGAAGGGACTATAGTAAAAGGTGTCCAAGTATAATTTCTCAGAGAACAAGATTTCTTCACGACTTAAGTTTTATTTTATTAATTAATTAATTAATTTGAGTGAGAAAAAGGCCTTGAAAGGTTTAAGCAATGCCTTTAAAATTTAAGGAACATAACATACTTTCCAGAGTCAGCTGTTTTGATTAGCGATTTTATGGGCCATAAGTTTTGAATACTGAGTAAGAAAGGGTAACTTCACTGAGGACAAAGTGGTCAAAGGGTTAAGAGATTTGAATTGAATAGATTATCAGTGTGAAATTTGAGCAGACCTAGGAGGATAGCAAAAAAAAAAAAAAAAAGTTGTGGTGGGAAGAAAGAGAATGTGAGTTCAGAATGGAAGTCTTTAAATAATGAGGAAAAGTGACAGAGACTAAGTGACAGAAATAAGAAGGAGAATGTATTTGTATAACCATGAGTCTCAATGGAGGGACATTAATATAATTGGAATGGCATTAGAGTCAAGACCTTGATGTATACGAGATGTGAAAGAATACAGTGCTTACACTTGAAAGAGTGCAAAGTAAATGGTGGTAGTGAAGGCCAGTTGACATTTGAAGCTCAGAGATAGAAATAAAATTCAAAGGTACAGCAGAAAGAGAAGTTTTTAAAGGCTTTTGCAGCAGAAAATCTGTAAAACACAAGGGAAGATTTAGCTAGGATGAACAGGATACAGAAACTGGATACAAGGCAAGAAAGAATAAGGATTACAGTAGACCAGGATATAAAAAAATAGAAAGGGGTGTTACTGCATTAGTCATTGAGTCACAATAGATACATTAGAATTGTGGTAGATTTCTTCTTGATGATGTCTCAGAGGGTTTGATTTGTGATAAATTGTCTGCATTCTAAGGAGAAAGTCCTGTTGTTTATTATAGAGCAAGGTATCATTTTCTTCTGCATGAGTTGGCATCTACCAGTAACTGTGAGTGGCTGGGAAAATATGTGTTTCGTTGGTCACTGGAGGAAATGAAATGTTTTTAAGAATATTAGCCTTAGAATAACACGGAGGACTTTGGGAGATGGAGAGAAGAAGTGAGATGGGGTTAATCAGGGCGGGGGTGCTGTGAGACAAACCATGAAAGACTATGGACTCTGAGAAACAAACTGAGGGTCTTAGAGAGGAGGCGAGTGGGGAGCTGGGTGAGCCTGGTGGTGGGTATTATGGAGGGCATGTATTGCATGGAGCACTGGTTGAGGTGCATAAACAATGAATTTTGGAACACTGAAGAGAAATAAAATAAATTAAAATGGAAAAAAAGAATATTAGCCTTAGATATAAAAATAAAATAAGTTTGTTAGCAGCTTACTGTTAAAAGTCTACATACAAATATTATTGATATGATTAAGAAATCATATTTCAATGTAGAATTTATTAATTCTGTCTTGGTGTCTGCTTGTCAGAGGATGAATCTAACAAAGGGGCCAATTTCCAATAACATGATTAGACAAAAAAAGTGTCATAGATTCCAAAGATAATGTCATGGACAACATGCCAAAAAATTTTTAAATTTAAGTTAAGTTGATAAATTCATTGAAAAAAATCTCCTACATAAACTGAATTCATGCTTAAAAACTTTCCCATAAATTTAATTTCAAGTCCTCACATCTTCACAGCTTGATCCCAAAAATGTAAAGAAAACATGTCAATTTCAAACCATTTTTTTTCCCAGAAAGTGAAAAAGAAAAAAATCCTTGTGATTAATTTTATGTGGATTGAATAAACTTGGTATCAAAACTTGACAAATAATATAGTAAAATTATTTTGGAAATATATGGTTTGTGTTCATTATGTTAACAGAATATATGAAAAATTGAATGATAGCCACAATAAATGCAGAATCCCCATTCATGATAAAAAATCAGCAGACTAGAAACAGAAACTTTTTTAACCCCATTGCAAATATCTACAAACATCTACAGCAAGCATCACACTTAATGAATTATTGTAAATTTTCCCCTGGAGAGTACTGGAGTGATCTGTTATATTTATGTTGGCACAATCAATATTAAAATATAATTACCTAATTATATTAATCTACAAAATGTATGCATTTCTATTTGAAAACATACAGCGATATTTTTAGTGGTAAATTTTTTTAAAAAGATTTTATCCATTTATTTGACAGACAGTGATCACAAGTAGGCCAAGAGGCAGGCAGAGAGGCAGGCAGAGAGAGGAGGAAGCAGGCTCCCTGCTGAGCGGAGAGCCCGTTGCTGGGCTCAATCCCAGGATACTGGGATCATGACCTGAGCCAAAGGCAGAGACTTTAACCCACTGAGCCACCCTGGCACCCCAGTAAAATTTTTAAAAATTCAAAATTTATATAGAAATTCAAACTGGCCTAGAATATCCAAGATAATCTTGAATACAAAAAGTAAAACTTCAGAATAAAATATATTATAGGGCTAAAATAATGAAGATTATATCATGAATAAAGGATAGATAACAAATTGTATAGAATAATCAATTCAGAAACAGAAAAAAGTCACATGATATAAAACTTATAACAAAGAGAACACTGTAATACAGTAGGAAATACATAATTTTTCAGTAACTTTTCTGAATAACTTGTATATTTACTTGGGCCATTATCTCACACCATATGCAAAATCAATTGCAAATAGCTTGTGGACCCAAATATGAAAGACAGAGCAGTAACAATAGAAGATAGAAAAAGGCATTACAAGCCAACTTCGTGACTTTTAAATTTTTTTTTTTTTAATTTGACAGACAGAGATCACAAGCAGGCAGAGCAGCAGGCAGAGAGAGAGGGGAAGCAGGCTCCCCACTGAGCAGAGAGCCTGATGCGGGGCTCGATCCCAGGACCCCGGGATCATGACCTGAGCCGAAGGCAGAGGCTTAACCCACTGAGCCACCCAGGTGCCCCAAAATTCTTAATCTAAATGAAGCTAAACAACAGTGTCAGAAGAGTATTTGCAACATGCATATATTTGCATATATGTTGCTTATAAATATTTATATATCACATATACATATAGAAATTGATATTTATCTTTAATAAATTAATTTTAACTGGAATATATAAAGAACTACTAGACACTACACAAGAGGGGATATGCCAATGGCTGAAAAAGAAAAAAGAAAAAAATAAATGGTGTTCAACATTAACCTTTTTGGGAAAAAAAAAATCAAATTAAGTATTCTGTACAACTACCAAAATGACCAAAATTGGAACTATTTGAAGGTACCAAGTTTTGGTAAGACATGGAGAATGATAAGGAAATGTGAAAATAGAAAACTTCATGTATGTTTCGTAGAACATGTTTAAACAGTATTGTTAGCTACTTTATTCATAATAACCATAAACCCATCAACAATGGACTGGATAAATTAATTGTGGTATGTCAACCGAATAAAATACAACTATGAGAATGAAAACAAAAACAACAACAACAAAACACAACAAAACTCAAAACTATTGTTATGTTCAACACATGGATAAATCTCATAATGTTAATCAAAAGAAGATAAATCTAAAAGAAATTTATTGTATAAATATACTTATATAAAGTTCGACCATAATCAAGACTAATGTATAGTGTTAAAAGTTTACTTTCTATGTGGTGGCAAATGGAATGAGGCAGAGAAATGACTTCTAGAATACTAGTAATGTTCTAATTTTTGATATGGATGGTAATACCTGCATATGTTCTCTTTATGATAATTCAATCTACTATGCTCTTATGAGTTGTGAACATTTTGTATGTATATATTAATTCAATTTTTATTTAAATTAAAATGAATTAACAGCAAAAAATTCCAGAGGTACTTTTAGAGTGAGAGAAATTTATCAGAAAATTCTAATAGAATTACTGTCCTCTATAATTGGCCAACATTGTTTTTCATGAGCATTACTAGCTCTGTCAAGGGAATGGATTTATCAGATTAGCTTGAGCTAATCAAAATTCATTCCCTGTGGAATATGGCTGGATGACACAAAAACAATATTAAAGTTCTGTTAACAAGGAAAAATTATTGTAATGGGTTTTCATATATCAAATTTTAAAAAGTTCTTTGTCCTCTCATGGACAATTTTATAATAAGACACTTTTAGCTGTACTCTGGAGACAGAGATCATAAGATATATCTTGGAGAGATGATCTGATTTATGAGCACTCACCCTTTACTATTCTCTTTTATAAAATAGCACCCTCTTTACATGATCCCTTCTGTCTCTGTCTCAACAATCCTTCTTGGAAGATTGTTTAAAAATGTATTAATATATGTATTTGAATGGAAAAGTGTATTTGTATTTCTGCAATGAATTATATTGCCCTTCCTGTACCATATTTTATTTGTAATACTTTTATAGTTACAGAGATTAATGCCTTACCTAACAGTTAAGTTTGTTACATTTGACTATTTTCATGTCATGCATATTTGCTACTTTATTTAGTCAGCACAGACTCTGCTATAGACAGGACCATTTGACTCAATTGAATGGTTACTGAGTGATTTATTACAGGTAACTAGTTCATTACACACTCAGAATACTTTGTGTGTTTGCATGGGCATGTAGTAACAAAATATAGTTTAAAGAAATTTATATTTGTATCTGCAATTCTGATCGAGGGTGGAGAATACAATTATTTTGAAAATTTTCTATATTTCATTTATTCAGCAAATACTTGTTAAGCAGAAAATATATCCAGGTACTCAACTCGGTCTCTAAGATAGAATAGTGAACAAAAAACAAAAATATTACTGTCAATGTAGAATTTACATTTCAATGGAAAAAGGCAGACAGTAAAAATATAAGAATAACACAAAATAGAAATTACTTAGGTAAACATATTACATCAATAAATGGTGTAGGAAGCAGAAAAAGTAGAGTAGGGTAGAGAGCATTTGAGAGCACTAGAGAGGGAGTAGACTGCAACTTTCAAAAGGGTGATAAGGAGAAGCTTTATCAGAAATACAGCATTTGAACTAAGACTTAAAGTTAGAAAAGTAGACACCACAGTGAATGAGTAAAGAAAAATCCAGTCAAAGGAAATAATCAATGCAGACTCCTCTAAGGCTTGAGTATTTCTGATGTGTTAAAGGGAGGGACAACAACAATTCCATTTTATATGAAGTCGAGTGATAAAGAGGGAAAGTACTAAAATGTGAATTTAGAGAGTAATTGGGGCCATCACAGGCCATTATTAGAGATTTAACTTTTTTGCAGAATGAAAGTAATACAGTATTTTGAACAGAAGAGTGAGATAAATTGAATTCCCCTTAAAAATGATCAATTCAATGGTGAGTGCTGTGAAGTGTGTGAACCTGGCGATTCACAGACCTGTACCCCTGGGGATAAAAATATATTATATGTTTATAAAAAATAAAAAAATTACCATAAAAAAAAAAGAAATATTGATTTACTAAAAAAAAAAAAAAAAAAGAATCTGCAATTTAAAGAGTATTGCTATCTTAACAATGTTGTCTTCTATAAACATGGATGTTTTCTAGTTACTTATACTGTTTTTAATTACTTACAACAATGTTTTAGCTTTCAGAATACAAGTTTCACATTTTTTTGTTAATTCAATTAAGTGTTTTATTTTTAATGCAAATAAAATTTTTTACCTTAAAAAAAAATAAAAAAATAAAAAAATTAATAAAAAATAAAAAAAATGATCAATTCAGCTGCTGTGTTTCATAGAAAGTATGAAAGGAAGGGCAAACATAGGAGGAGCAGTTAGATTATCTCAGTAACCCAAACAAGTAAAGATAATGGCTTGGAGAAGGATAGGTAGTACTAGGATAAGGAATTGTTATACTCTACATGGAGTAAAGACAGAGCCAGCAGTTTCCTAATGGATTGGATATGAGGTGTGAGAGGAAAACAATAAATCAGAAAATTGATGGGGTGCTATAAGCTGGAAAAGTAAAGATATTGTCATATGAAGTATGGAGTGAAGAATAGGTAGTAAAGTAGGAGCTGGAAAAAAATGGGTGTAGTCATTGGCCTACAGATGGCATTTTACGATATGATAATGAATTAGTTCATTGAGAAAGTGAATGGAGCTTTAGGATAGATTAGCACCAAGGACTAAACTGTAGAGCACTTCAATTTGAAGTTGAGAATAATAAGAATTCACGAAAGTACTCAAAGTTCAGTAGTGAAAAATCTGGGAGAACATGATATCATTGAATTTTAATATTGGGTATAATTGGCATGACATGTTATGCTTATACTTTTGATCATATTTAATCCCTCATTTTCACTTTTATCCCTTATACTGCCATAATTAAATACAGCTTTTAAGAAGTAGTGAGGTAGGGGCACCTGGGTGGCTCAGTGGATTAAGCCGCTGCCTTCGGCTCAGGTCATGATCTCAGGGTCCTGGGATCGAGTCCCGCATCGGGCTCTCTGCTCAGCAGGGTGCCTGCTTCCCTCTCTCTCTCTCTCTCTCTCTCTGCCTGCCTCTCCGTCTACTTGTGATCCCCCTCTGTAAAAAAAATAAAAAAAATCTTTAAAAAAAAAAAAAAAAAAAAGAAGTAGTGAGGTAGTGAAATTTTTGTTTTATCCTCAAAACCTCAACTAAATTTGCCACAATGACCTTCAATAGGTGTTTATGTAAAATCTGCCTTGAAAGTCAAATGATGCCTACAATACTATTTGTATTATGTATTAGAATACTATTTTGTATTATGTATTAGAATACTATGTATTAGAATTATGTATTAGAATTAGAATTATGTATTAGAATTATGTATTAGAATATGTATTAGAATACTAGTTTAAAACACTTGTTATGGAAATAACACATTTCATATAAAATGTCATAGAAATTAAAGCAAACACAAAGTTAATATATAATACATTCTCAAAGGTGTATTTTTTATGTGATTTTTTTTCATGTAAAAAAGATCTCTTTGAAAGTATAGATTGAAAAGAATCATGATGGTCACAAATGAAACAGATATGACAAAATATACTTCATGAAACAAAACAAATTGCCAGATAAATACTTGCAAAAGTCATATTTGATAAAGGACTATTTGCCAAAATACACAAAGAACTCTTAAAACTCAACAATAAGGAGTGCCTGACTGGCTCATTCAGGTGAACATGCAACTCTTGACCTAGGGGATTGTGAGATTGAGACTTATATTGGGTGTAGAGTCTACTTAAAAAAAAAAAAAAAAAAGACAAAAAACCCTCAACAAATAGCCTGATTAAAAAATGGACAAATGACTGAAGAGGCACGTCACCCAAAGATATACAGATTACATATAAGCATATGAAAAGGTGTTTAACATCATTGGAATTGGAAGTTAAAACAATAATTAAATAGTACTATGCACTTAGAATGAGGAAAATCCAGAACATCAACAACAATAAATGCTGGCCAGGAGCAACAGGAAGTTTCATTCATTGGTTGTAGGGATTCAAAATCATACAGCCACTTAAGAAGATAGTGTGATGGCTTCTTACAAAACTAAGCATACTTAACATATGATGTAACAATTGCTCTCCTTGGTATTTACACAAAAGATTTGAAAATTTTTGTCCACATAAGAAGCTGTACATGTATGTTTATAACAATGTTGTTAATTATTGTCAGATCTTGGGACACCTGGGTGGCTCAGTTGGTTAAGCATCTGCCTTCAGCTCAGGTTATGGTCTCAGGGTCCTGGGATGGAGCTCTGCATCAGGCTTCCTGTTCAGCAGGGAGTCTGCTCCTCCCTTTCCCTCTGTTCCCCTCTTGCCACTCATGCTTGCTCTGACTCTCTCTCAAATAAATAATTAAAATCTTAAAAAGTAATAATTGTCAAATATTGGAAGCAGCTAAAATGTCCTTCTGTGGGTGAAATGGATAAATTATGATACATCAGTGGAACATCACTGAACACTAAAATGCAATGAGCTATCATGACATGAAAAGACATGGAGGAAGCTTAAATGCACATTAATTAAGTGAATGAAGCTAATCTGTAAATGCTTCATACTGTAGAATTCTAATGACATGACATCCTGGAAAAGGCAACACTATGAAGACTATGAAAACTATTAAAAAGATCAGTAGTTGCCAGGGTTTGGGAGAAGGGAAGGATAAAGAGACGGAGCACAGGGGAGTTTAGGGCAGGGAAACTAATGGGTACGCCACTGTAGTGGTGAAGACGTATCATTATACATTTGCCCGAACCCATAGAATGTACAATGCTAAGAGTGAACCCTGATGTAAATTCTGGACTTTGAGTGATAACAATTTGTCGCTGTGGGTTCATCAAGTGTAACAAATTCACCACTCTGGTGTGGGATGTTGACAGTCGGGGAAGCTGTGTCTGTGTGAGAAAAGGAAGTGTTTGGGAATTTTCTGTATTATCCACTCCATTTTGCTGTGAAATCAAAACCACAGGAAAAATTAAAGTCTGTTTATTTATTTATTTATTTATTTATTTTAAAAAGATTTTATTTATTTATTTGACACAGAGAGAGATCACAAGTAGGCAGAGAGGCAGGCAGAGAGAGAGCAGGAAGCAGGCTCCCTGCTGAGCAGAGAGCCCGATGCGATGTGGGGCTGGATGCCAGGACCCTGAGATCATGACCTGAGCTGAAGGCAGAGGCTTTAATCCACTGAGCCACCCAGGCGCCCCTTAAAGTCCATTTTAAAAAAAATCAATCAATAAAGATAATCCTCTGATAAAGATTTAAAAACACAAATTATATAGAGTAATTTAAACCATTTTATACAAAACACTCCTCAAACAAATGGGCTGTTCATAAAAAAGCTCATAGGGAATTAGCTGAAAGGGTTCTCAAGGGTCGTGGTTAAAAAAAATGCCTAAGAAATCAATTTTTTTACCTATTTAAAAATCTAATTGGGAGAAACAGTATTTAAAACCGTTCTATTCTCTTTGAGATATGGAGAAAGGAACATTAGCTGTACCCTTGGAACACTTGTTTTCTCATTTCCAACTATCTGCTTTGCAAATATGTCAGTGTACAAGTGTTTCATTTAGTTATTAAATTAAAAATATAAAAGAAATGCTATTCAACAAGCACCAGTAGTCTAATAAAGTTATCTAAGATTTGAGCTGCTTTAAATGTATATATTCATCTAGTAACTTATTTTTTTTTCCTTTCTGCTCCATGATCAGTGCACTTTTATGGCATTATGTTTGTTTGCACAGTCCTAGGGAAGGCATAGAAGCTAATTGCAAAGGTGAATTCCAATCACCCATAATATCAGGTCTTATTTCCTCTGACATGACAATTTGCTTCATGGAGTCATGAAGATCTTTTAGCTAAATACTTCTGATTGTTTTTTCATTGTGTTCCAGATGCCATTTAAGATTTGATTTATGGCTTGAATGATGTATCATCCTCATTAGTATCTCTCAGATAGCACTCTCCTTATTAATGTTTTAGACAAATATTGTACAGGCATACCTCAGAGATACTGAGGGTTCAGTTACAGGCCACTGCAAAATAAGTGAGTATCTTAATAGAACAAATTAAATCAATTCTTTTGGTTTCCCGGTGAAAATACTATATTGTAGTCTATTAAGTCTGCAATAGCTCTTATGTCTTAAAAAGCAATGTCCAGCAGCACCTGGGTGGCTCAGTGGGTTCAAGCCTCCGCCTTCGGTTTGGGTCATGATCCCAGGGCCTGGAATCGAGCCCCGTGTTTGGCTCTATGCTCAGCAGGGAGCCTGCTTCCCTTCCTCTCTCTCTGCCTGCCTCTCTGCCTCCTTGTGATCTCTGTCTCTCAAATAAATCAATAAAATCTACAAAAAAAAAAAAGTGATGTCCATATTTTAATTAAAAATAATTTATTGCTGAAAAAATGATAACTATTTTTGGAGCTTTCAGCCAGTTTTAATCTTTTTGCTGAGGAGTGTTTTGCTTCAATGTTGATAGCTGCTGACCGATCAGTGTGGTGGTTGCTGAAGTTTGAGATGATTGTGGCAATTTCTTCAAAAAAGGCAGATGCAAAGTTTGCTGCATCCATTGACTCTTCTTTTCATGAGTGATTTTTCTGTAGCACGCAAAGCTGTTTGATAGCATTTTACCCACAGTAAAACTTTTTTCAAAACTGGAGTCAATCCTTTGAAACCCTGACACTCTTTTATCACTAGCTTTATGTCATATTCTAAATCACTTGTTGTCATCTCAATAATCTTCATAGGACCTTCACTAGGAGTAGATTCCATCACAAGAAACCCCTTTCTTTGCTCGGTTATAAGAAGCAACTCCTCATCAGCTCAATTTTTATCAAGAGACTGCCGCAATTCAGTTATGTTTCAGGCCCCTCTTCTAATCCTATTTCTCTTGCTATTTCTACCGCATCTGCAGTGACTTCCTCCACTGAAGTCTTGAACCCCTGAAAGTCAACTGTGAAGGCTAGGATCAACTTTTTCCAAATTCTTTTTAATGTTGATATTTGACCTCTTCCCATAATCACAAATGTTCTTAATGTCATGTAGAATGATGAAGTCTTTCCAGAAAGTTTCTGATCCCTCTGCCCAGATCATCATAAGAATCACTATCAAGGGCAGCTACACCTTACAAATGTATTTCTTAAATAATATGACTTGAAAGTTGAAATTACTTCTTGATCCATAGGCTGCAGAATGAATGTTATGTTAGTCACAAAAACAAAACTAATCTCAGTGTATATTGGCATCAGAGCTTTCGGGTGATGTTGTCAATGAGCATTAATGTTTTGAAAGATCTTTTTTCTAATCATATCTGATTTCTGTCATCCAAGACATCTAATTAAGCATAATTCTAAGAGCCCTAAAATTTTCAGATGGGTAAATGAACATTGGCTTTAACTTTAAGTCAACAGCTGCATTACCCCCTAAACAAGAGAATGAGCCTGACCTTTGGGGCTTTGAAACCAGGCACTGACTTTTCCTCTCTAGCTATGAAAGTTTTAGATGACATCTTCCTCCAAAAGAAGGCTATTTCATTTACATTAAATATCTATTGTTGAGTGTAGCCACCTTCATTGATTATCTTAGCTAGGTCTTCTGGAAAATTTGCTGCAGCTTATCCATCAGCACTTGCTGCTTCACCTTTCACTTTTACGTTATGGAGAAATTTTCTTTCCTTAAACCTCATGACCAAATGTCTGGTAGCTTCAGACTTCTTTTGCAGCTTCCTCAGCTGTGTCAGCCTTCACAGGATTGAAGAGACTCAAGGCGATGTTCTGGATTAGATTTTGGCTTAAGGGAATGTTGTGGCTGGTTTGATCTTATGTCCAGACCACTAAAACTTTCCCCATATCTACAATTAGGCTGTTTTGCTTTCTTATCAGTCATGTGTTAACCCAAGTAGCTCTTTTAATTTTCTTAAAGAACTTTTCTTTTGCATTTACATCTTGACTAACTGTTTGGCACCAGAGTCTCAGCTTCAGCCTATCTTGGCTTTTAAAATTCCTTCCTCACTAAGCTTAATCATCTCTGGTTTTTGATTTAATGTGAGAGGTGTGTGACCTCTCTTTTTACTTAGAGTCTGTAGTGGGGTTATAATGGGCCTAATTTCAACATTAGGTCAATATGTCTCATGGAATAAGGAGGTGTGAGGAGAGGGAGAGAAATGGGGAACAGCTGGTCAGTGGAACACTCAAAACACAAAGCATTTATCAACTAAATGTTCTGTCTTATATAGGTGAGGTTTGTGATGCAAACAATAGTAACATCAAAGATCACTAATTACAGATCACCATAGTAAATATAATAACAATGGAAAAAAGTTGAAATGTTGCAAGTATTACCAAAATGTGACTCAGAGACACAAAGTGAGCAAATGATGCTTGGAAAGATGGCACTGACTTATTCAGATCAAGGTTGCTATAAAACTTTAACTCGTAAAAAATTCAGTATCTGCAAAGCATAATAAAATGAGGTGTGCCTGTAGCTTCCCAGCATGGAGTTGCATAAGTAAATAAGCACACGTATAAATATCTATGTTCAACATCTATACTTCTTCAAGCAGATGTGTTTAGAATTGATGTGTTTGTTTTTTTTTGTTACTTTCAGTTCATAGAGGGTTAACCCACTTTTGAAGATAAATAATTTTCAGTGTGACTCTATAAAAAGAAAAAAAGGAAGCAATGTAATTAAAATTCACTATAGAGATATTTTCAATAAGGAGGAATTCATCATTTATATTTGGGATATAAATAATAAGTTAAATCCATTCTTAAAAGAAAGACGTGGAAGGTTTTTTTGAGATTGTTTTATGCATGGTCAGTTCAGTTATAATAAAAATATGTATTATACTTTAAAAAGCCTTAACTATATTTGGTATTATTTTATTAGAGAATGTTGTAGTGCTTAATTCACAGATTAAATTCTAGGAACCTAGATCACTTTTTAGCTCTGCCTTTTGTTCATGCACTGGCTATAATGAGACCACTACAGTGGTGCCATTGTTTTTGATTTCTTCTTTTACTCTACTAGGTTGGCATTTAAATGCTCTTGTATTCCTGAGACACACAGGGATTAATTATAGGGATTGCATTCTCTTTTCTATAGTCAGACACATAGATTAGAAAGTCCTCTTAAGTTGATACACCTCCCATCTCAATTCCAGACTCTAGTAAAGCTAATTATCCAATCTTGACATCTGCGAAGAGAGATGTATGTCCTGAAAGCAATCTGCATAAAACTGATCTTTGCCGCTACTAAGAATTGTGTGTCCTGGGAGTTTCAAGATCTCTGAACTTCCAGGACAATGTGTGTTAGTCATAAATTGTCAGGTTCAGTTCCAGTTCCCTTCTCATATTGGTATGTAGGACTTGGAAATATTTATAGCATTCTGAGGGTGCTGAGTGGTTCTGAAGTATATTCTTTTTTTTTTTTTTTTTTTTTTTTTTACATACATGTGTATTTATTTGTATATAAGGAAAAATTTTAGAAGTGGAGTTGCCAACTCAAAGGGTCCTAGTATGGTCCATATTTTTTTTTAATTTTATTTTTTATAAACATATAATATATTTTTATCCCCAGGGGTACAGGTCTGTGAATCGCCAGGTTTACACACTTCACAGCACTCACCATAGCACACACCCTCCCTAATGTCCATAATCCCACCCCCCCAACTCCCCTCCCCCCATTAACCCTCAGTTTGTTTTGTGAGATTAAGAGTCACTTATGGTTTGTCTCCCTCCCAATCCCATCTTGTTTCATGTACTCTTCTCCTACCCCCTTAACCCACCATGTTGCATCTCCTCTCCCTCATATCAGGGAGATCATATGATAGTTGTCTTTCTCCGATTGACTTATTTTGCTAAGCATGATACCCTCTAGTTCCATCCACATCGTCGCAAATGGCAAGATTTCATTTCTTTTGATGGCTGCATAGTATTCCATTGTGTATATATACCACTTCTTCTTTATCCATTCGTCTGTTGATGGACATCTAGGTTCTTTCCATAGTTTGGCTATTGTAGACATTGCTGCTATAAACATTCGGGTGCACGTGCCCCTTCAGATCACTACGTTTGTATCTTTAGGGTAAATACCCAGCAGTGCAATTGCTGGGTCATAGGGTAGTTCTATTTTCAACATTTTGAGGAACCTCCATGCTGTTTTCCAGAGTTGTTGCACCAGCTTGCATTCCCACCAACAGTGTAGGAGGGTTCCCCTTTCTCCGCATCCTCGCCAGCATCTGTCATTTCCTGACTTGTTAATTTTAGTCATTCTGACTGGTGTGAGGTGGTATCTCATTGTGGTTTTGATTTGTATTTCCCTGATGCAGAGTGATGTGGAGCACTTTTTCATGTGTCTGTTGGCCATCTGGATGTCTTCTTTGCAGAAATGTCTGTTCATGTCCTCTGCCCATTTCTTGATTGGATTATTTGTTCTTGGGGTGTTGAGTTTGCTAAGTTCTTTATAGATTTTGGACACTAGCCCTTTATCTGATATGTCATTTGCAAATATCTTCTCCCATTCTGTCAGTTGTCTTTTGGTTTTGTTAACTGTTTCCTTTGCTGTGCAAAAGCTTTTGATCTTGATAAAATCCCAATAGTTCATTTTTGCCCTTGCTTCCCTTGCCTTTGGCGATGTTCCTAGGAAGATGTTGCTGCGGCTGAGGTCGAAGAGGTTGCTGCCTGTGTTCGCCTCAAGGATTTTGATGGATTCCTTTCTCACATTGAGATCCTTCATCCATTTTGAGTCTATTTTCGTGTGTGGTGTAAGGAAATGATCCAATTTCATTTTTCTGCATGTGGCTGTCCAATTTTCCCAACACCATTTGTTGAAGAGGCTGTCTTTTTTCCATTGGATATTCTTTCCTGCTTTGTCGAAGATGAGTTGACCATAGAGTTGAGGGTCTATTTCTGGGCTCTCTATTCTGTTCCATTGATCTATGTGTCTGTTTTTGTGCCAGTACCATGCTGTCTTGATGATGACAGCTTTGTAATAGAGCTTCAAGTCCGGAATTGTGATGCCACCAACTTTGGCTTTCTTTTTCAATATTGCTTTGGCTATTCGAGGTCTTTTCTGGTTCCATATAAATATTCTTATAGATTACTACAGTACTTAAGGATGAACTGGAGGATGCTTTTAAAGATTGCATGAATTGGTTGTTGCTTTGTTTTCATAGGCCATTCCTTAAGAGGCTACATTGCCACCAAATAAATATCATATCAGCTCCAGTTCCAATGATTTTCCTCACATGCAATAGATACTTTGAGTTTTTATTTTTTATTTTTCTGGTCCCACCTGAATGGCAGAGAGTAGAGGGATTTTTGTTTGTTTGTTTTCAGAGAACATTTATTTTAATATTATAAAAGAAGTCTCTTCTTCCAATGGAAAAAACAAAGAGCCAAGGAATGAATATAATGTGTCCTTTATTTGTTACATGCAAGAATAAGATTTTGCCAGAAGAAGGTGACATATCGAATTGGTTTTCTTTTTCTAAAAAATATTTCAAATCAATTTTGAAACAGAAAGTTATCTGTCTGATAAATTTTACTATCAGTTTGCATCCCAAATCACCAGCTTTCTTATCCCTTGTGTTACCACAGGGATTTAAAAAATTGCCATAGGGGTTTCAAAGGCCAGTGATTTGGCAAGTGTTCTGCCATACTGCATGTGCAGATCATGGGTATGCTGCTACTCATGACAGAAAATTAATAGGCCATCCTAATGACCCTCTGATTTTCCCTGTTCAAGCAGCTGATTCAAACATCAACAACTATAATTAAACAGAGCAATCTGTCAAGGAAGATAGCTATTCTTGTTAATTCTATAAACCACCATGTTGGCTTTTCCTATTGTGATCTGCAGCTGATACACAATCTTGAAATCTTTTGCCAAAACAAATGGCCAGGGGATAAAACTCTAAAGAAGCATTCTATAGAATGAAGCTGAAGATGCTGGTGAACTATAGCATCACCTCACTATTTTCAGTTTTGCAACAGACTGTCCTGGGACAAATACAATAGTGTGTGTAAGTAAAACAATAAAATTAAAATTGGAAACAAAACAAAACAAAAACAAAAACAACAATCCTGGCATAATGTTGTCTTCTGTGACTGATAGATCAGTTGGAAGTTACTCTTTTATAATGCTGGGGACAGATGCTTTAGCAATTTGTTTTCTTGAAAACTATTATTATGTACATCAAATTCTGTTGCTAAATGAAGACTTCCTATTCTTAGTGCTTTCTCAGCTTCCCTTCTTACTGGATTGCAGACCTCACTTATAGTCCATTTTAGTCAGGCAGCTTCTCAATATCTCCTCCATGAGAACCAATTTATATGAAATGCAGAAATAGTTCAATCCAGTAACAGGACCAAGTTTTTGTGCATATATCTTAATATATAACAAAACACTATATAGTACAGTTACTATGAAATGTTTGTGTTTGGTTCAGGGTGGATAAATAGCACTGGAAATCAGAAGGAACCTCAGTCTCTCCAAGTAAGATAACTTCTAAGAATTCACACACTGGATATATAAATAAATTGCTGAGTTGAGTTTGCAATTATGATGATTTTATGATATCCCTGTGTTTCTGATTGAGGGTGTCGCAAATAAAATGAGAGTTATAAAAGCTGCCTCTTTCTGAGTTCACATAGTTTTAAGAATATGAAATTACTGGGGTGCCTGGGTGGCTCAGTCAGTTAAGTGTCTGCCTTCAGCTCAGGTCATGATCCATGATCCTGGAGCCCCAGAATTAAGGCCCACATTGGGTTCCCTGCTCAACAGGGAATCTGCTTCTCCTTCTGCCCCTCACCCTGCTCGTGTTGTCTCTCTCTCACTCTCTCTCATTCTCAAATAAATAAATAAGTAAAATCTAAAAAGAAGAATATGAAATTAATATTTCTATTAATTCATATAGGTTGAGTTAATTTCCATTGCTCTTTTCCTTCTTGCCCTTCCTTCTCCATGATATTTCAGCTTCCATGTGATGACAAATGGAGTGTCATTCAGTCTCCCTCTTTCCTTCTACTACCATTGTTTACCATCTAAATACATTTACTTTTGGCTCTCCTTAAAATAAAGAGAAGCAGGCAATTACTCAATATAGAAAGATACTCCACATCTTTTGAAAGATTAGAACTCACAAGCAGAAACTCCATACATTTCTCTTTATCTGAGCAAAAGATTTTTGCTCAATTTCTGTGAAAAATCAGGACTTCTTGCCTTGTCCAATTTTAGAGACATTGTCTTATTAAAAAACATATTATTAAGGACACTCCATTATAAGAAAAGAAAACTGGCCCTCTAAATAAAAATATATGTATTTCATATGTTTTCACTAGCAATGTAACTGAATGGAAAAATCAATTTTAATGAACATTTTCTGGGTATTTTGGGGTCATTTTGACCGTACTTTGTTTGTTAAAGCTAGAAAGAAATGTTGGCAGACACAAAGTGATGCATAAATTCATTTTTCATAAATAATTTTAGAAATGCTGCATATACTTTCATCTTTAATAAGATAAATTCCCCATAAAACAATTTCATACTATCTGGTATCCTGACTGTCCAAGCAATAGATTTGTATGAGTAGTGAGTGGCTTATTAGTTATGTCAGTGTGAACTTTAATGTTTCTTAAGTATTCCAGATGAAAAGAATTTTTTTATATAAATTTCTCCAGGGGGGGAAAAATATGTAGGAAACACTTTGAAAATTGCATGTATACAGGATCTGTTTAAGATCCAAAATTGAGGCTCTTACATTGCTCTCTATGACCTTTTGAACAAACTCCAAAAATGAGGATACTGCAACATTCAAAACCATAATCAACACAAGTGGCTTACTTGTTTTTCTATATCTTCAGTTATGTTTCAAGTTGTTTTCATCATTTTTAGACAATCTTTTCTTTCATTGCTCCAATTTGTGTTCATTGTTATGTTATTAATCACTTAAAATTACTCTTTACACTTGATGGTAACCACAAAGCAAAAACTTGCAGTAGATACACAGATGACAAAGAGAAGGGAATGAAAAACATACTGCTATGGAAAATCATCAGTTCACAAAGGAAAAGAGAGGAAGAAAGGAACAAGGGAACTACAAAACAGCTGGAAAACAATTAATAAGATGGCACTAGTAAGTCCTTACCCGTCAATTAATTGCTCTACATGTGAATGATTAAATTACCCAATCAAAGACATAAAATGGATGAATGGATTAAAAAAAAAAAAAAAGACCCAACTAGGCAGCCTGCAGAAAACTCCCTTCAATGTGAAGGGATGGAAAAAGACATTCCATTGCCAGTGAAAATCAAAGAGAACAGGGATAGCTATATTTATATCAGACAAAATAGCCTCTAACTCAAAAGCTGTCACAAGAGATAAGGCTTTATAATAATAAAGGGGTCAATTTGCCAAGATGACATGACAACCATAAACATATATATGCACCCAACATTTGAGCACCTAACTGTATTACAGAAATACTCAGAGATCTGAAGGGAAAAATAGAAAATACAAGAATAGTAGGGTATTTCAATACTCCAATTGCAACAATGGATAAATCATCCGGGCAGAAAACCAATAAGGAAATAAGGACTTGGATTATATTTTATTATTTTTTTAATAAGCTTGTATGCCCAATATGGGGCTTGAACTCACAACCCTGAGACCAAGATCACATCTCTACTGACTGAGCCAGCCAGGCACTGCTATGAACTACATTTTAGACCAAAAGGGACCTAACAGACATATATAAAATATTACATCCCAAAGAAACAAAACAAATATTTTTCTCAAGCACACATGGAACTTCTCCAAGATATGTCATATGTTAGGTCACAAATCATGTCTTAGCAAATTTAAGAAGATTGAAATCATACCAAGTATCTTTTCTGACCATAATGACATGAAGTAGAAATCAAATAACAGGAGGAAACATGAAAAAATCATAAATATGTGAAAATTAAATACACTCCTGACCAACCAAGGGGTCTAAAAAGAAATCAAAAGGGAAATCAGAACATATCTTGAAACAAATGAGTAGAAACACAACATACCAAAATCGATGGAATTTACAAAAGTATTCTAATAGGGAAGTTCACAGCAATAAACACCTACATTAGGAAAAAAAATCTCAAGGAACTAGAAAAGTAGGAAGGAGCTCCTCAAGGAACTAGAGAAAAGGACAAACTAATCTGAAATTTAGCAGAAGAAAGGAAATAACAAAGATTGGAAGAAAAATAAATAAAATAGAGACCAGAAAGAAAAAAACAGAAAAGACAGATGAAGCTTAGAGCTGTTTTTTTAAAAGATAAACAATATTGACCAACCTATAGCTAACAAAGAAAAAGTGAAGAGTCAGAACAAAAGTCAGAAATAAAAGAAATATTACAAGTAACTGAAAAACAAAGGATCATGAAAGACTACTCTGAACAAATACATGCCAATAAGTTGGAAAACCTACAAGAAATGAGTAAGCTTGTAGAAACCTACAACCTACCAAGACTGACTCATGAAGAAATTGAAAATTGCACAGACCAAATGATTAAGGAGAATAAATTAGAATAAAAAACCTTCAAAGTAAAGTCCAAGACCAGATGGTTTTTCATTGGTGAATTATACCAGAATTGTAAAGAATTAACATATTTCTTCATAAATTCTTCTAAAAAGTTGAAGATGAGAAAACAATGATATATCTAATAAAAATCTTCTACACAGCAAAAGAAGCAATCAACAAAATGAAATGGCAACTTACGTAATGGGAGAAAATATTTCCAAACCATGTAGTCAAAATATATTAGGAATTCATACAACTCAATAGCAGAAAATAAAGCAATCCAATTAAAAATGGGAAGATTACTTGAATAGAATTTTTTTTTCCAGAGAAGATATATAAATGGTCTATAGGTACATGAAAAGATACTCAATATCACTAATTATCAGGGAAATGCAAATCAAAGCCACAATGAACTATCACCTCACACTTGTTAGAAAAGCTATCATCAAAAAGGCATAAGTTAAGTTAGATGAGGATGTGAAGAAAAGCGAAACTTGTGCACTGTTGGTGGGGATACAAATTGTTCAGCCACTATGGGAAACAATAGAGAGGTTCCTCAAAAAAATAATAATAGAACTATTACCTGATCCATCAATTTCACTTCTGGGTATATATCCAAAGGAAATGACAGCAGAATTTTGAAGAGATATTTTCCCCCATGTTAATTGCAGAATAATCACAGTAGTCAAGGCATAGAAACAACCTAAGTGTCTTCTATGGATGAATGGATAAAGAAGATGTGGTATACACATACAAAAGAATATATTCAGCCATTAAAAAGAAAGAAATCCTGCCATTTGCATCACTATGAATGGAAATTAAAGGCATTTTGCTAAGTGAAATAAGACAGAAAACAGAGAAATACTGGATCATCTCACTTATGTGTGGGGTTTTTTTTTTTTTTTCTGTTTGTTTGTTTGTTTTCGTTTTTCTAACAGAAACTGAGTAGAATGGTGGTTCCCAGAGACTGGTGTTGGCAGAAATGAGGTGATGTTGGTCAAAATGTACACATTTCCATTTATAAGATGGATAAATTATAGGGATCCAATGTATGGCCTGGTGACTGTAGTACAGTTAACTACTTTCAAATACCTGAAAGATGCTAAGAGGGTAAATTTTAAATGTATACATATACCTAATTGTAATTATGTTAGGTGATAAAAGTATTATCACCTTATGTTAGGTGATGAAGTTATAATCGTATTGTGGTACAATTTCACAATTGATGCATATATCAAATTGTCAACTTGCAGACCTTACATAATAATATTATATTTCAATTTTATCTCAATATAGTGAAAAGAAAAAAATTTCAATTATAAAATAAATAAAGTTACCACCTAAAATAATTTTTGATATGTTCACTTAAAAAAAAAACTATTCTTTTAAAACTTAAGTTGTCAGTGTGGAACTTCAGAGAATGGACAAAAAGGCTATAAGACCAGCTGGAGCAGATTTGGCACAAGAACACAGGTATCTTGAGGAATTTAGACAACTATTGATTTCCCAACTACTTCCTCCAATTCTTGAATTATTTAGTTCTATAAAAGGAACATTAGGAAAAACAGTCCGTTTCACTAGTTCATGTCATGTGCCTCTCCCTGGGCTTGGGATGGAAAGGTAACTCAAATATGAAGTTTACCATATTTTGACGAAATTAGAAAAGAGGTGTGATGGGTGATGTAAGGCGTCTGTGAGCAATATTCTGGTTTTTTTTTAAATTTTTTAATAAACATATAATGTATTATTAGCCCAGGGGTACAGGTCTGTGAATTGCCAGGTTTACACACTTCACAGCACTCACCATAGCACATACCCTCCCCAATGTCCATAACCCTATACCCTCTCCCTAACCCCCAATATTCTGTTTTTGAGGTGTTGAGTTTAAAATGTCAGATTAAAACACCTAAGAAAAAACACTTTTTGCTTGTAAGGGTGAGAAATCTTTTCCTATTCATTTCTCCATTGGTAGAGCATTAAGCCTAGAGAAGACAAACATCCGTTCACATTACTCTCAACAAGGATCAGCAAAATACTCCTCAAAATGCTTTGGTTGTATGTAGAATGTTTTACTATTTACAAAACATTTAGCATCTATTGTTTAAGTTTTGTAGCAACTATAAGTTTAGGAGTAAAGGCATTTTGTTTTGTTTTGTTTGATTTTATAGTTGAAGATGACTTGAAAATCAGCAAAACACATGAAGTGTGGTAAGGGCAAACTAAGAAGCAGGAAAAACACCATCTCCTTTCCACAGCAGTAGGAAAAAAGTAGCATAGCAGTCTCTTAGATACATGGCACTGTGATCCTTTTTCTTAGTGCATGAAGTTCTTGGCCAGGGTTCATTTAATTAACTCTCTTCTGTGCTTGATAAATTGTGTAGTCTTTCAGCAACTTTACATTTTGTATAATATTCAGTTAAAGTATGTTCCTGGGGAATATTTTCCATGTGTGAACGCTTGAGTCAATACTCATCATGCTGTTGTGAAAATGTAAATACAGTTGACTCTTGAACAGTTTGGGGGTTAGAGGTGTCAACCCTTGCACAGTTGAAAATTCACATATAACTTTTGACTCCCAAAAGGCTTAAATTAACTACTAATAGCGCACTATTGCCTGGAAGCCTTACTGATAACAGAGCCAATTAACATATTTTGAATGTTATCTTTATCATATGCTGTATTCTTACAATAAAATAAGCTAACAAAAGAGACTGTTAAGAAAATCATAAGGAAGAGAAAATACATTTACAGTATTGTACTGTACTGTATTTATAAAAAAAAAAATCTGCTTATAAGTGGACCAATGCAGCTCCAACCCATGTTGTTCAAGAGTCAACTGTAATTCCAGATGTCAGGCCCAAACTCAGATGCAATTATTTACCTTTCATTTATTAAATGAGAAAATCTTCCTGTAACGTAGAACTGACATTAAAACATTTACCAACATTCATAGAAAACTCATTTTACATTGATCCTACATAATATAGGACTAAATATATAACTTTTCAGTATATATGGAACAAATTTTGTGTGGAGAAACTACCTTTCTGATGATAAAGTCCAGTTTAATTTTAAAGATTATTATCTTCATCTTTGAAGATACTATTTGCCTTATTCCAATCCACTTCCCTCCTTCCTCAAAAGTAGCCATATCCTAAATTTCACATATTTTATTCTTTATTTTTCCTTATTGTATTACTGTATAGAGTAATATTTAATATTATCACATGTTAGTGTTCCTATACACGTTTTATATCTGCATGTTTTTCACCTTATAAAAGAGTCATAATGCATTTAATCTTTTAAACACTTTTTTTCCCCCTCTGAATATTTTGAGATTTTTTTACTTCATGGTGTTTACATTTATAGTTGTTAATTTTTACTGGTAGCTAGTATTACATTGTGTGAAGGTACTAATTCTTTATCCTTTGTCTGTAGTTGTTTGCTAATACAAAGAGGGGTATTATGGACATTTTTTGTCTATGTCTCCTGTTGCACATAGCAGTAGCTCTTCTAAGGCAAATTCCTAGGGGTATATTTGCTGATTTCATGGATATGCACATCTTCATATTTACTTGAAAAAGTCTATCATAATTTGTGTTCCTAAAAAGCAGACTGTGAGACAAGGAATCCATTGCAAGTAGTTTATCTGGGAAGTGACTCAGAAAGAATTGAAATAAGAAAGCAGCCAGTAAAAGATTAATTTTTAAGCAAGCTGACCATCGTGGGCAACTGGTGCTTAATTCTGCTGAGAAGCTATGATAACTGGTACAGAATGTGGTTGGATCTCAGAGCCATCCAGCCGTTAAGTGTGAGGGAGCTGGTTGAGGGCTGCTCCTAGAGCCCTGAATTCTCTAGCACTTCTGGCCTGCCCTGCAGGCACGCTATGCATGCCTGGGGGTAAGTGTGAGCAAAGAAAAGACTCTCAAATAAAAACGTGGAAATGTTGGCAGCTAAGCGCCAGGCTTACTTACACTCTAATGGTGAAGCCAAGGAAAACAGCACATCTGCTATATGTTACTCTTCACTTTCTCCAAAGCATTGTATGGATTTACATAGCTACCAACATGTTAAAAATATTCAGGTTATGCCATGTTATGACTGATGTTTGATATGATCAGCCTTTTTTTCTGTTCAGTCTGTAGAAATGAAATGGAATCTAATTCCTTAATTTCCATCATCACATAAAGTTCTACTGTACAGTACTAGTACAGACGTTTCCAAGGAGGTTTTCTGTGAAGGAAGGAAAGCAGTGGGCCGTCAAGAGAAAAAGATTTTTATTTAAAAATTTTTAAATAAAATTTTTATTTTATTTAAAGTACAAGATTTTTATTTAAAGTGCAAACAAACAGGGGCACCTAAGTGGCTTAAGGTTAAGCATCTGACACGATTTCAGCTGAGATTCTGATCTCAGGGTCCTGGATGGAGCCGCCATCAGGCTCTGGCTTCCGCAGGGTGTCTGCTTGGGATTCTCCCTCTCCCTCTCTGTCAACCCCTTCCCCCTAAAATAAATAAATAAATCTTAAAAAAAAAAAAAAAGTAGAGATAAACAATAGTATATCTGTGTGCTATGAAGAATAACCTAGTAAAATAGGAGCATTTATGATGCATAAAACACAGAAGTTTTAGTGACAAGTTTCCCTTGATGTATTAAAAAGGGGGTCTCTAGTGCATTAGCAGAGATTTTTGTTCTTAGCTAGGAGCACAGACAATTCACCCTTAAAAATGGGAGGAAATTCCCTAGTTAAGTTATTTGTGTCTTGATTTGTCATTTTGGGAAAGATTTTAACTATAAAATAAATTTTAACAACTTTAAGGTTACTTAAGCCATCTATCTCTTCTTGAGTGAGCTTTGCTGGTTTGTCTCTTTTAAGGAATTTTCTGCCAATACGGACATGTGGTGCTGTTCAGCTGCAGCTGATAATCTTACACATTTTGCTACATTGTTTTCATTTTCATTCAGTACAAAGTTCTTTTTAATTTTAATTTCTTTTTGACCCGTGTCTATTTAGAAATGTGTTGTTTCCAAATATTTGAGTAGTTCCAGAGATCCTTCCATTATCAATTTTATTACTAGTCCTGGTTTTGCTTAGAGAATTAATTTGTATGATTTGAATGCTTTGAAATTACTGAGTCTTTGCTAGTGGCCTAACATATGGTCTGTCCGATAAATGTCCTGTGCCCACTTAAAAAGATTGTGTATTCTATTTCAGGGACTGTCTACACAAAGCCTGATTAAATTAGGTTCATTGAAAGCGTGGTTCAAATCTTCTGTATCTTAATTTTCTGTTTATTATTTCTGTCAGTTATTGAGATAGTGTTGAAATCTGACTATAATCAGAGTTTCATTTATTTCTCTCTCCAGTTCTAACAGTTGTTGCTTTGTGCATTTTGAGGATATTCTGTTATATCTTTAAATGTTTAATATTATGATGTCTTCTAGATGAAATGATCCCTTTATAGTTAGGAAATGACTCTCTATATTATTAATACAAATTTTTTGCTCTGAAATTATGTTATATAATACCAAAATAGCTACTCCAGCTATTTTGATCACAGATTACTGTTAACACAAATTATTTACATATATATACATACATATGTGTGTATATGTATATATATATATATATTCATTCCATTATTTTAATTAGTTGTGGGAAATCAAAATTTCCCTACATTTCTCAGTATTCCTAAGCCAGGGAAATTTATATGCTATAATAAAGCATGTTTCCTTTCCTTTCCCCAGAAATATTTGCTCTTTACAGGGCATGTGTATCAAACCTGTGGCCATTTGCTTTCTTTGTGGTGGAAACATTTGCTCCTATTCAGAAGATCAAAAAACAAAGAAACCCACTCATTCTCAAAACACACAGACACACACAGACACACACGTAAATACCCCTTCCGTTATCTCCCCTGTAACCAAAAGTTTACATTCCAGGTGACTGGGTTAAGGGACAAGTTTTGAAAATAACTTCCATAGGGATGTAGGGACATATTTCCCTCTGTGCTTACTTCGAAAGAGTGATAAAACTGTGTTGTAAACCTAGAAGATGATTGTCTTATCTTCCCCTTAGAGGCATTTATTTAAATTACAAAGGGTAAGACCCCAGGATCTATATTAGGGAGCAAAGCCTTCTTTGGTTTCATCAGGAGGGAGAGGTGTGAACAGTTGCCCTTCTATCAGAGAGTCATATTTGTTTATCTATTATTTCCTATAGTTAAATTCTACCATAAAGGTAAGATTATTCCTCTCGCTCTCATCAGATCACCTTCATGATACTAGGCTTGGAGGATCAGTTTAAGAAAGATGTGTTCTTTGACTCAGATACCTACAGTTTCTGCCAGTATCTACCTATCATCTCTTATCTATCAATCTATCTATCATCTCTCTATCATCTACCTATCTATCATCTATCATCTACCTATCTATCATCTATCTATCATTTTTCATCTACCAGGTATATAATTTTGCAAATATAGTAACATCTCAGTCCCTTCACAACTTTTGATTTAAAATTAATCTGCTTCTTTCTGTTTAATGGGGCGTTCTAACATGCAGCATATAGTTGAGTTTTGCTTTTTCACCTAATCTAAAAATCACTGATTATACCATCAACATGATATCATTTTTTTGCAGCCTAAAGCTCTTTGATGAAACTTTTAAAAATTTTTTAAAATAATGCAGGTCTACTAGTGTTAAATTTCTTCAGCATTTGTATGTGTGAAAGTATTTATTTTATCTTCGTTTTGAAAAGTATTTCCTCATGTAATAAAATTATAAATTGACAGATTTCTTTCAGTTTTTTAAAGATGGTGCTCCAGTATCTACTATTTACCTTTTTGTTTTCCTGACAAAACATGTTGTCACCCTCATCTGTGTTCTCTGAATGTAATATATATTTTTTCTTCAACTTCTATTAACATGACATCTTTTTCTCTGATTTTAAGCATTTTGTTTATGACGTAACTTAATTTCCTTCCTGTTTCTTGTACTTGGGGTTTGTTGAACTTCTTTATTTGTGGCTTTATAGTTTTTTTTTTTTTTTTTTTTTTTATTTGGGGGAGAACTTTTTTTTTTATTTTTTTTACTTTTTTTTTCTTTCCTTTTTTTTTTTTTTTTTTTTTTGGTCTTGCCTGTCTTTTAAGGGAGTCCTATTACCTATACATTATACTGCTTGATATTGCCACACAACTCACTGATACTCTATTCACTTTTTTTCCAATTTTGCTTTTTTTCACTATGTTTTGTCTTAGGCAGTGACTAGTCATATGTGTTTAGGTTCACTAAGCCTTTTGTTTTTTTCTGAAATATCTTATCTGCTGTCAGTACATGGAAAAAATTTGTTTTCTCTCAGATATTGTAGTTTTCATCAGTGCAAGTTGGAATAGGGTCCTTTTTAAAATATCTTCTTTTTTTCTCTTTAGTCTTAAATTTTTCCTCTAGCTTCTTAAGCATATAGCATGCATTCATAGTAACTCTTTGTAGGTCTTTGTCTACTAATCCCATCATTTGCATCCTTCTGGGTCTGTTCCAGTTGATTGGTTCTTCTCACTATGGCTTGCATTTTCTTGCTTATTTGTGTTCCCGATAATTTTTTTTTGATGATAATAAATAATTTATTTTGTGCATAATATGTAACAGGTGCAGTGTTTTTTCATCCTAACAAATCGGTGGGATAAATATTTAGCTCTAATTTGCATGCAGAGACTGCAACATAAGTTATCCAATCTTTTTTAAAGATCATAAACATTATAACAAGTATTTTTTGGGATTTGAACAAGTGTTTTGGAGGGATTTTCCCATGCTTTTTCTATTATGCCGCATTGTGTCTTTAAATGAAAAATTAACAAATGTAAATGAAAAAAATAGTAGAGATAATGTTACCTGCCTAAAGAATCTTGTTTTTAGAACACCAAAAATGGTTTCTTTTTCTAATTTTCTAATTTTACTTTACCTAAATTCAAGTTAGTTAACATGTAGCATATTATTAGTTTCAGGAGTAGAATTTTGTGATTCATTAGTTACACATAACACCCTCTTACACTGTTGGTGGGAATGCAAACTGGTGCAACCACTCTGGAAAACACAATAGAGGTTCCTCAAAAAGTTAAAAATAAACTTATGCTGAGATCAAGCAATCTCACTACTAGGTATCTACCCAAAGGTACAAAAATACTGATTCAAAGGGACATACGAGCCCCAATGTTTAAAGCAGCAATGTTCACAATAGCCAAAATATGAAAAGAGCCCAGATGTCCATCAACAGATGAATGGGTAAAGAAGATTTGGTACATGGATACAATGGATTACTACTTGACCATCAAAAAAGAAGGAAATCTTTCCATTTGCAACGACATGGGCAGAAATAGAGAGTATTATGTTAAGCAAAATATGTCAGTCAGAGAAAGAAAAGACCATATGATTTAACTCATATGTGGATTTTAAGAACCAAAACAGATGAACATAGGGGAAGAGAAGGAAAAATAAAATAACATAAAAACAGAGGGCGGGAGCAAATCACAAGAGACTCTTAGCTATAGGGAACAAATAGGGTTGCTGGAGGGGAGGTAGGTGGGGGATGAAGTAATTGGGGTATGACCATTAAGGAGGGCACTTGATGGAATGAGCACTGGGTGCATTCCCAAAAATCTTTGATTGAATGCAGAGCAATAGAAAACTTATTGATACTGGATTATTTTTATCCTAATAAATGCTCTTAATCTATATTCTAGTATGCAGTTAAGTTACTCAGAAACAGTCTGGTCATTGCAGGTCTTGTTTTTAACATTGTGAGGTGAAGTAAGAGCAGCAGGTAGTTGAGTACCAATTTTCCTTGTTACTAAGGCACAACTCTTCTGAGTATTCTACGCAATGCTCTATAAGTCTTTCCAGTTTGACTTGTGGGAAGTGGTGTTATTTCTAGCTCTCTGTTAGTTCTGCAGACTCTTCCCTTTATTGATTGTGAGTGATTCTTTCCTTGGGTGGTAGTTTCCTCAAATCCATAGATGTATTAGTACTCAGCCAAGGATTCCAGGGGGCTGCTGTGCAGATTTCCAGAGTCCTCTATCTATGCAGCTCACTCTTTATATTCTATCCTGTGAACTCTAGCTTTTTTGGATTCTCAGGACCCTCAGCTTTAGCTCCTAAACTCATATCTCTTCTTAGGTTCCCCTGTCTTTGCCTCAGGTGAAAATTTTCTTTAGGCAGCAAGCTAGTGCAATCATAGGACTCACTTCATGCTTCCTGTTTCTAAAGTGTCACTATCTTTAATTCCCTGATGTGCATAGGCTTAAAAACTATATTCCTATATTGTGGGTTGGTTTGTTTGTTTCAGGTGGGAGGGTGAGTCAGTCCCTGTTACTCTAGCTTGGCTGGGAGTAAAAATCAATGCTCAATTTTTAATAAATATTTTCATTTAAATTAAGAAAGCTCATATGACCTATATAACATATGGAAATATTGACAACACTAACTCCCATCTTGAACCTCCATCTTGTTCATGTCCATGCAATGACCTCCCTTAGGGCTACATGTTCCAGGTCTCATGGAGGTTAATGCTAACACTAATAAAATGCAGAAAGGCTTATTCTGATCTTCCCTACAGTGGCACACGGAAGGTGCCACTTTAGATAACTAGTAGAGATCCTCTGGTGCACAGATGGTGCCACATTAGATAACTACCCTTAGACCTCACCACAATGCCCCTAGCTGGTAATACCAATATCAAGAATACCAATCCCTCCACTGGTAAATTACCCTGAATAAATGTCTACATAAATGGTAGGTAGGGGGCTCACTTCATTTTTCAATCTCAAAGTACCTTCTCAGTTGGGAAGTTACTTTCCTTTCCCTCCTCCAACTTCTAACATGATGAGTCAATTTTTTGGAAAACTCTTCTCTTTTGGCTTATGAAACAATCACAATTTTGCAACACTGTGGGATATTTATGTACACAATAAAGAAAACCAAAACTGTGATGGGAATTTTCAGACATGATACTATGAAATTATATTTCCAGTGAAAGGAAAGCTTGACTTTAAATAGAAATATCACATTGCTTAAGTTGCTTCATAACACATTAAAAAAGGTTTTTAAAATGTTAGCCCAAGAGTAATAAAGTATTACTGATCCTTCTACCTGGCATTGCTTGAAATTATCTTTGTAGAAAAGAACTGAATAATAAAAAACATACTGATGTAATATATTTTCACTTTAGAAAAGAGAGTATAGACAAATTTATTCTGAAAATTTAAAAATAAAGTTTAAATATTTATTTATTTAATTATATTTTTCTCATAGATCTAGTAATAGTGCTCTATCTTCTCTCTTAATGTATAATCAAATGCCACAATATAGGATTAGTTGGCATTATAGTTTGATTTAAGGAAATGACTGATTAATAAAATATGTTTAAAAAAAAAAACCTTCATAACCTTCATGTACTAGATGGAATTAGATCCTTCATTAACATACCCAATATTTATTTTGAAGGTCCTAAATACTAGGATAGTTTATCAAATAGTTTAACTATTTGGATAAAACTTTTATATCCAGAAAAAAACAAGCCTCAGGAAAACCCAAATTATAATTAGAAGAATCCATTTCATTTGAGAGTCAACCACAGATAATTGAGCCTTGGGCCACTTGTAATTTTATTAATTTGGAAAAATATTTATCCACCCATCAGTGAATTAATTATAAATATCTAGGACAAACAGTCCAACAGAACACTTATAAATTAATATGAGAAATATTCTAGCTGTAAATAATTTTTCACATATCCATTAATATTATGCTTATAGAAAGGAAAATTTAAATCTGGATGTTTAATAACACATTTCTTGAAAAAAGAAATCAAGAAAAGAACAAATTCACAGAAGAGTCATATCCCCAGGAATCGTTGCATATCCTGGAGTCCAGGGTTTCTTATCTCTAGGAACACAGGGCAATGAATTTGTTATTCTCTGGAGGCAATATTATTTGATAAATGCTCCTATTAATTGATTCCACAAATTAACTACTAATCCAGAGCTTTTGATTATGAGTACTGCTAATCAATTTATTTGATAGCAAGCTTTCCGCAGTTTGTAAATTAAAAATTGCCTGCATTTTACTGGGTTGGCTTAATTAACAGATTTATCCTAGTTGTGAGAAAGCAGGATCTTCACTTTTAATTTCCTCTTGACCCGCTTTCTCTCTCCACAGGGCCTCCTTCAGAGGTTCTTCAGAAAGAGAAAATTAAAATGCTGTCAACAGATTAAAACACTGTTTAGCGCAGAGGAATTTTTTCAGGGCGTGCATATTATGTGGAGCCATTTCAAGACTGCTTTCATGAGGAAAATCTTTCAGATAGCCAGGTTGTGTCAGGCTAACGCATGTGGATGAAAATCGTCTCCTTTGCCAGGTCAAAGTGCTGACATCATTACCGCTGACTGCATTATCTGTTAGAGAACCAAAGAGCCTCTGACAAACATGCTGACTCTCTGGTTGTTTATTTTTGTGGTTACACACATTTATCTGCATGGAGGGCAGCCCAAGAACAAAATTTTATCAACCTAAATTTTTATTAAATTGTCCAGAGTCACTTGTCTTCAGGAGAAATGAGATTTTAGAGACCAATAATTGTGCATCTGTATGTACCATTTATATTCATCACAGAGCTATTTTTGCCTGATTCTTCGGCCATTTAAATCAGCGGAACCTAGGTGTTTCTTATTTGTTGAGGGCAAATGACATTTAGAACTTATAACTTGTCAAAGTTATATGGGAAGTATAGTGAATGCATACTCACTCTTATCATAAATATTAAAATTTTACATAATTTTAGATGGATGATACTTGAGACCTTTGCACCAAACATAAAGAACCCTTGCTATAGGCTTATCTTTGAAATCTGAAACATAAATAGAAGAGCGATTACTATGAGAGGAACTAAAACATTTTTAAAAATTTACCTTTCTAGACTTTTCAGCGTACGCAGAATTCTAAAATGATCCAAGATTCCTATCCCTTGTAGTACATATACCTTCTCTCAGTTTTTCAATGACTCACTAATCTAGGTGTTTCTATGAAAGAATTTGAGATGATTCAAGTTCCCAATTTAGGTGATTTTAAACAGGGAGATTTCCTCAGTGGACCTAAACTGATCAGTTGAGACTTTAAAAGGTGTTAGGCCTCTTCCTAGTGGAAGAGACTGAGTGACAGAGAATCAATGAAAAAGAACTCCATTTCTGGTTTTGAAGATGGAGGAAGCCCTACAGCAGAGAAGGATGGGTAAACTCTAGCAACTGAGAGCAATACCTGGCTCATAGCCAGCAAAGAGATGAGGATCTTAATCTCGACAAACTGCAAGGAACTGGATTCTGCTAACAATCTGAATAAGCTTAGAAGTAGATTCTTCTTTAATCAATCTAATTGTTAACATTGCCCAGCCCACATCTTGACCTCGGCACCAAAAATCCTGAATAGGGAAGCTAATCTCATCTGTCCCAAATTTCTGACCTACAGAATGTGACCTAATAAATGGATGTTGCTTTAAACAGCTGAATTTGTAGTAACCCATTATGCATCAATAAAAATTCAACACAATATATAATATCTATCATCCTGGAATATTACGAAGGATCTTAGCAGCATGCTACTGAAATAGATGTAAAAAAATTGTACAAGGTTGTATTGGAATTATCTGATATTGTCAGTGTAATAGTTTTTCTATTGCTACTGTAACAATTTGCCACCAATTTTGTGCCTTATAACAAGAATGTATTAGATCAGAATTTTGTATGGGTCTTACCAGGCTAAAACCAAAGTGCTGACAAGGCTGCATTTTTTTTTTTTCTTTTTTTCCTACAGACTCTAAAGGTTTCCCATTTCCTTGCTCATTCAGGTTGTTGCCAGAATTAAGGTTGTTTTGCAATTGTAGGACTGAAATTCCATTTCCTTTCTGCCTGTCATTTGAAGTCCAATTCCAGTTTCCAGAAGCCACCTGCATTCCTTATCTATGGCACCCTCAAAGCCAACAACAGCATGTTGAGTCTTTTTCACCCTTAGAATGTTTCCTTTTTCTTCTTCTGTCTTCTCTCTCTCACTCAGTCAGGAAAATTTCTCCAATTTGAAGACTTGTGTTATTAGATTAGGCCCGCTTGGGTAATCTCCCATCTCAAGGTTTATATCATTAATCATATCTGCACAGTTCATTTTTTCCATGTAAAGTAACATATTGATGGGTTTCACAGATTAGGATGCAGACATCTTTGGGGGGGGGGCATTATTCTTCCTACATAATCCTCTATTGGTTTCCCAAAGATTTGTGTCTAACCCAAATGCAAAATATATCCACCCTATTCCCAAGTCTCTAAAAATCTCAGTCCATTAAAAGATCAACTCAAAGTCCAAAATCACATCTAAATATCTTCAACACAAAAGTACCAATTCTCATTATCTAAATAATTTAGATCAGATATTGGTGAGACCCTGGGTGTAATCTACATTGGTACACAAATCCTTTCCATTTGTGAACATGTGAAACTAAAAAACAAGTTCTGTGTTTCCGAAATACAATGATGGGGCAGGCATAATATAATGTTTGCAGATATTCTGGTTCAAAAGGGGAGAACATTAGAAGGAAAAAGGAATCATTAGTCCTAAGCAATTTGAAATCCTGACAGGCAAACACCATTAGTTTTCAAGGCTTGAGAATCATACTGTTTGGTTCCTTGTTCTGCCCTTTCAGCTAATAGCTCTGCTCTACTTTCTCAGCTTTGTCCTCAGAGTTATCGTTCCTTAAAAGGTAGCATATATTTCCTGCTGAATATTTTTATCAGCCTGTTTGCCGCCTGTAAAATTTTCACGGTCTGAAATTTGTCTTTCCCTTTTGATCCAAGCTGGCAGTGTCTCTGCTGGTATAAAATTCTCAAGAGTCTTTTGGATCTCCTGTGTATGTAATAGTGTTCACTAATTAGATAAGAAGCTCCTTAACAAATCTTTCCTAGATAAGTTAATCAATATTTTTGTTTTTTGCTGAGATAACTGAAGGACAATGCTTTTAAGTTTCTGAGATGTTTTCTGGCTTAATTGAGGAGTTTTTGTGTCATACCCTTAACATCTTCACAGAACATTTTATGAGATTGGATACCTTGACAATACAAATTTGTTATCTTACAATTCTATAGGTCAGGAATCTGACAGAGGTCTCGTGGGGCAAAATTCAAGATGTTGTAAGGGCTGTGTTGCCATTTTGGAGGTTCTCAAGGAAATCTGGTGTCCTTGTCTTTTTTCACTTTTAGAATCCATCACTATCCTTGGCCCATGGCCCCTGTTTTCATTTTACAGTCAGTATTGAATACAGTTCAGGTTACAGTAAATTCCACTGTGGTTGGAGAAACAATACATCCAGAAGGAGATTTTTAGTTAACAGTATAAACAAGACTTGGGATAAGAAAATCGAGTCACAGAAAATCTCAGGAAGAAGCAATTGTTATGATACTTTGGAGCAGGATTCTATAGGACTTAGTAACTGATTTAATACAGTGTGAAGGAGAAGAATGAATAAAACTGCAATTTACAAAATTTATGTTGCTATTAACAAAAAATAAGATCATAAAATATAACAGATTTGGAATGAGATGAGTGCATTTTTTCATTTTAAGGTGACAGCAAGCCACCCAGCAGGCATTTGGATAGATAGAACATTTTGACATTTGAGAGAGATACACCACAAAATGATAATCCCCGCATTTGTGAATACCATGATAACACAAATGCCATCTACTTGACTATATTAACCAACACTCCAATATTGGAATGTATTTAAATTGTAAATTGCAAGACTGCTGTGTAGGAGCAAATCATATTTCTTGAGAATGAATCAGATTATACACATTAAATCTTGAATTGCCAAAGGATTACTGTAGTGGATGAAAGTATCAGTAGGTTCACAAACTTATATGTAAAGCTGCTTGAAATGAAATATGATAAATGCATAGTCAAAAAAATATTTTGAATTAGACCTTAACAAATCTGTTCTTGATATAAGGGGTTAGAAGTAGTTTATTAATTTAGAAATAAAAGAAACTGACAGAATTTTTCCTAAATGTTTAATATAAAAGTATACACATAAAAATAAGATAATTATATTATTTTGTCTACCAAAATATTATTTTTTAAAATATGATTGTGAATAAATGTATATGCCCCCAAATCCAGCCATGTTTTATGACAGAGAAAGTTAGATTTCTATTTTATAAAACCATGTTGCTTTAAAAGATTTGAAGGCCTACTTACCATTTTAATATATTAAATTGTATTTTTCCCATTAGCATAAAATTTGGGAAAGTGAGGAAAATCTTTTAGATACTTTTATTTCTGCATAAATCACCAGAAGGTAATCCTCAGAAATATTACCAATATAAAGATTAATTTTTTTTAAGAGTCCTCAAAATATTCATGAAGAGCGGGTCAATTGTTCAATATCCTTCTTAAATTCCTTTTATCTGCTCTCATCAAATTTTTAGTAGATAATTTTCCATTTATCCAATATCCAGTTCATAATAATCTAAGACTATAATACAGGACATATAGTATAGGAAAACATGTATATTCTAATCCTTTTATGTCAAGGATAGAACAGGATGCCATGAGGAATGTGTAAGGAAAATATTTGTACAAATTGAATAATTAGTACTAAATTACAATTTAGTGGGCCACTTCATCTCAGTCATTTTTTTCAAATCATATTTTAAATGTGACAATATAATTGTATTTCCTACTTAAAATATTATTTCTGAAATTAATTACCTCCAAGGGATTTGAATATGAGCTTAAAATTAGGGTTGAATTATGTATTTTTAATTTATAAAGGCATCTTTTAAAATGTTAATACCTGGTTTGGGTTGAAAATAATTTTATGGAAAAAAGTTTCATTTTTATCCTCCATTTTTATTAATTGGAGATAAAACATACTAGCATTAATTGTTATCACTGTTGACAGCTTTTCTTAATTTTTGCTTATAGAAAAATAAGGAATGAAATACATAAGATTAATAATTTTCAATTTGCCAGTTATTTACTCATTAGTCAAAAACATGAGGGATTAGTATACTGATATAAAGCTAAGATATATAACACAATGACGGTTTATAGTATATTCTCACTTGCATGTAGAATTATCAGAACAATGGAAGCAATATACAGATGCCCCTTGATAAAAATGGGACTGCTCATGGATGCCAGCAGTAATTTTAGATAGACATTAAGGAAAAACATATTAATTGTATGAATGACAAATGTATCAAAACTCTGGAATGAGTGTTATTAAAAGTTTTCCCCTAGAGATTTTAGTTTAGATTAGAAAATCATAGAATTACATCTCATTCATAGCATTTTTAAGTTTGGCCTGATTAGCTTTCATTTCTGCTCTTAGAGAATCTATGTTGCTGTTAATGGTTTTCTCAAGTCTAGCTATTGTCTTCATAATTGTTACCCTGAAGTCTGTTTCTGACATCTTGCTTATATCCATATCCATTTGGTCTCTGGGAGAGGTCATTGTCTCTGATTCTTTTCTTTTTTGGGAGTTCCTCCTTGTCATTCTGTTGAGGGGTGGTTGGGGGAATGTAGAGTCGAAAATATCAACTGCAATCCAGGCAAGGCGCACCCTGGGCAAGTCTGGAGAGATTGGAGGCCTCCACCAAAAATCCCATATATACGATGGAATATTACTCAGCCATCAGAAGGGATGAATACCCATCATTTGCATTGACATGGATGGAACTGGAGGAGATTATGCTAAGTGAAGTAAGTCAAGCAGAGAAAGACAATTATCATATGGTTTCACTTATGTGCAGAACATAAGGAAGAGCATGAAGGACATTAGGAGAAGGAAGGGAAAAATGAAGGGGGGGAATCAGAGGGGAGAGAGGAACCATGAAAGACTATAGACTATGGGAAACAAACTGAGGGTCTCGGAGGGGTGGGGGATGGAGGGATGGGTTAGCCCGGTGCTAAGTATTAAGGAGGACACGTATTACATGGAGCACTGGGTATTACATGCAAACAATGAATCATGGAACGCTACATCAGAAACTAATGATGTACTGTATGGTGACTAACATAACGCAAAATTTGGAAAATTAAAAAAAAAGAAAATTGAAGAATTGTAAAAGTCAAGTTCCAGAGGAAATTAACAGGGAAAATTGAATTTGGTAGTCAGAAATTTGTTTAAAATTGAGATTTTTTTTTAAGGTCTTATTTATTTATTTGTCAGAGAGAGAGAGAGAGCGCAGAAGCAGAGGGAGCAGCAGAGAAGAAGAGGGAGAAAGCAAGATGTGGGGCTTGATCCCAGGATCTTGGGACCATGACCTGAGCCAAAGGCAGACATTTAACAGACAGCCACCCAGATACCCCTAAACTTGAGATTTTGGAGCCAATAGTATAATCAAGGGATTAAGCAGACGCGAAGGGCCGAAGTATAAAGTCATTGGAATAGATGGTTCCTTCTTCTTCAAAACTTCTTCTACCCTTTCTCTTGTTTAATTTGTACTTATCTTTCAGCAAATGCCTTATTAGGTCTTCCTAATTTCTCACATGGATTGAACAAAATATCAACATTTCTTTCTCCTGATTTAGTCTCTAAACTCGTATCTATCATCCATACTTCTTCCACAGAGATACATACTTTAAGGAATTGTTCCATTTCATTTAAATTTTCAAATTTGTAGGATAGAGTTCATTCATAGTATTCCTTCAGTAACCCTTTAATCCATGGGATCAGTAATGATGACCACTCCTTCATTCCTGATGCTGATAATTTATATCCCCTCTCTCACTCTCTCTCTCTTTTCCTGTGTTAGCTTGGCTAAAGGTTTATCAATTTTATTCATTCATTTTTCAAAGAACCAGTTTTTTATTTCATTGATTTTCATTTTTGTTTCTTTTTTTTTTAATTCCACTGCTTTCTGCACATTGAGCCAATCTTCCTGATGAAAATGATGTAAAGTGCTGGATAAAGTATTTAAAAAAATATTAAGAGTGTTAAATAGCTGACAAGATAGTAAGGAAGTACCAGGACAAAACTGAAGGGATTGTAGGAACCCAGAAAAGTAAGAGAAGCAAGAAAGGGATTTTGCCCTAAAATTTTTGCTAGTAAAGGTAATTTCAACCTTGTTTTTTATGGCTTCTCCAGATAAGAGGGACAGGAATGAAAACCCAGGGTCTAGCAAATGTATGTGTGTGGATCTAAGAGGAGACTTTCCCCACATTGAGCCATGACTGGAAAGGCCTGGACAACATCTAAAGAACAAATATGAACCACAGGAAAATTGGCCCTGAGTGGATGTTCAGTCCCTATCCACATTATGCATGCAACCCCAGAACAAAACAAAACATAACAAAACAAAAAAAAAAATCGAACTATGCATTTTATTCAAAATGGTGAATGTTCCAAGTGAGAGTGAGAAAAATGTGCACTTTGCAGTCATTTGATGAAATATTCTATATATGTCAATTAGATTGAGTTATGGTACTGTTTAAGTAAATTATATCTTAATAATTTTCTGCCTGATTGATCTATATCAGTTACTTAAAGATGGGTTTTGAAGTTTCCAACTGTAATTATAGATCTGGCTATTTCTGGTTTTAGTTCTATTCATTTTATCTTTACAAATTTTGACACACTGTTTTAAGTGTATGCATGCTAAGGATTGTTATTATCCTTGGAGAATTTATCATGACATAATGCTTCTTTTTATTCTTGATAACTTTCCTTGTTCTAAAGTCTGTATAGTCTGAAATTAATATAATTACTCTCATTCTTTTCTGTAGTGTTAGAGTAGTGTTTGAATGGTACAATATTCTCTATCTTTTTACTTTGTGTCTTTAGTTTTTTTAATTAAAGTAGAGTTGACACAATCTTACATTAGTTTCAGTTGTACAACCCAGTGATTCTGCAAGTCTGCACGTTATGCTATGCTCACAAGTATAGTTACAATCTGTCACCATACAATACTATTACAATGCCATTGACTATATTCCCCGTGCTGTACCTTTTATTCCCATGAATTATTTCTTCCATAACTGGAAGCCTCTATCTCTCATTCCTCTGCATCTATTTTGTCCAATCCCCCACCCTTCCCTCTGGCAACCATCACAGTTTGTCCTCTGTATTTCTTCCACCCCTTTACTATTAACTTCTTTGTGTCTTTATATTTAAAGTGAGTTTCTTGTTGGTAAGATATATCTGTTTTTTATCTACTGTAATGATATATATATCTTTTAGCTGGTATACATAGATCACTGACATTTAAGATAATTTTTGATATAGTTGAATCAACATCTACCATGTTCATAAAGCTTTTCTCATCTTCACAGTTGTTACTTTTTTTTCCTCTTTTTTTGCATTCTTTGACTTTTTTTTTGTTTTTAAAGATTTTTATTTGTTTATTTGACAGAGAGAGATGACAAGTTGGCAGAGCCACAGGCAGCGAGAGAGGGGAAGCAGGCTCCCTGATGAGCAGAGAGATGATACGGGGCTCAATCCCAGGACCCCGATATCATGATCTGAGCAGAAGGCAGAGGCTTAAGCCACTGAGCCACCTAGGTGCTCCACATTCTTTGATTTTAATTGAACATTTTATATGGTTAGATTTTCTCTCCTCTAAGCATGTCATGCTTTTTGAGAAGCTTTTAGTAATTGCCACAGATTTTGATGTATTTATGATGTATCTATGTCTTTTGCTATAGACTTTAATTTAGATTTTATATGTGTGTAATATATATATAATATATATATTCTGTAATATATTATATATATAATTAATCTAAATGCATTTTCAGTTAACACTATACCACTACAAATGTAATGTTGGTACTATTTAACAGAATAGTAGTTCTCCTTCCTGACTAATGACATTGATGTCATTCATTTCACAAAACTGTATCCTACAATTATCTAATACATTCTTATTATTATTGATTTGGATAGTTGCTGGTTAGATCAAGTAAGAATAAGAAAAATATAATTTTTAAATTTTTTTTATTAACATATAATGTATTATTTGCCCCAGGGGTACAGGTCTGTGAATCATCGGGCTTACACACTTCACAGCACTCAGCATAGCACATACCCTCCCCTATGTCCATAACCCAACCACCCTCTCCATCCCCCCCTCCCTCCAGCAACCTTCAGTTTGCTTTGTGAGATTAAGAGTCCCTTATGGTTATCTCCCTCCCAATCCCATCTTGTTCCATTTTTTCCTTCCCCACCCCTAAAATCCCCACTTTGCCTCTCAAATTCCTCATATTAGGGAGATCATATTCCAATTGTATTTCTCTGATTGACTTTTTTCACTCAGCATAATACCTCTAGTTCCATCCACATTGTCACAAATGGCAAGATTTCATATCTTTTGAAGGCTGCATAGTATTCCATTGTATACCTATATGCTACATCTTCTTTATCCATTCATCTGTTGATGGACATCTAGCTTCTTTCCATAGTTTGGCTGTTGTGGACATTGCTGCTATAAATATTCAGGTGCACAGGACCTTCAGATCACTACATTTGTATCTTTAGGGTAAATACTCGGTAGTGCAATTGCTGGGTCATAGGGTAGCTCTATTTTCTATTTTATTGTATTATTGTTGATGACTTTCTTTGATTTTATTATTAATTTGTTTATATAGTTGGCTGCTCTATGTTAGGGACATAGATATTTAAAATTGTTAGATCTTTTTGTTGGACAGACCCTTTGAATATGATATAGTTTCCTTCCTCATCTCTTATTGTAGTTTTTGGCTTAAAATCTAATTTATCTGATATAAGTATTGCCACCCCAGCTTTCTTTTGATGTCCATTAGCATGGTAAATTGTTTTCCACCCCCTCGCTTTAAATCTGGAGGTGTCTTTGGGTCTAAAATGAGTTTCTTATACACAGCATACTGATGGATTTTGGTTTTTTTTTTATCCATTCTGATATCCTGTGTCTTCTGATTCAGGCATTTAGCCCATTTACATTCAGGGTAACGATTGAGAGATATGAATTTAGTGGCATTGTGTTGCCTATAAGGTGACTGTTACTGTATATTATCTCTGTTCCTTTCTGGTCTACTACTTTTAGGCTCTCTTTTTGCTTAGAGGACCCCTTTCAATATGTCCTATAGGGCTGGCTTGGTTTTTACAAATTCTTTAATTTTTGTTTGTCCTGGAAGCTTTTTATCTCTCTCTCTCTCTCTCTCTTTTTAATCTCTCCTACTTTCAATGATAGCTTAGCTGGATATAGTATTCTTGGCTGCATGTTTTTCTCATTTAGTGCTCTGAATATATTATGCCAGTTCTTTCTGGCCTGTCAAGTCTCTGTGGAGGAGTATGCTGTCAATCTAATATTTTTACCATTGTATGTTACAGACTTCTTGTCTCGAGCTGCTTTCAGGATTTTCTCTTTGTCACTAAGACTTGTAAGTTTTACTATTAGATGATGAGGTGTGGACCTATTTTATTGATTTTGAGCAGGGTTCCCCTGTGCCTCCTGGATTTTGATGCTTGTTCCCTTTGCCATATTAGGGAAATTCTCTACAATAATTTGCTCCAATATACCTTTTGCCCCCCTCTCTCTTTCTTCTTTTTCTGGAATCCCAATTATTTTAATATTGTTTTGTCTTATGGTATCACTTATCTCTCAAATTCTTCCCATGTGGTTCCATAGTTGTTTTTCTGTCTTTTGCTCAGCTTCTTTATTCTCTCTCATTTGGTCTTCTATATCGCTAATTCTCTCTTCCGCCACATTTATCCTAGCAGTAAGAGCCTCCATTTTTTATTGCACCTCATTAATAGCTTTTTTGATTTCAGCGTGATGAGATTTTATTTCTTTTATTTCTCCAGAAAGGGCTTTTATTTCTCCAGACAGGGTTTCTCTAATATCTTCCATGCCTTTTTCTAGCCCAGCTAGTACCTTGAGAATCGTCATTCTGAACTCTAGATCTGACATATTACCAATGTCTATATTGATTATGTCCCCAGGCTTTGGTACTGCCTCTTGTTCTTTTTTTTGTGGTGAGTTTTTCCGCCTTGTCATTTTATCCAGATAAGAATATATGAATGAGGGAATAATATACTAAAAGGGTGGCAAAGACCCCAGAGAAATGTATGCTAGGAAAATCAGAAGAGACCCCAAATCGAGGGGAGATGAAAGGGGGTAAAAAGCAATTAAAAATATTAAATATATATATATATATATATATATATATACACATATATATATTAGACTGGTGAATAGAGCAGAGCTACCCACTTGATTTTGAGTGTATTTTGGTGTCTTAGAAGAAACTACCTCCCAAAATTTTAGAGAAAGAAAAAGATATATATACAATAATAAGGGTAAACACAATGAAAGTATGGAATATGACTGTAAGGATGAAAATTTTAAAAAATTATTAAAAAGGAATTGATATGATAAGTTGGTTGGGAAAAGAAAGAAAAAGAAAGTGGAGAGATTTGCTCAGGCTGGAGACTAGAACAAACCCTGTGCTAGACTTAGGGTATATTTTTATCTATTAGAAGATATTGTATCCCAATTTTTTTTAGAAGAAAAAACCCTATATGTATACAAAAAATAAAGTTAGTTATAATGAAGGATAAAATATGACTATAATAATAAAGGTTCAAAAAGATTTTTTTAAGAAAGTGTTGTTAAGATAAACTAGTTAAAAGACATTAAAAGAAGAAAGAGGAAAAGTTAAAATTAGAATAAGAAAAAAATAAAATTAAAAAAATTTAGTTAACTTTGCAAAACTAAAGAATCATGGGGGGAAAGCCATTAATTCCATGCTTAGCTTTCCCCTCCTCTGGATTTCCACTGTTCTCCTTGATTAGTGAGCTTGGTCTTGGCTGGATGTTCTCACTGATCTTCTGGGAGAGGGGACTGTTGCTGTGATTCTCAAATGTCTTCACCAGAGGTAGAATTGCGCCGCCATTGTCAGGGGCCAGGCTAAGTAATCTCCTTGGGTTCGCTCTCAGGAGCTTTTTTTTTTTTTTTAAAGATTTTATTTATTTACTTGACAGACAGAGATCACAAGTAGGCAGAGAGGCAGGCAGAGAGAGGGAAGCAAGCTCCCCCCCGCTAAGCAGAGAGCCCAATGTGGGGCTCGATCCCAGGACCCGGAGACCATGACCCGAGCCAAAAGCAGAGGCCCAACCCACTGAGCCACCCAGGCGCCCCTCTGGGAGGCTTTTGTTCCCTGAATGCTTTCCATATAGCTCTGAAGGACAGAAATGAAAACAGCGGCTTCCTAATCTCTGGCCTGGAGTAGCCAAGAGCTCGGGGCCCTACTCCTCATTGTGCCCTCAGAGAAAAGTGCTCTATCAGTCCTGTCTCCCTAGTCTCCAGCCACGCTCCAAGCTCACCTGGCCTGTGACTGAGCGTTCTGTCTCTGGCACACAGCCCATTTTGGAGTCTCCAAACCCAGCAGAATCCTGCCCCTCTGCTCTTCAGCACAGGAAGGTGGGTCTCCCCGGATCTGCCACTTGTGGGGTCCCTGCTCAAAGAGCAGTGGTCTAACTGTGCCGCGGGTCATGGTTTAAGGTAACCCTGAGCTGAGAGCTCACTCCTCTGCTCCGTCTCTGTAGTTGGCTTCCCTGCTCTGATACCTGCGACCTCTGCTACACTCAGGCACCCCTGATCCTTCTGTGACCCCACAGGACCTGAAACCACACTGTCCCCATGAGGGCTCCACCCCCAGCTTAGCCTCTGGAGTGATGTTCCTCAGTGGAGCAGACTTCTAAAAGTTTGGATTTTATGCTCTGTTGCTTCACTGCTTGTTGGGAGCCAGCCCCTCCCCCCACAGTCTATCTTCCCTTCACTTCAGATTCACTTCTCCGCACATTCTACCTTTCAGAAAGTGGTCAATTTTCTGTTTCTAGAATTGCTGCTCTTCTTCTCTCTGATCTCCTTTTGGGTTTGTAGGTGTTTGGATTGATTTGATAACTATCTAGCTGAACTCCTGTGACCTGATGTTATCTCAGTCTGCTATTCCTCCACCATCTTGACTCCTCCCCCTCAAAATATTTTACTTTAAATTTATTTATTCCTTCTCTGATGAATTTTTCTTTTTGATAGATTCAAGTTTATGAGCTATATTATTTTCTTTTGTCCTAAATAAGTTTTTAAGCTTTTTTTTTCTTTTTCACAGCAGATTTGCTGACAATAATTTCTCTGTTTTTGTTTGAGAAAGTTATTTGTCTTTCTATTTTTCAGAATAATTTCACTAGATATAAATATAGAATTCTAGTTAGGTGAAAAGATTTTTATGTTTCTGAACACTAAATATTTCACTGTGCTCTTGTTTAATTTGTAATTCTGACAAGAAGCTATAATTGTTATCCTCTTTCCTCTGAAGTAAGGTTTTTTTTGTTTTGTTTTCTGACTTGCTCAAGATTTTCTTTTTGTGTTTTCCTTAGTGAAATTTAAGGGTGATATGCCTAGGTGTAGATTTTTGAATATTTATTCTGTTTGGTATCTCTAGGCTTACTGGAACTAGGGTTTCATGTCTGAGACTAATGGAATATTCTCACTATCATTACTTCAAATATTTTTATCTGAGCCATTTGTTCTTTTGTTTCCTTCTGGAATTCCAATTATGAATATATTAGAGTCTTTGAAATTATCCAACTGTTCTTAGATATTCCCTAAATTTTTTCCCCCCACTTTCTCCTGTCTTTGCACTTCAGCTTAGGAAGTTTCTATTGACAAGTTTCTATTGACATGTCTTTAAAAAAAATGTTTATTTATTTATTTGAGAGAGAGACAGATGCACCTGTGTGCACATGAGGTGGGGAGAGGGCAAGAGGGAGAGAATCTTCAAACACACTTCCTGCTGAGCACAGAGCCCCACAGGGGCTTGATTCCATGAAATCATGACCCAAGCCAATACCAAAAATCAGAGGTTCAGGTGACTGAGCCACCTAGGAATCCATCTACTAAATGTCTTTATTAATTCCTTCCTCCACTATGTCTAGTCTACTGATAGACCCATTAAAGGATTCTTTTCTTTTACAGTTTTTAAAAATCATTATTTCTAGCATTTCCTCTTGATTATTTCTTAGTTTCTGTCTCTCTTTTGACATCCTTTTCCTGTTTTTGAGTGTTGTTGAATTTTTCTGCTAGAGACTTTAACATATTAATCATAGTGATCTTAAATTCTTTGATCATTCTAAAACATCTGTCATCTGAATCTGATTCTGATGCTTGCTTTGTCTCTTCAGACTATTTTTTTTTCTTTTTAGTGTGCTCTGTACTTTTTTGTTGAAACAAAGACATAATGTGTTTGGTAAAAGAAATTGAAGTAAAAGGGCTTTAGCATGAGTTTTTTGTATTAAGACTTGGCTCAAAGCTGGCTGTGTTTAATGTTTGTAGTAGCTGTAGGTATCAGAAGTTTCCATTTCCTCTTCTCTTTGTCTGTCCTGTTTTGTTTTGTTTTGTTTTTCCACCTAAGAACTCTTTTTGAAATGGAGTCTGATTCTTACAGCTCTTTCATCTATAATCAAACTACTATCCTGGATCCCTGTTGATGTGGTGGTAATATGTGTGCTATGGTGGGGGAGCATTCTATAATCTGATTAAATTATAGCCTCTTAATGGTCATATGTCCCTGGGCTCTGACTTCTTAAGTAAACTCAAGGCTCTCCTCTCCCTCTTGGGTGAGGCAGCAGGGCCAGAAATAGCTGGGGTTGAGGAATTTCTCTCCACATAGGAGAAATACAGCTCTTATAAAGCTTTTCCTTTGAAAAATAGGGCTTTATCACTAAGAAGTCCCTTGTCTATTTCAAAATTATTCCTTTTGCCCTCTCTTTTCTCAGAACCAAAGGAGGATTTCTCTTGGCTCATCTTTGTGAAATCCTGGTGGAATTCCAGGAGGTAAAACCTAAGTAAGTTTTGGGGTCCCCTAAGATTGTGGCACTGAAGAGTTTCTCACACTTGCACTAATGCAAATTAAGTCTCCAGAAATTCTCAAAATTACCGTCTAAGTTTTTAGGCAGTTAATGGCCTAATGGCTTTTGCTCCTGATAAGCATATTTCAATCACAATTTCTGTATTCTCTCTCTCCAGTTTTTAAAGCACCACTTCATACTGTAATCTCAAATTTCTGATAAGTACAGGAAAGTCATTGATTTAGAGTTTTCCACTTTTTTTTGTTTGTTTGAAGGATAACAGGGAAGACTTTCGAGGTGTTTAGTGTCAGAGTTGAAACCAGAATTGGTTGTGACAGATATGCCTAGATACAAATTCCATAATTTTAATGAATCTATTTAAAATTCTTCAAAAACTCCCCATTATGTATAGTGTACATATAAAGTCCTTAATGTAGTACGTACCTGTTTAAGATTTGAGCCTTGTTCACCTTTCCGACTAATGTTTTTCACCCATGAGGGGCCACTTAAGCCCTACCCTAATGTACAATTTACAATTCCATGAATGGTCCATACTATCTCATGCCTACATAATTAGATTAGATACCGCTCTTTTTTCTTCAATCACTTCCACAATCTTTTCACTTGGCTACTTTTTATGCATCTTTCAACGCCAATAATATATTTCAGAACCTCTAAATTTCCTTGATCTTCAGGTATTTTTCTCTATTATTTGTTCCCAGAGCATTTTGTGAATGAATGCAGCATTCATTGTCCTTCTGTAATTGACTAATTAATCTCTTTGTTCATGTCAGAGAGTAAGAATCTTGAGGGGAGGCATTCCTAACTAATTAATCTAATTAATTAATCTAAACTAATTAATTTAATCTCTGGCACAGAGATTCAAATCTGTAGCAGAGCAGTAGCTGAATTAGAGAAAAAGTGCCAAGAATATATTTTGAGTGAACCAAATGACAAAATGTTGCATTTAATTTAGTTATGGAGTTGAGGATTAGTAAGCAAAGAGTAGGGATTTTGGCTTTTATTCCAAAGTCTGAAAAGTGTAAAGTATACAGTCCTTCCCTCAAAGTATGTATTGTCATATATAAAAAATATACTTTGTTGATTCTGATTGGTAACATTTGTTTAATCTGAAAAATAAGTGGAAATCGAAGATTACAATTTTGGTACATCAAAGTCAGTGAAGGTATTTATGTAGTTTTTTTCAAATCATAGTTCAGCATGACTTGCACAAAAAGTCTTAAAACTCAAAGAAATTTTATATTTTTCTCTGTGTTTTTCTTAATTACCTTAGCCTTTTTAACAGTTTCCCATTTCTCTACATTGATTAAAGTGGTTTCAGAAATAAATTTTCTAACAATTTTCAGTGTACATATTAGTATTATTTGTCACAGAAAGATTACTCATTTTTTTTCTCTTAGAGCAAAGCAAGTAACTGTGCATAGATTCCTGGAATCCGTGTTTTTTATTCAATGGTCTAGATGTAAAGTCCTTCAGGGAGTATAGTGAATGCCCAAGCCTTTTTTGAGTTGGGAATTTTGCATTTGAATTATTGAGTCAGCTAGAAGATGTGTTGAATCAAATTGAACATGATTACTTTCCATTGACTATATATCAATATATGCTCTTATAAACCATTTATTCTAGCAAGGACCACAATAATTATATATGGAAGAAAAGTCTCTTGTGCATTTATTTGAGATGTTTCGGATACTAGTCATGGAATAGTTTAGCTATTGTGTTGGAGTGACTCCAGCAGTGTAACAAGGACCTTATTGTCATTGCCAAGTGTTGGGGTGACACTAGAGTTCTGATCCAGGATATCCTCTTTAAGATGCTGTTTATATAGATGGTTTGAGTTCATTTATAAATCAGGATTAAGTTTAAAAAATTATCTATATAGATGATATGTTATTAAATATAAGGTATTATTCTTTTAATTTTTAAAAATCACCACCAATAAGGAAGCATATTCTTTCATGCATATGCATCCACCTTGCACTCAGAATTAACCCCCAACTTCGTTTCTGTTTGATGCATCATTCATCCATCTCCTAATACACCCTGCCTTCTTTGCTAAGCTGCTATTTTATCACTCCTCCATCTTTCTTGTCTCTTCAGAAAATGACAAATGTTGGATCTTGCTCTCATGTTGCTCCTTTAGTACCAAGGATCTTTGTTACAGTGTTTTTGAAAATGGGGGCCTGCTCAAAAGATGTATTTGTTTTATTTTCATTAGTACTCTTATTGTTTACACTTACAGGTTTTTTTTTTCCACTCAGACATTCTAAGGTAGTATTTCAAAAGTTTTTTTGTGAATTTACTTAACTAATCCATGCACTTCATTTATGAGTGGTTTTCAACATTGGGTAAACACTAATATTATCTGTAGAGATTTGAAATTTAATTATGCTTAGATCCTATTCTATAAATAGATTTTAATTAGTCTAAGATGTTAAAGAAGTATTCAGTTAAAAAAAAAAAAAACCTACTCAGGTGTATTATAGAGGGAATAATTTGTACCCCCACCCACCTCCCATCCCTGCCCCACACAAATTCATATGTTGAAACCTAATTCTCAGTGTGATGATATCTGGAGGTGGGCACATTTAGGAGGTGTTTGTTAGATCATGAAGGTAGAGCCCTTATACATGAGACTCCTATACTTATAAAAGGGACCCTAGAAAGCTCCTTCATCCTTTCCACCATGTGAAGATGCAGCAAAAAGACAGCTAACTGTGAATCAGGAGGCAGGTCCTCACTAGACACTGAATCTGCTAGTGCTTTGATCTTGGAAACTTCAAACTGTAAGAAATAAGTTTCAGTTATTTATAAGCTAACCAGTCTATGGTGTACTGTTGTAGCATCTTGAATGGACTAAGATGAGGTGATTCTAATGTATAGACAAAGTTGAGAATCACTTACCCAATATGAGATGTCAGACAAAGGAACCGAGTTTGGTCCTTTTTTTTTTTTTTTTTTTTTTGAATAAGCTATTGTTTAAAATATGCCTTATAAAATAGTATCTAAAGAATTACTATTTTATTTTGCTATTCGAAGTTTTGGCCTTGATAGAATTGCTGATATTATACATAGTTTCCTGTGTTAAATAACAATAAGACCTGAACAAAATATATAAAATAATCGTTTTGGGGTGTAGACAATAGATTCACTCTGGATTTCTCACTTAGGACATTTTCCCAGACATACCAGTGTAGGAAAATAAAGCCCAAAGAAAGAATGACAATTTTGCTGGGCAATGGAAACAGAGATGACTACTAAGCAACTAGAATTTAGGGGACAAACATTAGAGAGGAACATTGCAAAGGAGGGCAGAAATTGCATCAAAATATTCCTTGGATACTTTGAAAATTCCTAAGCTGTACATGTACAGGACAAGAACAGCTGCTGGAAAGCTAAGAATGAAATGGAGGTTTTGGTAGTCACAGTGTTGGGGTGACACTAGAGTTCTGACCCAGGCAGAAGTTTGGTAACTATTCTAGATTTTAGTCAATATCCCAGAAAGTCCAAACCTCAAGGCAAGATCATATGATACATGGGTAGAACTAAATTAGACCCACCTGAAGTAAGTAAAAAAATGTGTCAACACAGATATGGAGGTAAGCTTCATGACTTAGAAAGACAGATAGCATAGCATCTTACAGCAGAAGTCAGCATGCAATACGTAAGAAAGGATTCATTAGAATACCTGCAAATATATCTTCAGATGAACCACCACAGAAATAAAGAAATTTATGAGTGTACATAATTAGAAAGGTTTATCATCTATCATCTATGTATCTATCATCTCTCTATCATCTCTCTATCATCTATCTATCTATCTATATCTATCATCATCATCTATCATCCATTTATGTGAACATACATGTTTATACATGCATACATAGACATATAGAAACATACATAGAGAAAGAATTTTCCATCTGCTTCATGGGATAGTCAAAACCTGACCAAGCAAAACTAATAATGGAAAGCTGATTTATAAATTTAAATTATAATTCTTATGTGTGATAAATCACCTAAGAGGAGATATATTTTATCTAAGAATGATTCTTGAAAAAATAAATTTAGTGAATTCATTTTGCCAACAATAATTCCATAAGTAATTGAAAAAAATTAAATAAGAAACTAGACTCAGCTATCAAATTCCACATTAATAAGTTTCTCCCATGTAGGTCCATTTTATAAGTTTATCAAGGATAAGAATGAAGAAAATAGCTCCCATAAGGTGTTCAGTGGGGACTCTGCCTCTCTATCTGTCTCTTCCCTAGCTCATGTTGTCTCCTGTTCTCTCTGTCTTTAAAATAAATAAATAAGTTCTTTTAAAAAATAAATAAAATAAAAATTGAATGTGTTCTCAGTCATACAGTTGATGTATTCATGTATTTGTGTAAAGACCTCCTTGACTGCCATCTTTTCATAAGGGGTTAGTGCCAAACCTACACTGTTTACTTAAATCTATATTTTTAAAAATGGGAGCTGATAAAAATCCTACCTTTCTATTTATTAATGTCACTATTGGATTTTAAGTGATCATATGGTTTTAACTATCTTCCTTTATGACTTTTATTCATCATTTACTTTTAATAAAGTAACAAAATGTATCCCAGTGATTGAGCTGCAGCTTTTAGAAATAGTGATACTTTCTTATTTTTATTCATTTATTTTGTTAGAGAAGGAGACAGAGAGAGAGTGGGGGTGGGAGACCAAGGGAGAGGAGAGAGAGACTCTTAAGCAGTCTCCACACCCAGCTGGAGAATCCTAGTCTGGGCTCAGTCTCACAACCCTGACATCATGACCTGAGTCAAAAATGAAGAGTCAGACACTTAACCAAACAAGCCATCCATGCACCCTGGTGATATATCCTTTTCTGCAACTTTTTCAACTTTTCTTCAGCAGATTGCTATATGCTGGGTCTATTTCCCATCTCTATGGTCTAGCTCTGGAGTTATAGGTCTGTGTTCACGTAGACCTTTATTTCCTGCAAATGTGGATAAAAGTCATACTGTCTAATTTAAACATTAGACTCATATTTTCCCATTACAAAATATTTATTAAATTGTACTCATTAGTGGACACTACATAATAATTGTGAATATCGAGGTAAACAAAGTCTGCTAGATTTTAAAATTCTGCTGGGGAGGAACGGGTAGGGAGGTGGGTTGTCCATCCGTACTTCAAAATAAAGACTGGGATGGGTAGAAAATGGAGTTAATCACCATTCTTAACTTTTCCAAGTGTACATTATCAAGGTAAATTTCTTTACACCTCCTGATAAATGGGCAAAGCTTTATTTTAAAATAACCTGAGTTCTGGCTAGGAGTTTGTTGTGATATATATTCAGTATGTGAATTGTTAGATCTATTACTGTGGGTTACTTCTCTGCCCCTCAATTTTGTGGTTTAATTTTTATTTTTCAGAAAATTGGGTCTATTTTTTGGCTAAAATTTAATGCTTTAATATATTTTTCAGAAGACTTTTTCCACAAGCCTGCCTCCTCTTCCTTACTTTTATTTCTGTATCTTAACATAGTTTATTGCACAAGATGCCTAATTATGGATCCTGACATAATTTTTAAGTATCTACTTATACTCTTCACTGGCTAATTGGCTTTGGGCAGATTACATAACTTTGGTGAGAATATCTCCATGTCTATCAAATGGTTGGACTGAATAAGAAAGCTAGGAAGTTTTTCCAGTTCTAGAGTTTAGTGATTCTATTTTCTTTTAATTATTGGCCAGGGCAGACTCTTTTTTTTTTTTTTTTTTTTTTTTGCTTTCTACATGAGTACACATCTGTCTTTAATCATTTAAATTGCTCTTCAGTGGATTTGCTCCAGTATCTCTGCATTATTTTGCCTGAGGTGTCTGTGGTTGGCTGCAGAACTGTACATATGCTTGTTGATTTCTAAGAGAGTGAGCTCCTAAATTGAGTCAGAGGTAAAACAAAATAAATATTTTGATGGGAATTGTCACTATAAGCTTGAAACTGATGCTTTCTCATTACTAAAATTATGACTTCCTTAGCATTTTTTTCTTTCTTAAGTTTTTCTCTACCACTTAGACTTAGGGTCTATGAAACCTAAATAAAGATAATCTTCCCATCACTTCTATCTATATAACTTGAATTTTACTTCCTCTAAAGACAGATCAATTTTTAAAAATCTATCACAAGGAATAAAACTTTTGCCCAAAATTTTCTTCCAATACAAAGAAATTTGCTCTTTTATTATTTTTATTACTCATGTTTTTAATCCATGGAAAATGGGTTATGTTCTTCTTATTTTAAATTAATTTATAATTAAACACCCAGTTTATTGGCTATATAGAAGTAACTCCGTCAGGAAGCAACACAAGTTTTTGGTTTCCCTTTTGAAGAATTAAACACAAAATATATGAGTGAGAAAAAAGATTACTTGAAGGGACCAACTGCTTATTAAAAAGTGGAAATTGATATTAAATGATAAGATAGTAAAGTAGGGCCAAAACCAAGCCAGAAGGGAGTAGCATGTTATATTCAAAGTGCTATTCTTTTCTAGCCAGGAGTACTCTATCCAGCAAGGCTATCATTCAGAATTGGAGACTTAAAGAGCTTAATACGTAAACAAAAACTGAAGTTCATGACCACTAAACCAGCCCTGCAAGAAGTATTAAGGGAACCCTTTGAGTGCAAAAGAGAGACCAAAAGTGACAAAGCCAAGAAAGGATCAGAGAAGTCTCCAAATAGAAAGACAAAACAAGTAATAAAATGGCACTAACTGCGTATTTATCAATAATACTTTGAATGTAAATGGACTAAATGCTCCTTTGAAAAGGCATGGGATGTCAGAATGGATTAAAAAAAAACAAGACCCATTTATATGCTAGAAGTAACTCCTTTCAGACCTAAGACACCTACAGATTGAAAGTGAGGGTTTGGAGTAATATTTATCACACAAATCGTTGTCAAAACAAAGCTGGAGTAACAATACTTTTTTTTTTTTTAAGAATTTTCTTTCTTTTTAAAGATTTTATTTATTTATTTGACAGCAAGAGATCACAAGTAGGCAGAGAGACAGGCAGAGAGGCAGTGGGGGGCGGGGGGAGCAGGCTCCCTGCTGAGCAGAGAGCCCAATGCAGGGCTCAATCCCAGAACCGTGAGACCATGACCCGAGCTGAAGGCAGAGGATCAACCCACTGAGCCACCCAGGAGTAGCAATACTTTTATCAGCAAACTAGACTTTAAAATAAAGTTGGTAACAAAAGACAAAAAAGGACACTATCTCATAATAAAGGGAATGATCCGACAAGAAGATATTACAATTCTAAATATTTATGCATCCAAAATGGGAGACCCCAAATATATAAAACAATTAATAAGAACTAATTGAAAATCTCTACAGCAATGGTTGGATCATATAAACAGAACATCAACAAGGAAACAATGGCTTTGAATGACACACTGAACCAGATGGATTTAACAGATATATGCAGAACATCCCATTCTAGAAGAGCAAAATACACCTTCTTTTATTACCCTTTTTTTTTTAAGATTTTATTTATTTATTTGTCAGGGAGACAGAGAGAACAAGCACAAGCAGGGGGAGAGGCAGCGAAAGGGAGAAACAGACTCCCCTCTGAGCAAGAACGCCAATGTGGGGCTTGATCCCAGGACCCTAGGATCATGAACTAAGCCAAAAGCAGATGCTTAACAGATTGAGCCACCCAGGCATCTCTACATCTTCTTTTTAAGTGCACATGTGACATTCTTCAAAATAGATCACAACAATAGATGACAAATCAGGCCTCAACAAATACAAAAAGACTGAAATCATACCATGCACATTTTCTGACCACAATGCTATGAAACTAGAAGTCAACTATAAGAAAAAATTTGGAAACACCATGAATACATAAAGGCTAAACAACATGCTACCAAACAATGAATGAGTCAACCAGAAAATTCAAGAAGAAATTTAAAAAAATACATGGAAACAAATGAAAATGAAAACACAATGGTCCAAAACCTTTCAGATGCAGCAAAAGTGGTCCTAAGAGGGCAGTATGTAGAAACACAGGCAAGAAAAATCTCATATGAACAAACTAACCTTACACCTAAAGCAGCTAGAAAAAGAACAAGCAAAGCATAATGCCAGTGAAAGAAAGAAAATACTAAAGATTAGAGCTGAAATAAATGATATAGAAACTAAAACAAACAAACAAAAAAATGGAGCATCAGTGAAAACAGGAGTTGGTTCTTTGTTAAAAAAAAAAAAACAATAAAATTGATAATCCTCTAGCCAGATTTATTAAAAGAGAGAGAGAGAAAGGACCCCAAAACTAACATCACACATAAGAGAGGAGCAATAATAACCAAGACCACAGAAATAGAATTATAAGAGAATATTATGAAAAACTATGCCAAAACTATGCCAAAAGTTGGACAACCTGGAAGAAATGGATAAATTCCTAGACACATAAAAACTACCAAAAGTGAAACAGGAAGTAATAGAAAATTTGAGCAGACTGATAACTGGCAAAGAAATTGAAACAATAACCAAGAAACTTCCCCCCAAAAAGAAGTCCAGGACCAGATGGCAAATCCTACCAAACATTTAAAGAAGAGTTAATACATATTCTTCTCAAACTCTTCCAAAAAAAAGAAAAAGAAGGGAAACTGAAATTCATTCTATGAGGCCAGCATTATCTTGATACTTAAACAGGCAAAGACTACACTAAAAAAAGAGAACTACAGACCAGTATCTCTCATGAACATGGATGTAAATGGAAAGTGGAAATCATGAAAATTATACACTGGTTATAATAAACATGGGATCAATTTGACAAGAACTACAAGTACATGGAATTAAAGAAAAATGTTTCATGAAGATTGGGTAAGACCATGTGATGTTACCCACAATTGCAAAATTACTAAACATTAACATTATAGTCAAAGAAGAGGCAAAAAGTTAATATTTCTAGACTTCATTGAAATTCAAGATTTGATCCTGTACTTTATTCTTAGAATATCTCTCTGAAGCTCATATGTAAACACTAAACATCAGAAAGTATGAATTTAGCAATGCCATTTTTAGGGTTTATTTAAGTTTTTGTGGTTCTGGAGACATTACCATACTGTTAGGTAACTAGATTATTGGCCAAAATATATCTCAAATTTAACATATTAACACTAAACTATTATTCACCAGCACATCCTCATTTCCTCTTTTACCTAAACTGTCAACAGCCTTCTTTACTTCAGTAAATGAAAACTCTATACTTCAAATGTTCAGGCCAAAACCTTGGTATCATCCTCATCCTTATGTTTTTTTTTTTTTTTTTAATCACATCCCCTCAACTGCCCCTTCAGAAAATCCTGTTGGCTCTACCTTCAAACTACAACCTGTGTTCACCTGCTTCTCACGTTAACCTACCATTAACTTTCACACATACAATCAGTACCTATCTAGTCCAGATTATAGCAATCTACTCTAACTTGTCCCTCTACATGTAACTTTGACCTCCTCCCTCCCCAGTAGCTGTGAAAAAAATTCATTCTAATATATATATATATATGAACCTCTTGTGGCAGGTCATACATGAAAATACAGAGTTTCAATAAGTCAGACTGGGAAGACAAATACTACATGATTTTATTCATCTGTGGAATCTCAAAAAAAAAATGAATAAACAAGCAAACAAAAAGCAGAAGCAGATTTAAAAATACAGAGAACAACCTGATGGCTACCAAAGGGAAGAGGAGGCTGGGAAGATGAGCGAAATAGGTGAAGGGGAGTGGGAGACACAGGCTTCCAGTTACGAAATGAAAAAGTCACAGGGATGAAAGATACAGCATAGGGAACAGTCAACAATATTGTAATAGCAATTTGTGGTGACAGATGGTAGCTACACTTGTGGTGAACATAGCATAACTTATAGTGATGTTGCATCACTATGTTGTATGTTGTATACCAGAAACTAATGTAATACTGTGTGTCAACTATACTCAAATAAGAAAAAAAATTTAAAAAAAATAAAATAAATAGCTAGGAAGTGGCCAAACTACATAGTTTACATACAGAGCATGAACTTTTTATCATTACTCTTTATATTTCTACAAAAAGATAAATATGTCAATTCAGTCAACTCAGTAAGCCCTAACAGAGTAACTGCTATGTATATTTGGCAGAGTGTGATTGGATACTGAAAGCTGTGCAAGGCAGGTGGGAAGAATCAGGGACTTAATTTTAGACCAGATTAATGATTTGGAAAATATAATATATAAGAATGTTAAATGAAGCATTCTAGTTGCTGAATACCAGATGATCTCTGATCTTACTTAATTTAAGTTGATAAGTTGGATCATACAAAGCCATCACTATATCAGATCTTTTAGGAACAAAGAGAAATGATTGGAAATTCTGTTCACGATTAGAAATTGTGAACTATGGAGAACATTAAATGAGCTGAGGCAATTTAATCAAAAGAAAACTGGATTAATATCTCAGGTCATAACTTATCACACATTTTGGAAACTGGTTGAAATATCATGCTGCAAATTCCTGGCATAACCTGAGAAGATGACAGGTGTAGAAAGGAGATATTGTGAGGCATGACATGTAAGTTGCTGGGGGTGGATCAAAGACAGGCCAGATACAAGCCATGTAGACATCTGGTTTAGGTGTTAGTCAAGGTCAGGCTGGAGTCTGAGAAGATGGTTCATATCATGACACAAAGGCCAGAATTCAGATTTCAAGGTAGCCAGAGCAGTATTCAAGCCTGGTACCAAATTACAGAGCTAATTCCCTAAGAGAAAAGTTGTGCTAAATTAATCAGAAACATTTATTTTATGAAAAGTAGGGTTGCCACACCCTCCACCCAACCACCCAGAGAGATGTTTATTGAATAGCTACTCAGTCGCCACATGAGTTTCTATTCTTTAGTAAGAATTACATGGGAAAAAATATAAAAGTTATGAGATAGCCTTTCCATTAAGAATTTCAGAGTTGACTGATATACACAGAACCCAAAATAATTAATCAAAATGAAATTTGATAGAAGCAATATTAGAATTAGGGAAAAGTATGGAATTTTTAAAAAAAGATTTTATTTATTTATTTGACACAGAGAGATCACAAGTAGGCAGAGAAGAAGGCAGAGAGAGAGGGGGAAGCAGGCTCCCTGCTGAGCAGAAAGCCCAATGTGGGGCTTGAGTCCAGGACCCTGAGATCATGACCTGAGCGGAAGGCAGAGGCTTAACCCACTGAGCCACCCAGCACCCCAAAAAGTACAAAATTTTAAAAAGAGTAACTAATTGGTGAAATCAGGATAAAAACAATATTGAAGGATAAATGGGCATCTAATCATAGTCATTTTGGAAAGGGGCCATCCAGAGAAAAGAAGCACAGCAGAGAAAAAGTATAGGATATATTTGCCAAATTTGAGAAACTCCTCTCATATTTTAAGTAGAAGAAACAATAATTTCTTTTAGAAGCTTAGTTTATTTCCATAAAGAGCTCATTTGGAATCTAGTGTATCTTTGGATTCACTTCAATCTCACAATTCGTATTGGACTCAGAGGAAGAGTGCTCATCATGACAAGCCAATGGTTCTAAAAAAGCCACACCACTGGCCCAGAAGGGTAAATTTGAGCATCTCAGTGCAGACCCAAAGGACTTGTGTTCTGTGCAAATTCTGTAAAGCAGCGTAGATAGAAGGGAATTGAGGATTTGACAGTGAAATGGAGTAGATAATGTATCTTTTCCATTGCTGTAGAATGAACTAATTAGATTCTAGAAGCTTCTGCATCTGAGACACTTCTTTGATTTCTTTGATCCAACAGAGTCTTTGAGTTTCCCACCTATGACTGAAGCCTGCTTGATCATTATTATCTTCAACTTCAGTATCTTCTATACTTCCACACTCTATTACATTCATTTTTTAGGAGCCACCACATTTTTATGATGCTGTGGTGGTATCTTGGCTGTCTTAGGATAATGCCTGCATCCACAGTGTTATTTCCTTAAGTGTACTTGAAACCATACTACTTCTCAGACAAAGACTGACACTTACAATGCTTGACAGGGCAGTGTTTTGAACTAGTGAATTTATTACAGAAGTAGTGAAACCAAATTTTTGAAATGAAAACCCCATAAAAGGTTATTTGCTCTTCCTTTTCCAGTATTCTTTCTTCTTTACACCTGTGCGTGATACTAAAATGTCTGAAAATTTAAGTAGTTGTAAAAAATACCACTCATTTAGTGTCTATGTAATACTTATCTGGCAGGTAGTTTATCAACTAATTTACATAAATTTGCTGCTGTGATTTGAAATTTCTAAAACAGAATTGTTATCATTTAGAGTAATTCTAGAAGATCCCACAAAGTGAATCTCAATATTTGCTGAGAGGAAAATAAACATGCAGTTCAGTTTATCTCCCCTCTGGACATTATTTTTGAGATTTACAAATTAATAATGACATCCCTCAGATATAGGAATAAATATGTTTCTATCCCTGTAATAATCATTTTACTGCTAAAATGAAAAAAAAATGATTTTGCTTCAAAGCAAAGTTAATAGGAATTAAGTAAACATTCATGAATATTTATCTTCCTTTTCCTTTTTTTTTTTTTTTAAAGATTTTATTTATTTATTTGACAGAGAGAGGGAGAGAGAGCACAAGCCGGGATAGTGAGAGAGGGAGAAGTAGATTCCCTGCTGAACAGGGAGTTCAGTGCAGGGCTGGATCCCAGGATGCTGGGATCATGACCAGGGTTGAAGGCAAATGTTTAACTGACTTAGCCACCCAGCTGCCCCATGAGTATTCTTCTTCTAGTTAATAAGGCCACTTCTTTTCAGTTGCGAGTTTTTGTTTGTTTGTTTTTATCCTGGAGTGGCTTAAAGATTGACTTATAAATAGGTTTCATTGTTTTATTAATTATGGGCATTTGTACAGTTCAATTGTAAGCCAGCTGTACAGTTGTAACATTGGTATTTCATGTTTTTTTTTAATTTTTAATTTTTAATTTTTTATTAACATATAATGTATTATTAGCCCCAGGAGTACAGGTCTGTGAATCGCCTGCTTTACACACTTCACAGCACTCACCATAGTACATACCCTCCCCAATGCCTATAACCCAACCACCCTCTTTCTATCCTCCTCCCCTGGCAACTCTCACTTTGTTTTGTGAGATTAAGAGTCTCTTATGGTTTGTCTCCCTCCCAATCCCATCTTGTTGCATTTTTTTCCTTCCCTAGCCCCCAAGCCCCCCACTTTGCCTCTCAACTTCCTCATATAAGGGAGATCATATGATAATTGTCTTTCTCTGATTGACTTATTTCTCTCAGCATAGTTCTATCCGCATCTTCACAAATGACAAGTTCCATCCATAGTTCCGTCCACGTCATCACAAATGACAAGATTTTGGAGTTTTTTGATGGCTGCATAGTATTCCATTGTATATATATACCACTCTTCTTTATCCATTCATCTGTTGATGGACATCTAGCTTCTTTCCATAGTTTGGCTATTGTGGGCATTGCTGCTATAAACATTCTGGTGTACATGCCCCTTCAGAGCACTACATTCTTATTTTTAGGGTAAATACCCCGTAGTGAGATCACTGGGTTGTAGAGTAGCTCTATTTTAGACTTTCTGAGGAACGTCCATGCTGTTTTCCAGAATGGCTGCACCAGCTTGCATTCCCACCAACAGTGTAGAAGGGTTCCCCTTTCTCCACATCCTCGCCAGCATCTGTCATTTTCTGACTTGTTAATTTTAGTCATTCTGACTGGTGTGAGGTGGTATCTCATTGTAGTTTTGATTTGTATTTCCCAGATGCCAAGTGATATGGAGCACTTTTTCATGTGTCTGTTTGCCACCTGGATGTCTGCCTTGCAGAAATGTCTGTTCATGTCCTCTGCCCATTACTTGATTGGATATTTGTTCTTTGGGTGTTGAGTTGATAAGTTCTTTATATATTTTGGATACTAGCCTTTTATCTGATATGTTGTTTACAAATATCTTCTACCATTCTGTCAGTTGTCATTTGGTTTTGTTGGTGGTTTCCTTTGCTATGCAAAAGCTTTTGATCTTGATGACGTCCCAGTAGTTCATTTTTGCCCTTGCTTCCCTTGCCTTTGGAGAAGTTTCTAGGAAGAAGTTGCTGCGGCTGAGGTCAAAAAGGTTGTTGCCTGTGTTCTCCTCAAGGATTTCAATGGATTTGATGGGTTCCTTTCTCATATAGAGGTCTTTCATCCATTGATTTATTTCTAAGGAAATCGTCCAGTTTCATTCTTCTGCATGTGACTGTCCAATTTTCCCAACACCATTTGTTGAAGAGACTGACTTTTTTCAATTGGACATTCTTTCCTGCTTGGTTGAAGATTAGTTGACCATAGAATTGAGGGTCTATTTCTGGGCTCTCTATTCTGTTCCACTGAGCTACATGTCTGCTTTTGTGCCAGTACCATACTGTCTTGATGATGACAGGTTTGTAATAGAGCTTGAAGTCTGGAATTGTGACGTCACCAACTTTGACTTTCTTTTTCAATATTCCTCTGGCTATTTGGGGTCTTTTCTGGTTCCATATAAATTTTAGGATTATTTGATCCATTTCTTTGGAAAAAAATTGATGGTATTTTGATAGGGATTGCATTAAATGGGTAGATTGCTTTAGGTAGCATAAACATTTTCACAATATTTTTTCTTCCAATCCATGAGCATGGAATATTTTTCCATTTCTTTGTGTCTTCCTCAATTTCCTTCATGAGTACTTTATAGTTTTCTGAGTACAGATTCTTTGCCTCTTTGGTTAGGTTTATTCCTAGGTATCTTATGGTTTTGGGTGCAATTGTAAATGGGATTGACTCCTTAATTTCTCTTTCTTCTGTCTTGTTGTTGGTGTAGAGAAATGCAACTGATTTCTGTGCATTGATTTTATATCCTGACATTTTACTGAAATCCTATATGAGTTCTAGCAGTTTTGGAGTGGAGTCTTTTGGGTTTTCCACATAAAGTATCATATCATCTGCAAAGAGTGAGAGTTTGACTTCCTCTTTGCTGATTTGGATGCCTTTAATTTCTTTTTGTTGTCTGATTGCTGAGGCTAGGACTTCTAGTACTATGTTGAATAGCAGTGGTGATAATGGACATCCCTGCCGTGTTCCTGACCTTTGGGGAAAAGCTCTCAGTTTTTCTCCATTGAGAATGAAATTTGCAGTGGGTTTTTCACAGATGGCTTTGATGATATTGAGGTATGTGCCCTCTATCCCTACACTTTGAAGAGTTTTGATCAAGAAAGGATGCTGTACTTTGTCAAATACTTTTTCAGCATCTATTGAGAGTGTCATATGGTTCTTGTTATTTCTTTTATTAATGTGTTGTATCACATTGATTGATTTGCAGATGTTGATCCAACCTTGCAGCCCAAGAATAAATCCAATTGGTCTTGGTGAATAATCCTTTTAATGTACTGTTGGATCCTATTGGCTAGTATTTTAGTGAGAATTTTCACGTCTGTGTTCATCAGGGATATTGGTCTCTAATTCTTCTTTTTGATGGAGTCTTTGTCTGGTTTTGGGATCAAGGTGATGCTGGCTTCATGAAATTAATTTGAAAGTTTTCCTTCCATTTCTATTTTTTAGAACAGTTTCAGGACAATAGGAATAATTCTTTAAATGGTTGGTAGAATTCCCCTGGGAAGCCGTTGGGCCCTGAGCTCTTGTTTTTTGGGAGATTTTTGATGACTGCTTCAATCTCCTTACTGGTTATGGGTCTGTTCAGGTTTTCTAATTCTTCCTGGTTCAGTTGTGGTACTTTAAATGTCTCTAGGAATGCATCTCTTTCTTCCAGATTCTCAAATTTGCTGGCGTATACTTGCTCATAATATGTTCTTATAATTGTTTGCAGTTCTTTGGTGTTGGTTGTGATCTCTCCTCTTTCATTCATGATTTTATTTATTTGGGCCTTTTTTCTTTTTGATAAGTCTGGCCAGGGGTTTATCAATCTTATTAACTCTTTCAAAGAACCAGCTCCTAGTTTCATTGATTTGTTCTTTTGTTTTTTTGGTTTCTATTTCATTGATTTCTGCTCTGATCTTTATTTCTCTTCTCCTGCACAGTTTAGGCTTTCTTTGTTGTTCTTTGTCAAACTCCTTCAGGTGTAGGGTTAGGTTGTGTATTTGAGACCTTTCTTGTTTCTTGAGAATGGCTTGTACTGCTATATATTTTCCTCTCAGGAGTGCCTTTGCTGTTTCCCAAAGATTTTGAACAGTTGTGTTTTCATTATCATTTGTTTCCATGAATTTTTGCAATTCTTCTTTAATTTCCTGTTTGACAAATTCATTCTTTAGTAGGATGATCTTTAGCCTCCATGTATTTGGGTTCTTTCCAAATTTCCTCTTGTGATTGAGTTCTAGCTTCAGAACATTGTGGTCTGAAAATAGGCAGGTAATGATCCCAATCTTTTGGTACCAGTTGAGATCTGATTTGTGACCCAGGATATGATCTGTTCTGGAGAATGTTCCATGTTCACTAGAGAAGAATGTGTATTCTGTTGTTTTGGGATGGAATGTTCTGAATATATCTGTGATGTCCATCTGGTCCAATATATCATTTAAGGCCTTTATTTCCTTGTTGATCTTTTGCTTGGATGATCTATCCATTTCAGTGAGGGGAGTATTAAAATCCCCTATTATTATTGTATTAGTGTCAATGTGTTTCTTTGATTTTGTTACTAATTGGTTTATATAGTTGGCTGCTCCCATGTTAGGGACATAAATATTTGAAATTGTTAGATCTTTTTGCTGGACAGACCCTTTGAGTATGATATAGTGTCCTTTCTCATCTTATTATAGTCTTTGGCTTAAAATCTAATTTACCTGATATATGGATTGCTACCCCAGCTTTTTTTTAATGTTCATTACCATGGTAAATTGTTTTCCACCCCCTCACTTTAAATCTGCAGGTGTCTTTGGGTCTAAAATGAATTTCTTATAGACAGCATATTGATGGTTTTTTTTTTTTTTAATCCATTCTGATACCCTGTGTCTTTTGATTGGGGCATTTAGCCCACTTACATTCAGGGTAACTATTGAAAGATATGAATTTAGTGCCATTGTTTTGCCTGTAAGGTGACTATTACTGTATGTTGTTTCTGTTCCTTTCTGGTCTACTACTATTAGGCTCTCTCTTTGCTTAGAGGACTCCTTTCAATATTTCCTGTAGGGCTGGTTTGGTGTTTACAAACTCTTTTAGTTTTTTTTTTTTTTTTTTTTTTTTTTTTGTTCTGGTGGCTTTTTATTTCTCCTTCTATTTTCAGTGATAACCTAGCTGGATATAGTATTCTTGGCTGCATGTTTTTCTCATTTAGTGCTCTGAATATATCATGCCAGTTCCCTCTGGCCTGCCAGATCTCTTTGTACAAGTCTGCTGCCAATCTAATATTTTTACCATTGTATGTTACCTGGGTTGCTTTGAGGATTTTCTCTTTGTTACTAAGACTTGTAAGTTTTACTATTAAATGACGATGTGTGTACTTATTCTTATTGATTTTGAGGGGGATTCTCTGCACCTCCTGGATTTTGATGGTTGTACCCTTTGCCATATTAGCAAAATTCTCTACAATGATTCACTCCAATATGATTTCTGACCCCCTCTCTTTCTTCTTCTTTTGGAATCCCAATTATTCTAATATTGTTTCTTCTTATGGTACCACTTATCTCTCGAATTCTCCCCTCATGGTCCAGTAGTTGTTTGTCTCTCTTTTGCTCAGCTTCTTTATTCTCCGTCATTTGGTCTTCTTTATCACTAATTCTCTCTTCTGTCTCATTTATCCTAGCAGTAAGAACCTCCACTTTTTATTGCATCTTATCATTAGCTTTGTTAAATTTCAGCTTGGTTAGATTTTGGTTCTTTTATTTCTCCAGAAAGGGCTTTTATTACTGCAGACAGGGTTGCTCTAATGTCTTCCATGCCTTTTTTGAGCCCAGCTAGCACCTTGAGAATCATCATTCTGAACATATTACCGTCTGTATTGATTAGCTCCCTAGCCTTCAGTACTGCCTCTTGTTCTTTTTTTTGTGGTGAGTTTTTCCACCTTGTCTTTTATCCAGATAAGAATATATGAACTAGAGAATAAGATACTAAAAGGGTGGCAAAGACCCCAGGAAAATGTGCATTAATCAATTCAGAAGAGACCCCATATTGTAGGAAGATGAAAGGGGGTACAAAGAAGTTTAAAAAAAATTTTAAAAAAAGAAAGAAAAAGAAAATATATATATTAGACTGGTGAATAGATCAGAGCCACCCACTTGATTTTGGGAGTATTTTGGTCTCTTAGAAGAAACTACCTCCCAAAACTTTAAAGAAAGAAAAACTATGTATATGTCCTTATTTGTCCTTATTTGTGTGTGTATGTATATATATACATATACATGAGTATATATGTCCTTATTTGTCCTTATTTCTGTGTGCATGTATATGTATGTACATATATATATACATACATATACATGCACACAGAAATAAGGACAAATAAGGACATATATACGCATACATGTATATATATACATACACACACAAATAAGGGTAAACATGATGAAGGGATGGAATATGACTGTAAAGATGAAAATTTAAAAATATTCTAAAAAAGGAGTTGCCAAATTTTTTTAGAAGAAAATACCCTATGTGTATACAAAAGATAAGTTAGATAGAATGAAGGATAAAATATGACTATAATAATAAAGGTTCAAAAATGTTTTATAAGAAAAGTATTATTAAAATTAACTAGTTAAAAAACATTAAAAGAGGAAAGAGTAAAAGTTAAAAAATTTAGAATAAAAAATAAAATTAAAGACATTTAATTAACTTTGTAAGACTAAAGAATCATGGGGAGAAAGCCATGAATTCCATGTTTTGCTTTCCCCTCCTCTGGAATTCCACTGTTCTTGATCTATGAGTTTGGTCTTGGATGGATTTCTTGCTGATCTTCTGCAGGAGGGGTCTGTTGTAATGATTCTCAAGTGTCTTTGCCCCAGGTGGAATTGCACCACTCTTGCCAGGGGCCAGGTTAAGTAATCTGCTCCTGGTTCTCTCGGGAGCTTTTGTTCCCTGATCACTTTCCGTAGAGCTCTGGAGGACAGAATTAAAAGGGTGGCCTCCCAATCTCTGGCTCAGAGTTGCTGAGAGCTTGGGGCCCCACTCCTCAGTGCACCCTTGGAGAAAAGCGCTCAATCCCTCTCGTCTCCCTGGTCTCAAGCCATGTTCTGAGCTCACCTGGCCTGTGACTGAGCATTTCTGTCTCTGGCACACAGCTCCATTTGGAGTCTCCATACCCAGCAGATCTCTGCCACTCTTCCAGGGGCATCTCCCTGGATCTGCCACTTGTGGGTCCCTGCTCAAGGTGCAGTGGTCTGATTGTGCCACAGATCACAGTTTATGGTAACCCAAACTGAGAGTTCATTCCTCTGCTCTGTCTCTGTAGCTCACTTCCCCGCTTTAATACCTGCAAGCTGTGCTACACTCAGACACCCCTTATCCTTCTATGACCCCGTGGGACCTGACACCACGCTGTCCCTGCCAGGGCTCCACCCCTGCTTAGCCTCTGGAGCGATATCCCTCAGTGGAGCAGACTTCTAAAAGTTCTGATTTTGTTCTCCCTTGCTCTGCTGCTTGCCGGGATCCAGCCCCTCCCCCACCCCGTTTTTTTTTTTTAAGTTTTATTTATTTATTTGCCAGACAAAGATCACAAGTAGGCAGAGAGGCAGGCAGAGAGAGAAAGGAGGAAGCAGGCTTCCTGCTGAGCATAGAGCCTGATGTGGGGCTTGATCCCAGGACCCTAGATCATGACCTGAGCTGAAGGCAGAGGCTGTAACCCACTGAACCACCCAGATGCCCCCCCCCGACCATGTTCTATCTTCTGTAGCTTCAGATTTACTTCTCTGCAGGTCCTACCTTTCAGAAAGTGGTCAATTTTCTGTTTCTAGAATTGCTGCTCTTCTCTTCAATCTCCTATTGGATTTGTAGGTGTTTGGAATGGTTTGATTACTATCTAGCTGAACTCCTGCTACCTGATGTTATCTCAGCCTGCTAATCCTCTGCCATCTTCGGTATTTCATGTTTTTAAAGTGTTTTATTGATGTAATTTTAGAATTTCATCTTTGTTTTCATGGTTCCTGTTTGTTTTTAAAGCCCTTCCTCTATCTCTTGCTCTATGAGCCACTCTGTAATCCAGTTTCTGGATTTGACTCGAGCTTCTTAATTGGTGCTCTCACTAACTCAGCCCATTCTTTCAATACTCTTACTTTCTCTAATATAAATGAATAGAAGTTATTTTTAATCCAGATCTTTCTACTTTTCTTTGTATTGTTGGTGAATTTTTCTCTACATGATGGTTTCAACTGAAATGTTTTCTGTAAAAGGGTATAATGTGTAGTCAGTATTAAAATTACCTTTTGATTTCCACTCGACTCTTTATTCATCTCTTAAAATACAACTTATTTCAAATTTCAAGACTTTTTACACTTTTGCTAAACAATGGTAGGAAAGAGCATGTTATTCATAATTTCTTTAGGTCTTACTCATAATTTTACAGAAAGAATCAAATTATAATTCAAGAAGAAAATGTGACCCAATGATGTTAAGAAAACTATTCTTTTTTAAAAAATATCTTATTTATTTATTTTAAAGAAAGCAAGAAAGAGCAAGCAGGGGGGAGGAGCAGAGGGAGAATGACAGACTCTGAGCTGAGAGCAGAGCCCAACGTGGGGTTCAACCCCATGACCCTGAGATCATGACCTGAGCCAAAACCAAGAGTCAGACCATCAACTGACTGAGCCACCCAGGCGCCTCTATAAGAAAACTATTCTGTCATTTTAATAATTATATGATGACATTCTAATCTTTGGAGATTGTAAAATTTGTGCAATTTTATTGGAAAGTCTCTATGTATTCCTATATATTTAAATATGAATTATGTGTACATGATACCCAGAGAAATATTTTTATAGATTTCTATTAAATATTATAAATTTCTATAAAAATATATTATAGAAAATGGCTTATATACTTGATAGGAAGACCCAATGCTAAGACATGTAACTGTGAATACATCCCTTAAAAAACAGAAATAGGGAAAAGTTGCAGATCAATATAAAGAATATGACACAATGTTGGGTAAATAAACACCCTATGTATTTGCATCTAGTTATATAAATATAGCATCTATTTAGAAAGATGAATTTTAAGTCATAGTGTTTTGCTTTTGAGTAAACTTGGGATAAAGGAAAGAAATAATCACATTTATCTTAGGGTAAAACATAGGTCTACGTGTTGCTTAAATCTATTGCTATAAACATGTTTCTTTTGATATTTGAAAAAAAGATATAATATAAAGAACTCACAATGATTATGTATTTCACATTGATCTCATTTGTTATGATGTTCCTGGTTATTCTGTATTAAGAATTCTAAAATCTCAGTGGTATTCTTATTGGGCTGCCTGAGTGGCTCAATTGGTTAAACATCACACTCTCGATTTTATCTCAGGTCAAGATCTCAGGGTCATGAGATCAATCCCTAAGTGGACTCTGCCCTCAGTGTGGAGTCTGCTTAAGATTCTCTCTCCCGCTCTTTCTGCCCCTCCCTCTGCTTGCTCTCTCCCTCTCTTTCTCAAGTAAACAAATCTTTAATTTTTTTTTTTTTAAATCTCAATGTTCTTCAAAACCAAGTGTATTCCTTTCCCACATTGTATGTCTGCTACACATCACTCAGGATGATGGAATAATTTGGGGCTGCAGAATATACAGTTTTCTAAGCAGAGGACAAAGGAATAATAGAAAATCAGTTTTTATTTCTTAAAATTTCTGACAAGAAGTGACACACATCACTTCTGTTCATATTTCATGAAAACACATTATTTTTTCACACCTGAGTTAAACACAGTCAGGATGAATAATCATCTTCTGGGGCAGGACTATGGTTATGGATGTTGAAATGGGTTCTTCTCTCTATTGCTTCCTTAACCTCTCAAATAAAATGGCTGCTCCTTGAAGACAGCAAATGGACAGTAGATACACTTCAGCCCCCACCAATATATTTGGTTTCTAATAAGTACAAAACAAGACTTAGTAATTAACTTATTAAATGGGCTCACAGTGTGATTCAGACTTACTACGTATGTTTATGTGCATAGTATATATGGCACATTATATGTTTACCACAAGTACAAGTAGAATTTCCATTTGCCTACACTTTATTTAGCCAATTAATAAAACGTTCTGCTTTAAAGCTTTATTGATATTTTGTTGTTGCTTAAAATACATTTATTTAGTTCTAAATTATAATCATTGTTATATAGCAAAAGACATCAAAATATACTTTCATTCAGGTAAAATCAGAATGTGGTGCAAACACATCCACCAGGTTTAATCACATCTTGGATATCCTGGAATGTGGACAAAAGAAAGAGGTATATTTTACTTTGAGTAAAGCATAACCAAATTTATGGATAATTTGTGATATATTTTTCTAACTTAACATTTCCCCTTCATGGATAATTTTATTCCACTCAATATATTATACAACAAGATGAGTTTTAAAATGTAATGCTTTAAAATTTCAAAGGGCCATTTTATAACCTATCCTCATACTTATCAAGTATTAAGGCATGAAAAAGTCTGAAGTTTTCTACAGTAAAGCAGCAATAATATTGAGGAGCAGAGTAGACACAGTTAAAACAATCACTAAGATATAGAAATCTAACTCTGTGACCTAGCAATATTTATATGCTATTAGTAAGTTGTTAGTCTGCGCAGATAGAAATTTCTATTTCTTAATGCCTTAATTCATTTTTTCAAAGATTAGTATGTAAAAATTTTATTGAGGTAAAAGTTAGAATGAAACCTTTTATTTTCTCCTGCTAAATATAGTGATGGCTATAGAAAAGAAATTTTTAGACACCTACTGATACACAAACATGGAGGAATGTATTTAGAAATTACTGTAAATAGGTAAAACATGATATAATGGTCCAGTAAAATAGGAAAATGTACTATTAAATAAAAAAGCATACATTCAAAAGCATATTATTAAGATATAAAATAAGGAATAAAACATAGTTTATGAACACTTTCCTGGAAGATGATAGAGTGAACATTGATAAGGAAGAGATAATCTGTGTTATTTTACATGTTGTGTCAAAGGATGGTGAACTGTCCATGGGGGCATTTCCAGTTTTTCAATATTATGATTTTATCAACTCACATTTATATGGTCAACTGATTTTTGACAGTGCCAGAAATACAAAATGAGGAAAAAAATCATCTCTTCAACAAATTCTGTTGGGAAACTAGATAGCCACACCCAAAAGAATGAAATTAGATCCATTATTACACATACACAAAAGTCAACTCAACATGGATTCAAAATTTAAATTTAAGATCAAAATCTCTAGGAGTCAAGATGGCGGAGAAGTAGAAGGCTGAGACTACTTCAGGTAGCAGGAGTTCAGCTAAATTGCTTATCTAAAGATTGCAAACACCTACAAATCCAACGGGAGATCGAAGAGAAGAAGAACAACAACTCTAGAAACAGAAAATCAACCACTTTCTGAAAGGTAGGACTGGCGGAGAAGTGAATCCAAAGCGACGGGAAGATAGACCGCGGGGGGAGGGGCCGGCTCCCAGCAAGCGGCGGAGCAATGGAGCACAAAATCGGGACTTTTAAAAGTCTGTTCCACTGAGGGACATCGCTCCAGAGGCTTAACCGGGGTGAAGCCCAGGCGGGGTCAGCGTGGCCTCAGGTCCTACAGGGTCACAGAAGGATCGGGGGTGTCTGAGTGTCGCAGAGCTTACAGGTATTAGAACGGGGAAGCTGGCTACAGAGACAGAGCCGAGGAGTGAGCTCTCAGCTCGGGGTTACCTTGAACTGGTTGCAGGCTCGGTCAGCTCGGAGCGCGGCCGGGGCCAGGGTGACGGGAGTAATTGGGCGCTGTTCTCTGAGGGCGCACTGAGGAGTGGGGCCCCGGGCTCTCGGCTCCTCCGGGCCGGAGACCGGGAGGCCGCCATCTTCATTCCCACCCTCCAGAACTCTACGGAAAGCGCTCAGGGAACAAAAGCTCCCGAAAGCAAACCCAGCAAACCCGAGCAGATTACTCAGCCCAGCCCCGAGTAAGGGCGGTGCAACTCCGCCTGGGGCAAAGACACTTGAGAATCACTACAACAGGCCCCTCCCCCAGAAGATCAACAAGAAACCCAGCCAGGACCAAGTTCACCTACCAAGGAGTACAGTTTCAATACCAAGGAGAGCAGCGGAATTCCAGAGGAGGAGAAAGCAAAGCATGGAACTCATGGCTTTCTCCCCATGATTCTTTAGCCTTGCAGTTAATTTAATTTTTTTTTCTTTTTCAATTTTTTTTTCTCTCTTCTTCTGCTAAATTTTTTTAACTTTTACCGTTTTCTTTTTTAACGTTTTTTAAATAGTTTATCTAATATATATATATATTTTTTCCTTTTTATATTTTTTCTTTATCGGTTTTCTTTTTTTAATTGTTTCTTTTTTTTTTTCTTTCTGAACCTCTTTTTATCCCTTTTCTCCCCCCTCACGATTTGGGATCTCTTCTGATTTGGCTAAAGCATATTTTCCTGGGGTTGTTGCCACCCTTTTAGTATTTTACTTGCTCCTTCATATACTCTTATCTGGACAAAATGACAAGGCGGAAAAATTCACCACAAAAAAAAGAACAAGAAGCAGTACCAAAGGCTAGGGACCTAATCAATACAGACACTGGTAATATGTCAGATATAGAGTTCAGAATGACGATTCTCAAGGTTCTAGCCGGGCTCGAAAAAGACATGGAAGATATTAAAGCAACCCTCTCGGGAGATATAAAAGCCCTTTCTGGAGAAATAAAAGAACTAAAATCTAACCAAGTTGAAATCAAAAAAGCTATTAATGAGGTGCAATCAAAAGTGGAGGCTCTCACTGCTAGGATAAATGAGGCAGAAGAAAGAATTAGCGATATAGAAGACCAAATGACAGAGAATAAAGAAGCTGAGCAAAAGAGGGACAAACAGCTACTGGACCACGAGGGGAGAATTCGAGAGATAAGTGACACCATAAGACGAAACAACATTAGAATAATTGGGATTCCAGAAGAAGAGGAAACAGAGAGGGGAGCAGAAGGTATATTGGAGAGAATTATTGGAGAGAATTTCCCCAATATGGCAAAGGGAACAAGCATCAAAATCCAGGAGATTCAGAGAACCCCCCTCAAAATCAATAAGAATAGGTCCACACCCCGTCACCTAATAGTAAAATTTACAAGTCTTAGTGACAAAGAAAAGATCCTGAAAGCAGCCCGGGAAAAGAAGTCTGTAACGTACAATGGTAAAAATATTAGATTGGCAGCAGACTTATCCACAGAGACCTGGCAGGCCAGAAAGAGCTGGCATGATATATTCAGAGCACTAAACGAGAAAAACATGCAGCCAAGAATACTATATCCAGCTAGGCTATCATTGAAAATAGAAGGAGAGATTAAAAGCTTCCAGGACAAACAAAAACTGAAAGAATTTGCAAATACCAAACCAGCTCTACAGGAAATATTGAAAGCGGTCCTCTAAGCAAAGAGAGACCCTAAAAGTAGTAGATCAGGAAGAAGCAGAGACAATATACAATAACAGTCGCCTTACAGGCAATACAATGGCACTAAATTCATATCTCTCAATACTTACCCTGAATGTTAATGGGCTAAATGCCCCAATCAAAAGACACAGGGTATCAGAATGGATAAAAAAACAAAACCCATCTATATGTTGCCTACAAGAAACTCATCTTAAACCCGAAGACACCTCCAGGTTTAAAGTGAGGGGGTGGAAAAGAATTTACCATGCTAATGGACATCAGAAGAAAGCAGGAGTGGCAATCCTTATATCAGATCAATTATATTTTAAGCCAAAGACTATAATAAGAGATGAGGAAGGACACTATATCATATTCAAAGGAACTGTCCAACAAGAAGATCTAACAATTTTAAATATCTATGTCCCTAACGTGGGAGCAGCCAACTATATAAACCAATTAATAACAAAATCAAAGAAACACATCGACAATAATACAATAATAGTAGGGGATTTTAACACTCCCCTCACTGAAATGGACAGATCATCCAAGCAAAAGATCAACAAGGAAATCAAGGCCTTAAATGACACACTGGACCAGATGGACATCACAGATATATTCAGAACATTTCATCCCAAAGCAACAGAATACACATTCTTCTCTAGTGCACATGGAACATTCCCCAGAATAGATCACATTCTCAGTCCTAAATCAGGTCTCAACCAGTATCAAAAGATTGGGATCATTCCCTGCATATTTTCAGACCACAAGGTTCTGAAGCTAGAACTCAATCACAAGAGGAAATTTGGAAAGAACCCAAATACATGGAGACTAAACAGCATCCTTCTAAAGAATGAATGGGTCAACCAGAAAATTAAAGAAGAATTGAAAAAATTCTTGGAAACAAATGATAATGAAAACACAACGGTTCCGAATCTGTGGGACACAACAAAGGCAGTCCTGAGAGGAAAATATATAGCGGTACAAACCTTCCTCAAGAAACAAGAAAGGTCTCAGGTACACAACCTAACCCTACACCTAAAGGAGCTGGAGAACGAACAAGAAAGAAACCCTAAACCCAGAAGGAGAAGAGAAATCATAAAGATCAGAGCAGAAATCAATGAAATAGAAACCAAAAAAACAATAGAACAAATCAACGAAACTAGGAGCTGGTTCTTTGAAAGAATTAATAAGATCGATAAACCCCTGGCCAGACTTATCAAAAAGAAAAGAGAAAGGACCCAAATAAATAAAATCATGAATGAAAGAGGAGAGATCACAACTAACACCAAAGAAATACAGACAATTATAAGAACATACTATGAGCAACTCTACGCCAACAAATTTGACAATCTGGAAGAAATGGATGCATTCCTAGAGACATATAAACTACCACAACTGAACCAGGAAGAAATAGAAAGCCTGAACAGACCCATAACCAGTAAGGAGATTGAAACAGTCATCAAAAATCTCCAAACAAACAAAAGCCCAGGGCCAGATGGCTTCCCGGGGGAATTCTACCAAACATTTAAAGAAGAACTAATTCCTATTCTCCTGAAACTGTTCCAAAAAATAGAAATGGAAGGAAAACTTCCAAACTCATTTTATGAGGCCAGCATCACCTTGATCCCAAAACCAGACAAGGATCCCATCAAAAAAGAGAACTACAGACCAATATCCTTGATGAACACAGATGCAAAAATTCTCGCCAAAATACTAGCCAATAGGATTCAACAGTACATTAAAAGGATTATTCACCATGACCAAGTGGGATTTATTCCAGGGCTGCAAGGTTGGTTCAACATCCGCAAATCAATCAATGTGATACAACACATTAATAAAAGAAAGAACAAGAACCATATGATACTCTCCATAGATGCTGAAAAAGCATTTGACAAAGTATAGCATCCCTTCCTGATCAAAACTCTTCAAAGTGTAGGGATAGAGGGCACATACCTCAATATTATCAAAGCCATCTATGAAAAACCCATCACAAATATCATTCTCAATGGAGAAAAACTGAAAGCTTTTCCGCTAAGGTCAGGAACACGGCAGGGATGTCCGTTATCACCACTGCTATTCAACATAGTACTAGAAGTCCTAGCCTCAGCAATCAGACAACAAAAGGAAATTAAATGCATCCAAATCGGCAAAGAAGAAGTCAAACTCTCACTCTTTGCAGATGATATGATACTATATGTGGAAAACCCAAAAGACTCCACTCCAAAGCTGCTAGAACTTGTACAGGAATTCAGTAAAGTGTCAGGATATAAAATCAATGCACAGAAATCAGTTGCATTTCTCTATACCAACAACAAGACAGAAGAAAGAGAAATTAAGGAGTCAATCCCATTTACAATTGCACCCAAAACTATAAGATACCTAGGAATAAACCTAACCAAAGAGACTAAGAATCTATACACAGAAAACTATAAAGTACTCATGAAAGAAATTGAGGAAGACACAAAGAAATGGAAAAATGTTCCATGCTCCTGGATTGGAAGAATAAATATTGTGAAAATGTCTATGCTACCTAAAGCAATCTACACATTTAATGCAATTCCTATCAAAGTACCATCCATTTTTTTCAAAGAAATGGAACAAATAATCCTAAAATTTATATGGAACCAGAAAAGACCTCGAATAGCCAAAGGAATATTGAAAAAGAAAGCCAAAGTCGGTGGCATCACAATTCCGGACTTCAAGCTCTATTACAAAGCTGTTATCATCAAGACAGCATGGTACTGGCACAAAAACAGACACATAGATCAATGGAACAGAATAGAGAGCCCAGAAATAGACCCTCAACTCTATGGTCAACTAATCTTCGACAAAGCAGGAAAGAATATCCAATGGAAAAAAGACAGCCTCTTCAACAAATGGTGTTGGGAAAATTGGACAGCCACATGCAGAAAAATGAAATTGGATCATTTCCTTACACCACACACGAAAATAGACTCAAAATGGATGAAGGATCTCAATGTGAGAAAGGAATCCATCCAAATCCTTGAGGAGAACACAGGCAGCAACCTCTTCGACCTCAGCCGCAGCAACATCTTCCTAGGAACATTGCCAAAGGCAAGGGAAGCAAGGGCAAAAATGAACTATTGGGATTTTATCAAGATCAAAAGCTTTTGCACAGCAAAGGAAACAGTTAACAAAACCAAAAGACAACTGACAGAATGGGAGAAGATATTTGCAAATGACATATCAGATAAAAGGCTAGTGTCCAAAATCTATAAAGAACTTAGCAAACTCAACACCCAAAGAACAAATAATCCAATCAAGAAATGGGCAGAGGACATGAACAGACATTTCTGCAAAGAAGACATCCAGATGGCCAACAGACACATGAAAAAGTGCTCCACATCACTCGGCATCAGGGAAATACAAATCAAAACCACAATGAGATACCACCTCACACCAGTCAGAATGGCTAAAATTAACAAGTCGGGAAATGACAGATACTGGCGAGGATGCGGAGAAAGGGGAACCCTCCTACACTGTTGGTGGGAATGCAAGCTGGTGCAACCACTCTGGGAAACAGCATGGAGGTTCCTCAAAATGTTGAAAATAGAACTACCCTATGACCCAGCAATTGCACTGCTCGGTATTTACCCTAAAGATACAAATGCGGTGATCCAAAGGGGCACGTGCACCCGAATGTTTATAGCAGCAATGTCTACAATAGCCAAACTATGGAAAGAACCTAGATGTCCATCAACAGACGAATGGATAAAGAAGAGGTGGTATATATACACAATGGAATACTATGCAGCCATCAAAAGAAATGAAATCTTGCCATTTGCGACGACGTGGATGGAACTAGAGGGTATCATGCTTAGCGAAATAAGTCAATCGGAGAAAGACAACCTTCATATGATCTCCCTGATATGAGGGAGAGGAGATGCAACATGGGTGGTTAAGGGGTAGGAGAAGAGTAAATGAAGCAAGATGGGATTGGGATGGAGACAAACCATAAGTGACTCTTAATCTCACAAAACAAACTGAGGGTTGATGGGGGGAGGGAGGTTGGGAGGGGGGGTGGGGTTATGGACATTGGGGAGGGTATGTGCTATGGTGAGTGCTGTGAAGTGTGTAAACCTGGCGATTCACAGACCTGTACCCCTGGGGATAAAAATATATTATATGTTTATCAAAAAATAAAATTAAAAAAAAATCAAAATCTCTGAAACTCCTAGAATAAAACTTTGGGTAAAAGTTTCATGACATTGGTCTCCATAATGATTTCAGGGATATAACTTCAAAACTATAGTTAATAAAAACATAAATAAAGAAATAGAACTACATCAAACTAACAAATTTCTGCACAGAAAAAGAAACAATCAACAGCATGAAAATGCAATCTATGGAACGCAAGTCTGCATCATTTTGATAACTACAAAGAAAAATGAAAGAAAATAAACACACACATAAGAAGAAAAGGACCAGGCTCTCTGCTTCCCCTTCAATAGACAACTGTATCTTCTGGTGAAATACAAGTTGCATCCCTGAGACACAGTAGTGAAGGTTGGAATAAACAAATTTGGCCAGATTCAACACCTGGTCACTAGGGCTGATTTTAGCTCTGACAAAGTGGAAATTTTTGTCATCAATCATCCTTCACTAACCTCAACTACATGTTCTACATATTCCAGTGTGATTGCACCCACAGCAAATTCCGTGTCACAGTCAAGGATGAAAATGGGAAATGGGTCATCAATGGAAAGCCCATCTATATCTTCCCAGAGTGAGAACTTGCCAATATCAAATGGGGTGATGCTGTTGCTCAGTATGTTGAGGAGTCCAGTGGAGTCTCCACCACTTTGGAGAAGGCTGGGGCTTGGTTGAAGGGTGGGGCCAAGAGAGTAATTATCTCTGCTCCTGCTGATGCCCCCATGTTTGTAATGGGTGTGAACCATGAAAAGTATGACAACTCCCTCAAGATTGTCACAATGCCTCCTGCACCACCAAATGTTTGGTCCCTCTGACCAAGGTTATCCATAACAACTTCAGCATTGTGGAGGGACTCATGACCACAGTCCATGCCATCACTGTCACCCAGAAGACTGTGGACAGGCCCTCTGGAACCATGCCAGGATGATTCAGGGGCTGCCCAGAACATCATCCCTGCTTCTACTAACACTGCCAAGGCTACACAGGCAAGGTCATCCCTGAGCTGAATGGGAAGTTCACTGCCATGGCCTTCAGTGCCCCCATACGCCCAGCCCCAAGGTGTCAGTCTTGGATCAACCTGCCACCTGGAGAAAGCTTCCAAATTCACCAAATGGTGAAGCAGGCATCAGAGGGTCCTTTCAAGGGCATCCTGGGCTAATTGAGGACCAGATTGTCTCATGCACCTTCAACAATGACACCCACTCTTCCACCCTTGATGCTGGGGCTGCATTGCCCTCAATAACTACTTTGTCAAGCTCATTTCCTGGTATGACAATTAATTTGGCTATAGCACCTGGGTGGCGGACCTTAAGGTCCACATGGCCTCCAAGGAGAGAGACCCCTGGACTACCAGCAACAATGAGAGCAAGAGAGGAAGGAGAGGAAGAGGAAGAGCTGCTGGGGAGTCCTTGCCCCAACTCATCATTCCCCTCTACACAGTTTCTTGAAGAAGGAAGGGCTTGGGTAGCCCTACCTTGTCATGTACCATCAATAATGTACACTGTACCCAGCCAAAAAAAAAAAAAGAAGAAGAAGAAAAAGGAGGAGGAGAGGGAGAGAGGGTGAAGCAGAATGAGAAGGAGAAGAAGAGGAAGAAGAAGAGGAAGTGGAGGAATAAGAGGAAGAAGGAAAAGGAGGAGAAGGAGGAAAGGGGTGGTATGCATAGCTGTCAGAAGTGAACTCTAATAGCCACACAATTAAAGAATTGCAGGACTGAATCATGTTTGGCCTCTAAAAAGGCAGATTGTTTCTGAAGTCAGAACATTCCACTGTACCTGCACAGAAGTGACCCAGGGATGAATACAAGTTTGTATTTCTGTGGCACTTCATAAGTGAAACTTGCCACTCAGATTCCAGGAAAGTAAAAATTTAGAAAGAAAAGACAGCAGGGATTTAGGAAGGAGTTAAGGGGAGCAGAAAAGACCTGAGGAGTAAGTGAATAAGTCCTATTAAGCAGACACTAGTCTTTGGAATTGGATACTCATCAGAGAATAGTATAGATAGGCCTCTGAGAGGGAAGAGAGTAACGGATTAAGAGAAAATGAAACTGGCTCTGAAAGGAAAACAGCTCTTGAGAGAGAAGGCCAAGCTCTGAGAAAAGACACAAGTAAAGGAAGTGGCAGGAATTTGGAATTGGTCCCAAACCTGTTGCTTTCCATCAGCTTCGAGCCTCCATTGTCCATTAGAGAATTACGAGAAACAGAGAAGCAAGGAGCTCACTGAGGCAGTTCATTGAGTTCATGAATTGATATTAAAATTTCTTAGGTTAAAAATATGAAGAAGGGATCATTTTAATCTGTCTAACTTGCTTAAAGAGTACCACACAAGGCTAAACAGAAAACAACCCATTATTTTAAATTGAGAAAAATCTGTAGACATGGACTAGTTTATCATTTAACTAAACGTTATTGATCAAATACTATGTTCCGATATTTCTAGTTCTCTTTGTTAACATGTTACCACATACCTTTTGCCTAAATAAGATCATTTACAAAAAACCTAACAAACAAAAAACTGGAGTTAAGCCAATAGACTGCTATGTGCCTCATGCAAATAGTTATTTATATAACTATAATTGGCTAGAGGATAATGAAATAATGCATTAAAATTTGTTAAACACAAAAATTGAAAGCAACTATATCTTATTCTATATAATTCCAAAAATTATAGGTACTTTTGATAAATATGTAACAAGAAGGTGTTTTACAAAATAATCGCGTGTGAAAAGAAATAATTTGGGGGCATGTGGGTGGCCCAGTTGGTTAAGTGTCTGCCTTCAGCTCTGTTCATGATCCCAGGGTCCTGGGATTAAGCCTCAGCAAGGAGCCTGCTTCTCCCTCTCCCTGCCCTTACCCCCCTCATGCTCTCTCTCTCTCTCAGATGAATAAATAAAATCTTTAAAAAGAAAAATAAAGAATTTCAAGGTTTAAGAATTGTAGAAACAGGAAAAATAAATTTAATAGGTAAGAGAAAATAGAAACTTTTCTTAAAAGCCACAGGCTGTGGAATATGGATAATAAAAAGTAGTAGAGTTGTGTTTCCTAATTTCATTTGTTTGAAGTCAAAAAGGACTTTGGAAAGTCAAAAAGATTTCCATGATCATATGAGTTTAGCAACTGTTGAGTTGAACCAAATCAATAGTCTTGGGTATTTTTCAGAGGCTTTAATGAATAAACTAGCAGTGTATATGATAAAAAATAGATGATAAAATATGAGAATTCTTTATCCTTATTTATCTACATGCTATGCATTAATTCATTTATTAAACAGCATACCAATTAATATCCTTATTATTAGATACCAATTTTTGCCGGAATCACAATTTGAAAAAGACTGCTGTGAAAAGTATGAGTCACCACAGATAACAAACATTAATTAATCTTTGCAATCAAACCATGTAGCCATGTACAATGCCCATTTCTTTCTTGAACAAAAATGAGAACTCAAATACTACCTTAAATTGTATTTAAAATAATCAGCTTATGATTTGGCTCCTTAAGTGATGCTTAAGTATTTTTTTAAGATTCAATGCTTTATTTAAAGAAATAGTTTAAATTATAATTCCTTATATTCAATGTGCTTGGGCAATGCATAGTTTTAAATGTGTTTCTGAAACTGAACCAAAGAGAAAAAAAAATAATCACAACACAGCAACCACAGGGAGCCTGACAGATCTATGCTGGCAGTTGCAGCTGTCTGAGAGACATGCCATGGCTGTGCTGTCCATCACTGCCACCAACGTGGGCCTCCTCTTACCCTAGCTGACCTGCTGGTATTCACTGAGCTGCTTTGGAAGCCAAGAGAGCTGACCCAGGCTGAGGAGTGACTACACTGTCGTGGACAGTGGAGCTCCGGAAGCACCCTTTTTACCTTGTGGGGAGAGGCAAGACTGATGCTACCTTTGCCCCTTGATTCAAGAGATTAAAGTTCTAAGTGAATCTGGGCTTTCTGAGATCAGTTTTTCAGAAATGACAGAAACCACTGACTACTTCTACAGGGATTCAGAGCAGCAGATCTATGACCTATTCCAGAAGTCCTCCGAAGAAGACAGAAGCATTTGGAGTTCCTGGAGGCAGAGGAGTCTTTTGAACTGAGAAGAACTTCAGTGTCTGGAAGTGGTTCCTAGGACCTGGGAGATTTGCTGCATGAAAGCACACTGATGGTAGTCCACCCAAGAAAAGGAATGTTAATTGTTTTGATAACTGGACAGCTTTACCATTCCCTTATAAGAGGAGGGGAAAAAAAAGAATTAAATCACAGAATTGATTAAAATAAAAGAAGGCATTTTTTTCTTAAAAAGAAAGTCCCTGTACTTATTAAACAGAGGGTAGGGCCATGAAAAATAAGGTAGTAAAACTACAAATGAAGCTGGATGAAGTGGCTGTATGAAGGATTATGCATATATGTGCGCAGTGGTCTGTGGGAATGTGAGAGGGGAAGGATACAGGACACCAAGCTTTAGCATGTTCATACTCTGGCTGTTGCTGCTACATCATGCCATGCCTTTGTTACCTCATCTTCCTTATCCAGCTGGTAAAACTCTACTCATCAAATAATCAATTTCCCTACAGAGCCTCAACTTACCTTCTCAGGAAACATCAATTCCTCCAGCCTCATGCCTTTGGGGTACCTTGTACACCAGTAAAGATTCCTGATGTTATCACCCAAATATAAGTAAAATGTGAAGAAACACAGTGCATTAATTATTTCTTTCAGAGTACATTGCTAGGCATAGTATAATAAGGTATTAGGCTTAAGTTTGTTTCGGGACTTAATATGAATATCATGGATGAAAATAAATTGTGTAGAGAGAAAAGGATGCTATATATAACCCAAGAGAAGTTTGGATTCTCTTTCATTAGTTATATTTGATCGATATGATTATGGCATATATTGTACAGAACAGAACAGGGGTTGGCTAACTTTTTCTGTAAAAGGTCAATAGTAGGGGTGCCTGGGTGGCTCAGTTGGTTAAATGTCTACCTACTGCACAGGTCATAATCCCAGGGTCCTGGAATTGAGCCCCACATCGGGCTCTCTGGTTAGTGGGGAGTTTGCTTCTCCCTCTCCTTCTGCCACTCCCCTGCTTGTGGGTCTCTTTCTGTTTCAAACAAATAAAATCTTAAAAAAAAAATTAAAGGTCAACAGTAACTATGTTAGGGTTTACAAGCTGTAGGTCTTCATCTCAACCACTCAACTCTTCCTGTTGTAATGCAAAAACAACCATGGCAATAAATAAACAAAAAGGACATGGTTGTGTTTCAATGGAAGTTAATTTTAACAATATGTGGCAAGCCATATTTGGTCCCCTGGCTATAGTTTGCTGACACCTGTTACAAAAGATAGAATTTCAGTTAAAATTTTGGAATATCTATTTTAGTAAATCTTTAGTTTTTGCATGGGTTGTGATGATCTAATTATTATTATTATTATTTTTAAACAATTTGAGTAGCTATTTATTTATTTATTTATTTATGCCTCATTGAACTGGCTAGGTTCAATAGAATAGAAATTGTTGGATAGAAATGGTGACAGTAAACATCCTCAATTTGTTCCTAATATTAGAGAGAAGACATTTGGCCTTTCACAATTAAGCAAAATATTAGATATAGATTTTTTGTGAATGTCCTTTTAAAATGTTATCGGTCATATGTGAACTATAAAAGTGTTTTTTGGGGCACCTGGGTGGCTCAGTCAGTTAAGTGTCTGCCTTCAGCTCAGGTCATGATCTTAAGGTCCTGGGATTGAGCCTTATATCCGGCTCTCTACTCAGTGGGGAGCTGCTTCATCTCCACCCCTGACCCCTGCCACCTGCCTCTCTACTTACCTGTGATCTCTTTCTCTGTCAAGTAAATAAAATCTTTAGAAATAAAAGTGAAGGAGAAAAAAGAGAGAAAGGAAATGATAGTATCAAGAATTAAACTAGGTAGGGATGCCTGGGTGTCTCAGTTGGCTAAGTGGCTGCCTTTGGCTCAGGTCATGATCCCAGAGTCCTGGAATTGAGTCCCACATCAGGCTCCTTGCTCAGCGGGGAGCCTGCTTCTCCCTCTGCCTCTGCCTACCACTCTGTCTGCCTGTGCTTTCTCTCTCTCTCTCTCTCTAACAAATAAATAAATTAAAAAAAAAACTTAAAAAAAAAAGAATTAAACTAGGTATATCTCTATATCTGAAAGGAAAAGAAGAAAATATTGAGTACCTTGCAGCAATAATTAAGTGAAATAGAAAAATCTCTTAGAAATACCCAGATTAACAAAAAATAAAGATAAATGGAAAAGTTGAATAGCCTTAATAGTTTTATATCTAACAAAAGACTGAAATAGTAAATAAAAAATTTCTTACATAGATTTCCACATATGGATGCTTTTGTTGGTGAAATGTTTATGGGAGAAAAAATGACAACTTTTCATAAACATTCTTAGAAAATGAGGGACAAACCCCTTTCCAATGATTTTTTAAAAAATAAATATGAAAAATTTTTCTTAACAACTTTCCCTCAATAGTGTGTCTATTGAACCTCTTCTTTTCACTACATGCTGGGAGCCTTCATCACACCATTTTGATTCATTCCATAAAATTTCAGTTGCACTTGGTTACTGCAGTGGAATAGTTTTTGTATTCAGAACTCAATATTTTCTATTAAATTTTCCAATCTTGAGCTTTTTTCAGAGATTATCCCTTATTCTGCACTGCAGTACAGGTCATCTCTGCTTTTAATAAGTTGGTTATAGGTGGTGTGAATTGGGACAGATGCCCCTCACCCTCACCTGAGAGCTGGGTTCTCTGCTCTTGGGCTCTGAAGGGGAATATAAGAGGCAAAAGTCTCTCTTCATAACTGGTCAGTCAGTGGTGGGGAAGTATTTCGGAACTCACATGGCTCTGTCTGGTTGGCTGGTAGCTTCTGCTGGAGTAATTGTTTCTACAAAGATGGCGGTTGGGGGTGGGTGCTTTCTTGATGAGGTGCTCAATTTAAGCTTCACTCTTGAGAACTAATGTTCAGCCCTGCCAGTCCCAATCTCTTTCCTGGACTGGTTGTCCCACTGATTTTGAAGTGTCTCTAACTCTTATTCCTTCCATAACCCTTGTGTTTGTTCACATAAACAACAGAAATGACTAGATTTTGTTTCCACAACCCTAAGATACATGAAGAAACTTACATTCATTTCCAGTCACAGATTATGTTCTCCAGAAAGCAGACTATGAGAAGGGTACTTGCATGTAGGAAATCTACTGGAAAATGTTTCAGGATCATCAACCAAGATAAGAGAGCTGGTAGGTGCTGGCTCTATGATTTTTATAATTATCTGACAATAAAATCTGTGCTTGTTCATTTCTACTATGCCCCACTGTTTCCTCAAGTCTCACTCCTTTTAACATCAGGCTGAGCACTTCCATGTTATTGGTGATATCTACAACATATGGCCAACAAAGTCTGCTTTGCAGGAGGTGAGATATCTCCCAATAATATTTACAAATCAGAATATATTTGATATTAAAGCCTAAGTCATATAAGACAAGAATCTTATAGACAAATTTTCCCCAGAAACACAGTCTCGAAAAATCCTTGACAAAATATTGTCAAGTAGAATCCAACAAAATTTTGAATGAAAAATATATGACGACCACTGGAATTGAATCCAAAAAATCAAGATTGTTTAATCATCAAAAATTTAAGCAGCATAATTTTCCACCTTAACAAAATTAAGGAGAAAAAATAATTGCTCATCACAAAGATTGGACAAAAATCATCTGGTAAAATTAAAACTTTATTCATAATAAAAGTTTTCAGCAAAGTAAGAGTTGAAAAATATTTCCGCAGTCTAAAAACGTACATCTTTAAAAACAAACAAACAATAGCTAACACTGTATATAATGGTGAAATATTGAATATTTCCCCTTTGTGATTGAAAAGAAGGCAAGAGTGCCTAATGTCACTTCTATTAAATATTGTCTTGAGGGGCATTAGCTAGTGCTACAGGGTGAAGATAGAAAACATAGATATTAGAATGGAAGAATTAAAACTGTGTTTATCACAGAAGACATTGTTTTTGCATTGACAATTTTTAAAAAACAAACAAAAAGGAAATCTTTAAGAAACTTATAAAACCACTACTAGAATTAGAGTAAAGGATATTCATAAGAATGTAGGATAAAATCTAATAGAGATTCACCTAGTAAAAGAGAAATGTATTTTACAGAGTTGCAACCATCCAAAAGCAGATGAACAGGTGTATAACTTTGTCTTTCATCCAAATGGAGAGAGAAATATTTTAATATTTCATTATTAACCTTGATGTTTATCATAGTTTTGGGGTTTTAGTTTATCAAGTTAAGCAACTCACTTTCTATTCCTATTTCTCTATGAGTTTTTATAACAAAAACTAAATTTTATCAAATGTTTTTTCTAATGCTAGAAAGAAGATGTGATTATATTCCTTTATTTTGCTATATGTTGAGTTACCTTTATTAACTTTCTTTTTTAAAAAAAAAAGATTTATTTATTTATTTGTCAGAGAGAGTGAGCACAGGCAGACAGAGTGGCAGGCAGAGGCAGAGGGAGAAGCAGGCTCCCCACTGAGCAAGGAGCCCGATGTGATACTCGATCCCAGGACGCTGGGATCATGACCTGAGCTGAAGGCAGCCGCTTAACCAACTGAGCCACCCAGGCGTCCCCCTTTATTAACTTTCTAATGTTAAACCAAACTTCAATTTCTGGAGGAGAAAAATAAACTTGGACATGATACATTATCATTTTTATACATTGATGAATTTGGTTTGATAATACTATGTCTATGATTTTCCATATACACCCAGTGCATCTCTAAGATTGAGGTTAGGCTGTAGTTTTCCAGTCTCATGTTGACCTTGTTGGGTTTTGGTGTCAAGTTTATGTCTATTTGAAAATATCTCCACCCCCATTTTCTATTATCTAGAAAAGTTACTATAGGTTTAGAATAATTTCTTATTTTAATTCTTAATTTACTCTAAGAATCCCACTGTACTAGGGCTTTATGACTATTCAATTGACTATAGAGTACTAGTAAATTTCTTGAATATTAACTATAATTCAGTTGTCAACTGAAAGCCTAGTCAACATTCATGGAACCCAATGAACCTCAGGCAAGACATTGGGTTCCTGAAATTATATCCCTAAAAGTGTATAGCAAAACTGCTAAAAAATGTTAAGATACAAAGAAAATTCTCTAAAATATCCAGAAGGAAAAAAAAAGAAGAAAAAACCCCCTTCAATTAACTATTGACTCTTCAATTTCTTTAATAGTTATAATATTATTCATGTTTTCTATTTCTTATAGTCATTTTTACAATCAGCATTTGTTTCCAATTTAAAAGTTGTGGCATATCTATTTGCACAATACATATGAATGATATTCAAAATATTTTATGACTATAAAAACAACAAATATATTTATAAGTAAATGACACTGAAATACTCAGTTTTAGTAATATAGTAATTTAGCCCCATAATTTAATAACATTTAATATATATGGAACTACTAACCCAGTCATATGTTATTAGTGTAAATTATTGATAAAATCATTCTAATATAATCTAATTTATTTGTTGATTTTTGGAAATATTAGTGTCATTGTTTGTTTAATATGGTTTTTATTAATTAATTCATAAGTCTCATTAAAATGATACTCATACTATCATTTGTAGCCTCCACAGTAGGAACTTTTGCTAAAACATTAGGGAAGTAACAGCAATTTCATTTCTTTCTTTTTTCTTTTTTTTTTTTTTTCCAGATTATTTATTTATTTATTTGAGAGCAAGTGAGAGAGAGAGGGTATGAGCAGGGGGGACGGGCAGAGGGAGAGGGAAAAGCAGGCTCCCCACCGAGGAGGGAGCCTGATACGGGACTCGATCCCAGAACCCTGGCATCATGACCTAAGCTGAAGGCAGACACTTAACCTATTGAGCCATTCAGGAACCCAGCAATTCCATTTAATAACGACCATTTAATAATAAAATCTCTTTTAACAGAGTTGTAAGAAATACTCAATATCACATCTCTGTAACTGACTAAGTTACTATGTTTGCTTCCTAGGACAGCTCTGCAAACTATCATTAACCAGATGGCTTAAAACAACAGAAATTTATTATTTCATTGTTCTGGAGGTTAGAAGTTCAGTATCATGTAGTGGGGAACCACACTCTCTGAAAACTGTAAGAAAATCCTTCCCTGCCTCCTCTTAGCTACTGATGACTTGCTGGCAAACTTTGACATTTCTTGATTTTCAGGGGCACTAACTCTATTCTCTGCCTTTTCTTTGGTATTCTCCTTGTGTCTCTGTTTCTTCGCATGTGCACACATTGGTGTCCACTCTACTCCAGTGTGACCTCATCTTAACTAATGACATCTGCAACAACCATAAGTGAAGATGTCATTGTATCCTTTTCAGGCAACGTAATTCAACACATAACAGTTACCAAATTATTTTTTTAGAATGTATTATGAAATTTGTTTAAACTTAATCCCTCACTAATTAAGATGAACCATACTATGGTTTACATATAGTTGCATTGACCTCTGGCTTCTACCTTCTACAGCCAAACTGTCACTCCTTTGAAGGTATTTTTGTCTTTTTCCCCTTCTAGATACTTTTAGAGGTTTCTTTTTTTATATCTTATCTTTTTTGTGGTTTCACTATATGGAGGTAGAACTTTTCTTATCCTTGTCTGCAATTCACTGGTTTTCATTAATATATGATTAGGTGTCTTCACAGATTCTGTTTTGTTCTTTTTCTTCTTTTGCGAGCAAGCAAGAGAGCACTACCGGGGGGAGGGAGGGTAGTAGAGGGAGGGGAGAAGGAGGGAGCCCTACATGGGGCTTGATTTTAGGACCCCGAGATCATGACCCAAGCTGAACATGGGCCCTTAATTGACTGAGCCACCCAGGCACCCCTATTTCTTCCTATCTTAACTATAATTTGATGTTGTAAGAAGCGGCTAAAATATATGTAATCCAGTATTTTAGTTGTTTTCAGAAAATGCATTAGTCCAAATACTATTTCAGTCTTATTCTAAACAAAGGATTCTTGTTTATTTTATTTTTTATTAGATAACTAACAATTTTATCTGAAACAAAAGAGTAAATGCATCTGTACCAAGCCATAAACATGAGTCATTTACATGAGGCCTTTTTAATCATTAACCTTAACAAGACACAAAACATAACAAGGCAGTAGCTAGATCATACATTTTAATTATTTATATCATTTTACAATAAATAATTTACATTAAACATACTGAAAGAATGTTTTAAGGAAGATTGGTAAAATTTATATATAGAGTTGGCAACAAAGCTAAAATAAAAAATACTCTGACCTTTTATTTAGATATTTCTTCTAACTGTACATTATAAAGAATATTTTATCTACATTAAACATCATTAAGTTGTGAAGAGCGTTAGTATTTCTAGAGAATGAAAGATGATTAAATAGGAAAGCACTGAGATGTGGAAGAGAGAAACTTAATGAAAGTAGTAGTCCCTTTGAAATATTTTTAATATCATTGACATACACTCACTATATAAATAGGATTGTGAAAAGTTTCTGTGAATGCAATCAATCAGTCATTCACCTATTCCAAACACATTTTTCAGACATCCATTAAGCATATTTTTCAGGAATTTTCTCTCATCAACCCTTATGTCTCTCTCTGTGGCATTCTTTTTTGGTGTTCTTATTTTCTTCATTTTTTTAAAGATTTTGTTTACTTATTTAGAGAGAACATGCAAATGTGGGGGTGCTGAGGGAGAGCATTTTAAGCAGACTCTGTGCTGATTATGGAGCATGAAGAGTCAGACATTAAACTGACTTAGCTATCTAGGAGCCCTGTTGTTCCTTTTTTTTTTTTTATAAAAAGCAATCAACAGCCAATAATAACTATTATTGCTTTACTTTTATTATATTCCAGAAATTTAGTAAGCATTTCATTACATTATTTCATTTAAAATCCAACAGAGGTCTGAGAGTTAATCTCTTATTAATGCATTTTAAGGTGAGGGAAATGAGTTAAAGAACTAGTCCAATGTCACACAGTTAATGAACTGCCCGTACTAACTGAGTCTTGTCTGACTCCAAAGTAATAGATGTGTGGTACCTTTAAAGAGAATTAAAAAGTAACAAATGAGTCTAACAGCATCACACCAATTAGTTCTCCGTCCTATACACATACATATTCAGAGAGATTCTGTTTTTCACAACTGTCATCCAATTGGAGCCACCAACCAGTGAGCAGTGATTCTGTTTTAAGTGACATCATCTGCAGAGAAACATTGCAGAAGCCAGGAAGTAATTTAAAAGGAATTTCAATCTCTACTCACACCTGCCAAAAGCATTGTTGGGACTCTTCAGTCATAATACTGCTAAATAGTTCCAATATTCTCTTTTCTCTTCTTCCCAAATTCTCTCAGGCACTTCTCAGAGTGTTTCTCCCTTCTTCTCCTTTATTATACAGATTAATTTCACTTGGCATTTCCTTGTGAACTTCCTCCCATCTCCATGGTCTTTACTTTCTCTTTTGTTTTCAAATTCTGAACTAGAATACTTAGCATTAGGCTGTTAGAGAAGGTCTACCTTCTAGGAGGTGAGAGAGGCTAGAAATACAGGCACATTGTGTGTTTGTGTGTGTGTGTGAGTGAGAGAGAGAGAGAGAACAGAATTTGTATGTGCTAATGCCTAAAATAGAAAAAAAAAAATCTAGGGTAAAAAGATGAAGAAAAAAATGAGCTTCCAGTTGCTGTGGTCATTTTGCTTATTTTATAAGGAAGCCTTATGAATAAACAGAGTAACTGAATCTAAACTACAATTACTCTCTGCAGAAAGGTGACCGTGGCAAGGGGAGATATGTTCTCTAAGGCATTCTCTTCCACTAAAGTCCTGAAGTAGGCCTCCCTCATGTTTAAAGAGGTAAGCAGTTCCAGGATATGTAAAGTTCTTTTATAGATATTAAAATGAATATTTTTATTTTACAATACAGCCACTTCAGAAAATACTTTATGGCATTGTGTATAAAGTTAAACATTTACTCACCAAAACCCAACAGCATCTCTCCGAGTTTTATTAATTAAAAAAGAAAGGAAAACCATTATCACACTACACATATTTGTAAATGTTTATAACACCTTTATGAATAATGGCCCCAAGCTAAAAACAATCTAAATGTTCAACAAATGATGTACAGATAAATCTTGATACTTCACACATAAGACTACTATTCAGTCATTAAAAGATATTAGCTGGGGCGCCTGGGTGGCTCAGTGGGTTAAGCCGCTGCCTTCGGCTCAGGTCATGATCTCAGGGTCCTGGGATCGAGTCCCGCGTCAAGCTCTTTGCTCAGCAGGGAGCCTGCTTCCCTCTCTCCCTCTCCGCCTGCCTCTTTGTCTACTTGTGATCTCTCTCTGTCAAAAAAAAAAAAAAAAAAAAGGTATTAGCTACTGATACATACAGTGATATGGATGAATCTCAAAAGTGCTACGTTAAATGAAACAAGTCACTTAGTCACAGAAAATAAATAGCTATATGATTCCATTGAATGACATTCTAGAAAATTCAAAATTATGGAGACATAAATTAGATCTGTGTTTCCCACGGGCTGGGATTAGGAAGGAGATCAAAGACAGGGGGGCCCAAGGGAACTCTGGAGTCATGGGAATATTATATATTTTGATAATAGTGGTGGCGACGTGGTTTACATTTGTTAAAAAATAAAAATAAAAATGAATATTTTACTTTGTCACATATATTAAATGGTGTATTAATGTTATGTTCAAACTATTTAAAAATGTTTTTGCATATTATTTCTAGATGTATTTTAACACACTTAGGAGAATAACTGTCAACAACCCTAAAGTTTTCCAAATTCTATACTCTTCCCTGGAATTAATAGTTTAGGAAGCTACATTCGTTTTCTGGTCACTTGGGTTTCATTTAACATATTGTTACCTTAATGCCCTATTGCTGTGAAACTCTTCTCTTACATAAATTTTTACCATGAAGAGCCCCAGTTTACTCTGTGGTGCCTGAGTGGAAGTGTGCTGTCACCACACAGGGCTACTGGGGCTTGTCCCTAAAAAGTGAAATTGTAGCCATGAAGTAGGAGTTGAGGAAAGTGGAAGGCCCTGTCTTCTTTGCCAGACTCACTTGAAGTAGAGCAACTGGGAGTCATTTCAGTAGCAAGGAGCTGGGACATGGGAGAACTGGGTGAGGAGTAGAACCAGGTTCAATGGCTCAAATGTCACAGATTTGCTGTGATTCAAACGTCACAGATTTGCTGTTCTTAACCAGATTTCATGGATTTTATCGAATAAATCAAATTGTTCCTCAAGTTGTTGTAAGCACATAGGATAATTCCCAGAGACTTTATATGGCTACTGTTATTGTTTAATATAATTTTCACATACACAAAAAAATGGCTGTTTGCTAGGGAAAGGGCTTACTGAACTCCTCCCGCTGAACAAGGAGCTTGATGTGGGACTCAATCCCAGGACCCTGGGATCATGACCTGAGCTGAAGACAGTGGCTTAACCAACTGAACCACCCAGGTGTCCCCAGGGCAAACTTTTACTAATATTCAGAGACTTCAGAGTTTCATAATTAGTCTTGTTCATATAATATGAGGGAATAGTTATGGGAATGATTCTAACTAGTTGGCACATATGTAAGCTGAAACAGTACTTCTCAACTCTGGTGCCACATGATCCCTAAAGGGGGAGGTTTTTAAAACATTGATGAACATGACTTATCCCAAGATATTCTAATTAAACTCTTCTGGATAGGACCTGAGTATCAGTAATTTAAAAATAATTCCTGGGATGATCCAAACTGGAGCCAGATTTGAGAACCACAGAATTAGACATTTTAGAGGGGCCTTGTGGATTGGATTCATAGTTGAAACTATGTGACTTTTGTGTTTTCCTCCAACATTGAAAACTGAGAAAACAACCTTTCTGAGGGAATCTGTATATTGAGGAGTTATCCCTTCTTTACACCATTATATATAAATAAATAATGAAAATAACTCAGAGCATAAAGTTTTTAATTGCTTTTATTTGATAAAAGCATGACTTGCACAAAATAAAATTTTCTTTTCTCAGTCTTCTATATTTATAGTCATCTACACAAATATGCTATTATTTATAAACCTATTCAGGGATTATGTTTATTACAGCAAGTGACATGTTGGTAGAACTTAGTAAATTTCATGTCTGCAACAATATGGCAATCAGATACCATTTGACGAGCATTGCCTAAAAGGACAAGCATTGCCTAAAAGAGATCTGGTATAAGGGGAAGAATATAGGAAAGCCCCACCATAATCCAGGTAGAATCATTTTCCTGACTTTCTGTAGGAATGCTTATTATCACCTAAAATGGATTTGATGAAGAGGCTTCCAAAGATTATAGTCTTTATATATCCAAAATAAAAAGAAAATTAAAAGCAATATTTTTAGAAACCTTGCTGTAATGATTACACCATTCCTCCCCAGAGGATGGGGATTTCATTTTAAAATTGCAGCTATTGTTACTTTCTCCTATGTGATTTTACCTAATTATATAAGTGGACTATGTTTTTGTACAAGATTATTATCATTAGTGTGACAAGTTTCTTTCCAAGTTTCAGTTTATGAGGAATTTACTAGTAAAATCTATTGTTTTTTTTAATTCTTTGGTCTTTTTAAAAGTGTTAATCAACACTGTGACAAGGCTTTCCATGAATACCATTTTCTTTTAACATTTGGATAATTACCAGAAATGATTTAATTAAAATTTAAGAAGAAACCAATACATTGTGATCTACATTGCAATAATCATTAAAAGTTAGTGTTGAAGGCAAAATATTACTCATCATTCTTGCCACTGTCATTTGAAAAGGAGGGTAAGGTATTTAATATGCTGATATCTTAAGACACATTTTTACTGGGTCTTTTTTCATGTCTCCTAACCATCCCAGGTATGTTGGTATAACAACATAATAATTTAAATGATATCAAATGTGAAATAAAATGAAAATTTAACTTACAAAGACAGTAGTTTTCAAACAAAAATAAAAACAGAAACAGAAATAAACAAGCCCACCCAAATTTTAACAAATTTCAAATTTCCTGATAACATTAAACTCATAGAGTCTTGGGCCAAATGCGACTTAGAGAGGTTGTCTGTCTTCATTCCTTATATTCACATTGTTAAAACATTGTTATGTTTTAATTTCTTATTTTTTTCACCCTCACATCACAAAATACTAGCAATTTCTTTTGACTAATCTAATCCCTAATCTCTTTTAATCTTCTTCCCACTGCCATTATAATTCTTTCTTGATACAGCAGGGTTAACATATGAAAAACAAGGACTCAAATAATTGATTGCTCCTTTTATAGGTTCTGATGTTGAATTGATCTTTGACAAAGAAGCAAAGACAATTCAATGGAGAATTTTTTCTCAATAAATAAATAAATAATGCTGGAACAACCATATATTCACATGCAAATAAAAATAATCCATGAAAGAGAAAATTTATACACTGGACTCCATTAAAATTAAAATTTTTATTCTGCAAAAGACACAGAAATGAGAGAATGAAAAGAGTCCACTGACTGGGAGAAAATCTTTGCAATACATATCTGGTAAGAGGACAGTATCTAAAATACACTAAAAATTCTTAAGAGTACTTACTCTTTAAGAATAAGAGTAATAAATTAAACAATCCAATTAAAAAGTGAACACAATATTTGAACAGACATTTCGCTAAGAAAAAAATACAGATGGCATATGCTTACAAAAAGATGATCAATATCATATGTCATCAGAGAATTTAAAATTAAAACAATAGTAAGACACCATTACACATTTATTAAAGAGGCTAAAATCCAAAACACTGAGAACACCAAATGCTGACAAGGTTATGGTGCAATAGCATTTATTGCTGGTGGGGATGCAAATTGGTACAGCCACTTTGGAACCCATTTTGACAGTTGCTTATGAAATTAAACATACTCTTAATGTACAATCTAGCAGTTTCACTGCTTGTTATTTAATTAAACAAGTTTAGAACTTCTGTTCACCCATAAGCTTGCACAAGAATATTTATAGCAGTTTTATTTATAATTTCTAAAACTTGGAGGTAACCAAGATGTTCTTCAATAAATAAATGGATAAATAAACTGTGGTACATCAAGACAATGGAATATTATTCAGCAATAAAAAATGAGTTATCATTCCATGAAAAGACATGGAAGAAACTTAAAAGCATATTGCTTAGTGAAAGAAACCAAGCTGAAAAGTTTACATAATGTATGATTCTAACTATACGGCATTCTGGAAGAGGCGAAACTATGGAGATAGTAAAATGATTACTGATTGCTAGGGGTTCTGTTTAGGAGGAAGGGATGAATAGGTAGAGAACAGGATGCTTAGGCACATGACACTATTCTGTATGACACTGTAGTGGGGGATCTACACCATTATACATCTATCAAAACACATAGATTATGCAACACAGAAAGTGAACCTGAATGTAAACTATGGAATTTAGTTAATGTAACAATTTTGGCTCATCAGTTGTAACAAAGATAGCACATAATTCAAGATGTTAATAATAAGGCAAATTGTGTGGGTGGCAGGGGGAGTTGAGGGGTTATAGGAAAGCTCTGTACTTTCCACTAAATCTTTCTGTAAATCCCAAGCTGTTCTGAAGTCTATTAATTGTTTTGAAAAAAGTTCCTGATGGCTTTTTACTACTTTAGAACAAAATTTAAACTTTTCACTTTCCTTTAAGGTCCTTCATGCTGTGCTTCCTATCTCTCTTTCTTACTTCATCTTCTATGGCATTTCACTTGTCCCAAATATCCTCCATTGTGTTAATCAGATATAATAAAACTTTCCAATTCAGGACTTCTACAATTGCTATCCCCTAGGTGATATTTTTACCATAAATCTTCACTCCTTCCCTTCATTCATATGCCTTTAAGTAAAACTTGAATTACCAATTCATCAGCAGTTCTTTTTGCACAGGACATCAGAGCAGATGATATGTTCTTATGTATGTTTCTCGTGTTTCACTTACATAAGAATGAAATTTTATAAAACCAGGTGCCTCATTTGTCCTGTCTGTAACTGTCACTTTACAACTGCTTCACAGTCTATAAAAATGGCCATTATGTAATATTCATAAAATTAATATTTGAATCAATTAATTATTACAATTTTATAGGTGAGAAAAATAAGAAGTTGAAAGTTTGATGGCTTGTTAATATCTGTTCAGGTGGAATGTCAGAGGAAGGGAATCTTATTTCCTACTGTCTCTCTGACCATTGGCTGTTCCTCTATAATAGACCATGAGGCAACACAGCATAGGACAGTCCTACCATCACTGGCATAATTTTAGGGAAATAGAGTGGTATTCATGAAGGCTGGCATAAAGTTTTTGTCAATTAGGATGTAATAAAAGCTTAAGTAAGTCACAGTGAAGATGATATTCAATAATATATATTAGATTCAAATGTATGGATTTTTCCTAAAATACAGTGTATGTTGATTTTCACTTACATACATTACATATCAAAACAGAATCCCATCATTATGGTCTACAAATACTAGATCTCCACATTTATTGCTCTGGGTAATGAGCTTTTTCCTATAGCCTCCTAGGTCACCTCTAGTCTCTGATATCATTAGTTAAAATGTATTTTAACAAGAGAAATTAAATGCCCAGAATTTTTTGACCTGAGGATTGAATGGTGTTACATATCAATCAACAGATATTTGAGACCTCGTGTGGGTAAAGTTATTACACTCTGGGCTATACAACAGAATGAGAGGTTCATTTCTTTCTCAGGTTTATGCACATTTAGGGCCATTTATTTAATGTTACAGTGAGATCATAAATTCAAGGATAAAATATATAATAAAATTATTATATTCATTCTTAATTTGGTGGGTTTGAAAACTTTTCATATCATTTTTCTGCTCCCTTGAAGACCCAGAAATGCCCCTTTTAATAGGTCTAAAATAAATGAAAATTTGAGAGGGCATTTAATTAACTTTAAATAAGTGTTTTCAACAAAACTGAACTGTGCATAAATATAAAATATCAGCTTAATTGATATAATCATTTGTAGCTAGATAATACATATAGTTAAATTATCATCTGTTACCTATATTATAATATAGTTCTGTTCCCCCAAGTAATTTAAGTTGATTTTATTGAGATAATAAACATTTATTGATGAAATGAGTGGCCTATCATACATAGTGGCATACTATTTTAGATGCTTTAAAACTTGTTACTGCTCTAATCTTCACAATGACATTTGAGTGTCATTTGTCATTTCACTAACATTGCACATCATTTTATACTTCAACTAGGTAACTGCAGATCTTAATGAGATTTTAGTAGTAACAATATGCACTATCATAAAATTTGTGAGCTCTTATGGTGAAATTAAGGTCCAATGCTTGTATGGAGTTGTAAACTTCCTGAAACAGCTCAAGTAAATGGAGACTAGTGCCCATGGCTGACTTAAGGCAAAATTTATCTCATACAGTTTCATGCATTCTTTTTGGAGTCTCTGCTCCTTTCTGTACAATCAATTATCACGTCAGTACTTGAGCCACAGGGCACTTGATGTCCAGGGATTTCCTTTCAAGTTTAGAGGGATTGGTAATCCTTAAATAATCTAATCTTTTTTCCTTAACTGTGTAAAAAGACACTGAAACTCAGAAAGGCTCTGATCAATGACATACAACTAAGGTGTTATAGAAATAGGTAGAGAAATGGGTTTTATTGATTCATATTGCCTGTGTATTTGAGTTGTGACTATTTCAAATAAAAAGTAAACAATCTGTAACCGTATTTTGGAAATTCACTGGCCAGAGGTCAAATGAATGAAAGTTTAAGATGTTAAGTCCAATACCATTGTATAAGGGAGAGAAAGAAATATTCATGAGATCACTATCAGCAGTAATTATATAACACAAAGAAAGAAACTGGATGTTATATGTTGGAAGTAATATGTGTATGTGGTGGGGGAGGTCACATGCTTTGCCAAGCCATGTTACTCTATCAATATTAAATATTCATTGAAAACATCATATTACTTGACCCATCAATAACAATTGACAAAACTGATCACTCCCATCCTTAGTTTTCAGAACTTCATACATATTTGATTTTTCCTCTTACTTAAGTGGTTATTTCTATTTAATCTCCTTTGGTCTCTCCTCGATGCTTTCAATTCCAGATATTGGACTGTCCAGGGCTCCATCCTTGGACTTCTCATTCTCTCGGTGCTCACATTTAGTGTGGAACTCCTGATTGTTTCTGCCACCCAAATCTGTTCCACCCATTCATCTCAGTCACATGAAATATTATCTTTCTATATGTTTCAACCAAAATCTTTGACATGATATTCAACTTTTCTCTTGGTTCTATAAATTACTTCCAATCTATTAGCAACAATAGATACAGATGCAGGCACCTCTTTGCTGTCACTAAAGCTCTCATGTTGGTCCAAGCTACAGATATCTCTTCCCTGCATTCATACATTGTTTCCCTGCATCTGCAATTACTTTCCTTTAGGCTGTTCTACACAATACATCTAAAGTTATTACATCATTCCTCCACTTAAAGCCCGCCATTCATTTACTTACTTCTTCATCAACTATTCATTCTGCATTCGTTCATTGATTTAGTCATCAAATATTTTCATGTGGTAGACCCTCTTTAGATGCTTGGTATCTACCACTAAACAAGCAAAAGTGATGCCTGCCTTCATAAGTTCACATTCAAGCAAGGAAGAAACATACAATAAACAACATATATGACTTAGAACATAAATTTTTAATTTTAGGAAAAATAGTAAATATAGATCATAGTAAGGGGGATCCAGAATGCTAGGTCTATAATGGTGGAGAGAGGCACAAGCAGGCTGCAGTATTAAAGTAGGTGGTTAGAGTAAGCCTCATGAGAAGGTGAGATTTGAGCACAGATTTGAGGAAGATAAAAACTAACATGTACATCTGGAGCAAGAGTGTTCTGGACAGAGGGAACAATAGCCACAAAGTCAAAAGTAGAAGCCTATCTGGAGTGCCCTAATCATTTTGCTCCTGTAATACTACTCCCTAATACTTGAGTTTTCTTCCCATGCTCCTATACAAGGGTCTTCATTTCTGGGGCTCCTTCTTCCTGGAATGTGCTTTTCAGGGTATTTGCAAGGCTCAAGTATGAAACTTTTCCATATCTTTGCTCAAATTTACTATCAGAGAGATCTTCCCCTGGCCGTATTATTTAAAACTGCAATTCCTCTTACCTGGCACTATCCATCTCCCTTCTCTGCTTTAATTTTGACAATTCTACTCAGCATAATCTATTGTACTATATAACTTATTTGTCTTATCTGTTGTCTATCTCTCAGTCCAAAGGAAAGGTGTGCTGTCTGGAGGAGAAGCCCAGGGACTGGGGCAAGCTGGCCCGAGCCTTGGGGAACTATGCCACCGTCATCTCCCACAACCCGGAGACCAAGAAGACCCGCGTGAAGCTGCCCTTGGGCTCAAAGAAGGTCATTTCTTCAGCCAACAGAGCTGTGGTCAGTGTGGTGGCCGGAGGTGGCCGCATCGACAAGCCCATTCTGAAGGCTGGCTGTGCCTACCACAAGTACAAGGCAAAGAGGAATTGCTGGCCACGTGTGCGGGGAGTGGCCTTGAACCCTGTGGAGCATCCTTTTGGAGGTGGCAACCACCAGCACATTGGCAAACCCTCCACTCTCCGCAGAGATGCCCCTGCTGGCCACAAAGTGGGTCTTATTGCTGCCCGCCGGACTGGGCGTCTCTGGGGAACCAAGACTGTGCAGGATAAGGAGAACTAGGGTTGAGGGGCTCAATAAAGTGTGTCCTTCTGCCACTAAAAAAAAAAAAAAAAAAAAAAGTGCAGGGATTTTGTGTATTTTGCTTATTGTACTATCCCCAGCACCTAGAACAGTGCCTGGAACTACTTCTTTGGGCTACTCTATATTTTTTATTATTTTTAAATTTGCATTTATTTTTTAATTTATATTCTTTAAAATTTTAATTCCAGTATAATTAATATATATGTTATATTAGTTTTAGGTTTACACAATTATAGTGATTCAACAATTTTAAACATTACTCAGTGTTTGTCATGATAAGTATACTTTTATTTATTTATTTATTTATTTATTTTAAAGATTTTATTTATTCATTTGAGAGAGAGACATTGAGAGACAGCATGCGTGAGGAGAAGGTCAAAGGGAGAAACAGACTCCCCATGGAGCTGGGAGCCCGATGTGGGACTCGATCCCGGGACTCCGGGATCATGACCTGAGCCGAAGGCAGTCGTCCAACCAACTGAGCCACCCAGGCATCCTGATAAGTACACTTTTAATTCCTTTCACCTATTTTACTCATTCCCCCACATGCCTCCCCTGTGGTAACCACCAGTTCTCTATAGTTAGAAGTATGTTTTTGGTTTGTCTCTTTTTTCTTTGTTTATTTGTTTTCTTTCTTAATTTCCACGTGTAAGTGAAATCATATGGTATTTTTCTTTCTCTGACTGACTTATATCACTTTGGGGTGCTCTCTATTTTAATCTAGTGAATGGAGTTAGCAAAGCATTGAATAAATATTTATTGAATGAAAAAATGGATGCTTGGGTGGTTCAGTCAGTTAAACATGTGCCTGGCTGGGGTCATGATCCCAGGTCTTGGGATTGAGCTCTGAGTCAGGCTCCCAGCTCAGTGGAGAATCTGTTTCTCCCTCTCCCTTTGCCCCTCGTCCCTGCTCCTGTGCATGCTCCCCACCTCTCTCTCTCTTTCAAATACATAGATAAAATCTTTTTTAAAAAAGTGGATGCTTATTTTAGAATCCCTAAATTCTCCACTAGCATTGCCCATTAAAATGGAACAAACAGATAAATACTATAGTTATGTAAGATACTAACATTAGAGGAGGCTAGGTTAAGGGTATACTGGACCCCAACTCATAAGGTTGGTTAAAGTCCTTGCATCTTTAAGTATTTAAATGATAATATTGGATTTCTCACAAACTGTAGATCAGCTGGATGGGTAAAATATGACTTCTCAGAAGGGAGCTTCATGTCATTAAAGTGTATTGACTGGAATGCTGATCAAACATTTTTGAAAAGATGTTTAATATTTGGAGCTCCTGGGTGGCTCAGTCAGTTAAGTGGCTGCCTTCAGCTCAGGTCATGATCCCAGGGTCCTGGGGTTGAACTCTGCATTGGGGTCCCTGCTCAGGGGGAGTCTGTTTCTCCCTCTCCTTCTGCCACTGCCTCCTTCTTGTGCTCTCTCAAATGCTATCTCTCTGTCTCAAATAAATAAATAAAATCTTTTAAAAAGAGATGTTTAATACTTTCTAAAAGTGGCTGCTATCTATAAACACAAAAAAGTTCTGTCCAGCTCCCTTTACAAGTTTGAGACACTTTCCCCCCCCCTAAAATTCTGTAGTTTTTTGGGTGGTATTTGTACTCTTGGTGAAGTACCAGCCCGCCTGGGTGGAAGGAAACCAGACATTCTGGAGTCCTTTGGCTTGGTGCAGTCCAATCTGCCAGACTACGGGTTTCATGCTAGGACAGTACCTCCCAGAGAAGGTCACTTAACAACTGTGTGGTCATGGTAAAATAAGGGGTAATGCTACAGGTGTATCCATTTTGATTTCTGTACATGGGTAAGTTAAGGATCAAACTTCATTCCTTTAAATCAGTTGTCCCAAGCCCAATTTTCTAAAAAACCCTACCCTTTCTCCTATCAAATTATCTTGGCATCCTTGTCAAAAATCAATTGTTCAAAAAAAAATCAATTGTTCATACATGTAAAAGTTTATTTCTAGATTCTAAGTACTATGCCAGGACTATACTGTCTAGAGCACTTTGCAGTAAGTTTTAAACTAAAGAATTATGAATATTCCAACTTTGTTCCTAGTTTTCAAGACTATTTTAGCAAAACTATGTCCCTTGTATTTCCACATAAATTTTAGAATAAGCTTGCTAATTTCTGCTACAGATCTAGATTGGGTTTATTGAGGATTGTGTTGAATTTGTACATCAATTTGGGGAGTATTGCCATCTTAACAATATTAAGTCTCACAATATATGAACATGGGGTGCCTTTCCATTTATTTGGGTCTTTTTAAATTTCTTTCAACAATATTTTGTAATTTTCAGTGTGCAGATTTTATGCCATTCTTTAATTGATTCCTATGTATTTTATTCTTTCTGATGCTGTTGTTAAATTAATAATTTACTTAAATTTATTTTTGGGTTCTTCATTCCCAGTATATTGAAATATAACTAATTTTTATATGTTGATCTTGTATACTGCAACTCCTGGCCTTGTTTGTTAGAGATACTTTTAAGGGCAAAGTACAATGGGGAGTCAAACTTAACATATTTATGTTTCCTTAGTCTGAAATATTATGTTGTGAAAGCATGCAGAATATGTCTAGCTATAGACATGGTGAGGCTGAATAATGCAAGAAGCCATGCCAGATACCTGTATCCTGAGATCTGGAGGACAAGGAGCCCCCTCCTGCAAGGTCTAAGGTAGTCCTTGAGAGAGACCAACATCGTTGTTTCAAATCAAGTTAAAGTACAGAGTTGAAATACTGGTATGGAGGAAGGTGAGTTAAATAATTCCAGAATCAACAAAATTCCACAGCTATTAAAAGTAAACAAGACAAGGACCTGACTATATTAACTAATAAGTTGTAATAAAATTAGTGACTATTGGCCTAAATACACACACATTAGATGATGATTTAGCATAAGACAAACTAGTTTAAGATATTTTAAAATATAGGGCATCTGGGTGGCTCAGTGGGTTAAAGCCTCTGCCTTCAGTTCAGGTTATGATTCCAGGGTCATGGGATCAAGCCCCGCATCGGGCTCTCTGCTCAGCAGGGAGCCTGTTTCCTCCTCTCTCTCTGCCTGCCTCTCTGCCTACTTGTGATCTCTGTCTGTCAAATAAATAAATAAAATCTTTAAAAAAAAGATATTTTAAAATATATTATATAGAAGGACAATTAATTCAATAGGTTATAAATCTTTATAACCTATCTCTTCTCTGCTCTAAATGACTCTGCCACTTATCAGTTCTTTCCTAAAGCATTAGGCATCTAGTGATATGTTCTCCTATACTTTCCCTTATTCATTAGTCTTCAAACTCTTGAGAAAATCTTTTTTCAAAAATTATTTTTCAGAAGCCCCATACTCAAAATACATAAAAACCGATTGAATTGAAAAGTAACTAAAATTGTATACTTCTATATATAAATGCCCTGTTAGCAGTGTTATCTATGACATTTGAGAAGCAACAGAGATATCACATTTAAAGAAGATAAATTTTATTGTCATAAAGACATTGTTTCAATCTATTGGAACAAAAATATCCATATATTATTTCTGTAATAAAAATACATTTTGAAAAACACTATAATATAGTGTGGTAAGTATTATAAAATGGGCAGAGATACAAGGTGTCATGGAAAAGCAAAAGCAAGAGTATCCATGTCAATCTTGAAGTTTACCACAAGCAACATATATATCGTGGCCTGATGGCTAAGAAGTCATTTGTCAGGTAATTCCTCTGTGGAGGAAATAGCTGTGCTTTATCTCGTAGTCCATGATCACTTCTGCTGAGGCATTCTCTTAACACCACTTCTTTGGAAAAAATCTGTATTGTATTTCTTCCAAGGAATTGCAGTTGGAACTGGCTGCCAAATAGAGACAGTATGACTATAGCCCTTTTAATCCCTTCCCGAACCTCACCCAGCTCAGTTCCAATCCCCTCTACTTTCTCTCAGCTTGGCAAAATCCTGGAGTTCTAGAGATAATTTCAAATATTGAAGAAATTAAAAATAACTATCTAGAACATCGAGAAACAGTCAGCTGTCAAGATATATGGCTCAGAGGCTAAGTGGGGAACTGAACAGAAAAGTAAGGGATTGGACATTTCTTAAGGAGAAAGAGTAAGATTTTTGAATGGTTCAAACAGGAAAATGTCATCATATCATATTAATGTCCTTAAAAGATACTCAGAATATATAGCTGTTTAACAGACTGTGGCAAGGAGAGAAGATGGTAAATAATTTGAGTTATACAATTTACTATGGGAGAAAAAAGGGTAATTTTAAGAAGAAAAATTATAAGTCAGTTGAAGTGAAAAATATAGATTTTAGTAAAAGGAAGCAAAAAGGACCCACCAGTTCTCTATAGGATACAGGAATAAGGTAAATTTGTCCTTAGACACAGTGATAGACTGATCTGGGCGACTATAAATATTGGTTGTCTAGAACTGCACAAACCACTAATAATAAGAATAAAGTGAGTATAATTATCCCCTTTAAGACTTTTAAAATTGTATTTTTATGCAAATTTGACATTTACCCCGATACCTTACATACTCCTAAATCCGTTGGAGTTTTCAGAGATTTGTGATTTTTATTCTAAGAAATTATTGCCTACATCAATGAACTGCCACTTCTCAAAGACTACATTAAATTCCAATCAAAAGGCTGGGGGAGTAGAATTATCAATATGGTATTTTAAATGATAATCATAGATAGTATCTTCATATGTAGTGAATAGAGTTACTGATTATATAATTTAAAAGTATAAAAATAATGATAAATTTAAAATTTGCCAAATGACATAAGAAAATAACATGAATATTGAAATATTACTTTTATCAGTAATTCTTCTTTCTTTGATTATAAATAGAATCAGAGTGAAATACACTATAATTAATATTTTATTTTTAATTTAATATTTCAAAAGTTATTTAAAATGTAACTCAAAATACCTCTTTGCATGCCACTGGAAAAAACTACTATAACAATTTGCCAACATAGATATTTTAGAAAAACCCTTAGTTATATATGAATTGGACTTTTTAATTTCCTGGAAATCACTGTTCAAAGGCAATTCTAGCATTTGTTTTTATAGCATTTCTGCATAACTCGTTTTCCTCAATGGACGACTATGTATAGAACAGCTGTAGATAAGACATAGATAGAGTTATTGATTTGGGTAGAAATTGTTACCAGAGTTTAATCATATTCAATTATTAGAGTAAATAACTATTTTCAAATACCCTAGGTATTTTCACAAAATAAAGTTCATAAAAGAAATTTAAATATGCTTAGAGAATTGTGAAAAGGGCTTGGAGAGCATGAGTCAGAGGAATATGTCCTTTTTGGAGATTAGGAACCTGAAGAAATTACACAAAACAGGTTCTAGTGAGTTCTCCTTTCTGCAGTACCAAATTGAGTGATTCATTCACATAGGAACTTGGGAGTTCATACAAATTTTGTGCTGTTCACCAACACCCTAGGAGGTTAATGTTTTGTCCTTTACTTTGGTCTTTCACATCTTCTGTGAGTACTTCTCATTGGTATAATCTAACTCAGAATCCTGATGACAAGAGATTCTGGGAAGTACAATTCCAAGGGAGAGGACTCGATGCTGAGGGTGGAGTCTGACACAGGGCTCAATTTCATGACCCTGGGTTCACAATCTGAGCTGAAATCAAAAGCCAGACACTTAACTGACTAAGCCACCCAGGTGCCCCTCCACATTATTCTTTTTATGCATTCTTCTAGGTTTTTAGGGGCTTATTTTCTAATATATTTACCTTCATATTATTGTATTAGGAGTCAAGAAATGACCTGTAAACTTTACCTTGTAATACTCAAATCTGGCAAGATACATAAGCATTTTAGAAAAGTTGAAAAAGAATATTGCTTCAGATAGATTGCATTTTAATTTGCTAAATAAAAATACAGAAAGTTTGTATATAGCTTCCCACAGTCACATTGAGGTGCTTCTAAGAAAACTCTTCTCATGTGCCATCTCCTAAATTTTAAGAACCTTGTTCAAGTTTATAACAAAAGGAAGGAAGGAGACAGGAAGGGAGAAAGAAAGAAAGGAATAAAAAAAAAGAAAAAAAATTTACTTTGAGTTATCTATGAGTATTAATGGCTATGCCATTTTGATGTGAAGGCTATGTACAAAATATGACTATTTTCTATTTTCATCTTGCAAATTAGTCTATTTGCCTATGCTCTCTTCTGCTACTGAAATGCCCTACATTTCAAATCTACTTCTCTGATGACTTAGAAACATTAAAATTTTACCACAAAGAGACTTTTTTTTTTAAGAGGGCAAGAGTGCATGAGTGGGGCAGGGGCTGAGGGAGAGAATATTTAAGCAGACTCCCTGCTGAGCCCAGTGGAGGGGGAGTTGCAGAGAGGGTGGCTCCATCTCAGGACTCATGAGATCATGACCTGGGCCAAAACCAAGAGTTGGACATTTAACAGACTAAGCCACTAAGGTGTCCCAAGACTTTTAACTATCAAAATTATAATCAGGGTGCCTGTGTGGCTCAGTTACTTAAGGCTCAGACTCTTGGTTTTGGCTCAGGACATGATTTCATGGGTGGTGAGATTGAGTCCCTCTTGGGCTTTTGCTCAGAAAGGAATTTGCTTAAGGATTCTCTCCCTCTGCTCCTCTCCCAATTCCTGCACAAGAGTTCTCTCTCTCTCAAATAAATAAATAAATGTTTAAATAAAATTACAACCTATTTCTTTATGAGTTATTGGCTATGACTGCTTTTTGTTACTTTTCAGAGCTTAAAATTGCAGGTTCCTCACTTAAATAACTTAATAATCCAAACATATCTATTTTAATAGCCAAACTGTCCTTGAATTCCATGTACACCCAAAGCCTGTAATTCATTTCATTCCATTTCACTTCTTCTTACAGATAAAGAGAAATTTCAGGTTAAGGTTATCATTTTCTGTGACTATATGGTTTTAAATGGTATTAGTCTCTCAGAGCCATATAGCAGACCTTGAAGGCTCTTCAGTTTCTCTAAGGAAATCTCAAAGATAAGGACATTTCTGGGGAAGTCATTGAAATTCAAGCAATGAGTTGTTGAGCCACTTTAAAAATGCTTAGATGGAGTCCAGAAATTAGAGTGGACATAATTGACAACTCGGAGAGCCCTGCAGGTGATTCCCAAGTCTGAAGAAACAGAGGAAAAGACTACAAGAGCATAAAAATGGTTAGACCAAAAAAAGACTATAGAAAAAGTGAACTAAGGGTGTCTGGATGGCTCAGTCATTATGTGTTTGTCTTTAGCTCTAGTCATGACCCCAGAGTCCTCGGTTCAAGCCCTGCATCAGGCTCCCTGCTTGCCAGGAAGCCTTCATCTCCCTCTCCCACTCCCCCTTCTTGTGTTCCTTCTCTTACTGTGTCTCTCTTTGTCAAATAAATAAAATATTAAAAAAAAAAGGAAAAAATGAACTACATATTGGTGACAAGTTACTTCAGGAACAGAGTCTGTGACTATACTCAGTTTACTGTAGATTCCTTCTTTTGCATAGTTTGACTGCCATCACTAATCTGCATGATTTTCAGAAAGGCAAAGCACTTTTTCTAAATATACAAAAAGGGAAACCATATTGTATTTTATTTTTTGAGAGAAAGAGAGAGAGTGGGGAGTGGTGTAGGGACAGAGGCAGAGGGAGAGAAAGAATCTTAAGCAGGCTCCATGCCCAGTGCAGAGTTGGATCTCACAATCCTGAGATCAAGACCTGAGCTGAAATCAAGAGTCAGGTGCTTAATCAATTGAGTCACCCAGGTTCCCCAAAAAAGAGAAACAATATTTTAAACATCATCATTATATAACATTTTAAAATGAAACATGTTTATCTAAATTCAAGCAGGAGATACTCACAAATCATATAGTATATATTACTTCTTGTCTATTTTCTGGAATACTCCATTGGAAATTTATTGACCACCTCCCCCAAGGTCCTCACCTGATTACCTTTATCCAAAAAGGAACTGCTTCATTTTTAGACCTTATTCTTATTTTGTCTGCTGTGAACTTCCTTTTAAGCCACAGTATTATTATTCTACCAATTTTCTTGGGAAAGTACAAAGTTTTATTAGGTGAAAAAAAGAATATTTTGGCAACCAGTTTATGTAAATATGAGCAGTTATCATGAGAGAATGAGGGTTGGAAGAAGAAAGAAGGATATAAGATTTATAAAAAGAGCCAAATACTTGCTATTAATTTTAAAAGGTTATCATGTTGATTTTCCTGGAGTGTAAAATCAAACAGAAAGTAGGAAAAAAAACAGACTCTCTCTAACATTTTCAAATTCAGTATTTGCTGAAGATAAAGGTGATTTCTCTATTTTGTTTAAATATTGTAATATATTTTAGCCTCATTTATAACATGGGTAAAATCACAAACATATTTAAAGGTAGACATTTATGGTCTGGGTTCACACACTTCAATATACTACTACCGAGGGAGTGGCAAAGATTAAAAGAGAAAATTTCTAAATATTTTCATATATTTTAGAATATATTTCTGATTTTTGTTTCCCTTGATAGAATTAATATTGGAATGGTATCAATAAAATTCTATGAAATTATTATTTATTATAATTCCATACTTTACAGCAAAAGCTATCCAATACTTGTACAAATTACATGCCATTACAAAAAAATTCTCAAGGTAAACTTACTAGAATTGCCCTAAGAATTGGATCTTTACTGAGAGGAGGCTGATAATATTCTGTTTAGTGGATCATCAATTCAACAGATTCTTGAGAAATGACATTTACTAAAGTCAAAAATCAAATCAAAACAATTCCTTTGTATAGATAATCAAGAATCATCTAAGTCATTAAGTGTCAGATAAATCTAATATTGAGAAAGTCTAGATGAAATAATTTTAATTCTGAAATAATTTAAAGGCCAACATTTCTATAGCTGTCAGAAGATTATCCAAGAGACAATTCTCCAAGGGCCTCTCACCTTCCGCACATCTTCCAAACAGAGGCAGTGTGAGCTTCTGTCCTGCATTATTTTCTCATGGATGTTTATACAGCAAACTGCATTGGAAGACAGCGATAGTGCCTCCTCTCGGCAACTATCAATTCAGAATTGTTTGCTGTCCAAGATAGTAAAGATAATGTCTTTCCTCTGAGGCAAAAACTGAACAGATTTGTTAGTGGTTCCCTCTAAAATATTGAGGTTTCCTGTTCAAGTTTCTCTGGCTTCGGTGTAAACACACTGTATGTGCAGCACCCACCTGAACCTTCCTCTCCATCAACTTTGTGGTATATGAGGGGCAAAGAGAACCAACATTCACATAATGCTCAAATTGCTTGCTGTGCTATGAGTAATAAAGTCCTCTGTTTCTGACCCGGAAAACTTATGACCTCTGCCAATATCCATACAACTATGGCAGGCCAACTTGTAGTGTGGAAGCAGTGTAGAATTTCAGACCCTTTACAATTCTTGACAATGGGTAAAATCCAATTCTGTGGTTGTGGAGATGGATTTTAAACTAAGAAACTACAGGGGCGCCTGGGTGGCTCAGTGGGTTAAGCCTCTGCCTTCAGCTCAGGTCATGATCTCAGGGTCCTGGGATCAAGCCCCACATTGGGCTCTCTGCTCAAGCAGAGAAGGGGAGCCTGCTTCCCCCACACCCCCTGCCTACCTCTGCCTACTTGTGATCTCTCTCTCTGTCAAATAAATAAATAAAATCTTTTAAAAAAAACCCTAAGAAATTACATTTTTGAGGCTTTGTCCATGACAGTTATTTACCTATTTCCTACACACACACACACACACACACACACACACACACACACACATCTGTATTCAGTATAAGAATTTGAAAACATATAGTCTTAGCTGATAGGCAATTGCTCCCAGGGATCTGTCCTTTCACAGCATCTACATGATCCCCACAGCTTCATCTGGTGCCTTGTACTTAGCAGGTACTCAATTTGCAAACAAATAAATTCACCTGCTGCATCTCCATACTTTAATTTCTCATAATAATTCTATTGCCTTGTTCATTCTATAACATGTATGTTTCTATAAACATGCATGTTTCTATAAAATGCATTTACTTGCATTTAAGTGAGTTTCTAGGAATCATTTTAACGTATATTAAATTTCTGCTCATTTTTGTCTTTGGCAATGTGTCTAGAAAGAAGTTGCTGTGGCTGAGGTCAGCAAGGTTGCTGCCTGTGTTCTCCTCAAGGATTTTGATGGATTTCTGTCTCACATTTAGGTCGTTCATCCATTTTGAGTCTATTTTTGTATTGGGTGTAAGGAAATGGTTCAGTTTCATTCTTTTGCATGTGGCTGTCCAATTTTCTTAATACTGTTTGTTGAAGAGACTTTTCCCCCCCCCATTGGATATTCTTTCCTGCTTTGTCAAAGATTAGTTGACCATAGAGTTGAGGGTCCATTTCTGAGTTCTCTGTTCTGTTCCATTGATCTATGTGTCTGTTTTTGTGCCAGTACTGTACTGTCTTGATGATTACAGCTTTGTAATAGAGCTTAAAGTCTGGAATTGTGATGTCAGCAGGTTTGTTTTCTTTGTCATCATTCCTCTGGCTATTTGGGGTCTTTTTTGGTTTCATAGAAATTTTAGGATTATTTGTTCCATTTCTGTGAAAAAAGTTGTTGGTATTTTGATAGGGATTGCATTGAATGTGCGGATTGGACTAGGTAGCATAGACATTTTAACAATGTTTGTTCTTCCAATCCTTGAGCATGGAATGTTTTTCAATTTTGTTGTGCCTTCCTCAATTTCTTTCATGAGTACTCTATAATTTTCTGAGTACAGATTCTTTGCCTCTTTGGTTAGGTTTATTCCTAGGTATCTTACGTTTTGCATGCAATTATAAATGGGATCAACTCCTTAGTTTCTCTTTCTTCTGTCTTGTTGTTGGTGTATAGGAATGCAAATGATTTCTGTGCATTGATTGTATATCCTGACACTTCATTGAATTCCTGTATGAGTTCTAGTAGTTTTGGGGTGGAGTCTTTTGGGTTTTCCACATAAAGTATCATATCAGCTGCAAAGAGTGAGAGTTTGACTTCTTCTTTGCCGATTCAGGTGCCTTTTATTTCTTTTTGTTGTCTCATTGCTGAGGCTAGGACTTCTAGTACTATGTTGAACTGCAGTGATGATAGTGACATCCTTCGTATTCTTGACCTTAGAAGAAAAGTTCTCGGTTTTTCCCCTTGAAGATGATATTTGTTGTGGGATTTTTGTATGTGGCTTTTATGGTATTGAGGTGTATACCCTCTATCCCTTCACTGTGAAGAGTTATAATCAAGAAAGAATGCTGTATTTTGTCAAATGCTTTTTCTGCATCTATTGAGAATACCATATGGTTCTTGTCCTTTCTTGTATTAATGTAGTGTATCACATTAATTGATTTGCAGATGTTGAACCAACAGTGTAGCACAGGAATAAATCCCACTTGGTCGTGGTGAATAATCCTTTTGATGTACTGTTGGACCCTATTGGCTAGAACTATTTTGACTTCATCAAGATAAAAATCTTTTGCACAGCAAAGGAAACAGACAACAATATCAAAGGCAAAATGACATGTCAGATAAAGCACTAGTATCAAAAATCTATAAAAAACTTATGAAACTCAAAACCCAAAGAACAAATAGTCCAAACAAGAAACAGGCAGAAGACATGAACAGACATTTCTCTAAAGAAGACATACAAATGGCTAACAGACACATGATAAAATGCTCAGTACCACTCAGCATCAGGGCAATACAAATCAAACCACAATGGCTTAGTCAGAATGGCTAAAATTAACAAGTCAGGACACCACAGATGTTCGTGAGGCTGCAGAGAAAGGGGAACCGTCCTGCACTGTTGGTGGGAATGCATGATGGTGCAGCCACTTTGGAAGTATGGAGGTTTCTCAAAAAGTTGAAAATAGAGCTACCCTATGACCGAGCAGTTGCACTTCTGGGTATATACCAAAGATACAGATGTAGTGATCCTAAGGGGTACCAACTCCAATTTTTATAGCAGCAATATCCACAATAGCCAAACTATGAAAAGAACTCAGATATCCAACAATATCTGAGTTGGTGAATGGATAAAGATGTGATACACACACACACACGTGCATGTGCATGTGAACACACATGACGGAATATTATGCAGCCATGAAAAAATTGAAATCTTGCTATTTGTAACAATGTGGGTGGAACTAGAGGCTATTATGTTAAGTGAAATTAGTCAATAAGAGAAAGCCAATTATCATATGATCTCACTGAGAGGTGGATTTGAGAAACAAGACAGAGGATCATAGAAGAAGAGAGGAAAAAAATGAAACAAGATGAAACCAGAGAGGGAGATAAACCATAAGAGACTCTTAGTCTCAGGAAACAAACTTAAGGGTAGCTGGAGAATGGGGGGTGCTGGGATTGGGTGGCTGGGTGATGGTCATTGGGAAAGGTATGTGCTCTGGTGAGCTCTGTGTATTGTGTAAGACTGATAAATCACAAACCTGTACCTCTGAAACATATAGTACATTATATGTTTATAAGAAAAATGTATTAAAAAATTTGTTCATATTGTAGAAAGTTTTTGATTAGTATAGATATTTCTATTTATTTAGAGCAATTTGGTCTAGGCCTGTACAACAATATACGTGTGTATTAAAAATAATTTTTTTTGTCTTTTTTCAGTGGGAATGAAAACTACTTTTGAACATCCTACAAAAATCTGATGTAAATCTGTTAGTCTGGGCTTCACCACACCAAAGCCTGTTGACCTGACACTGACTTATGTAGCAACAAAATGTTAGAAATAAATCCTTTTGTATTAGCATGTTTTCACACCTATTGCAGAATTATATTATTCCTAGAGAGTATTTTGAAATCCTATCATGATATCATTAAACTGTCTTTAAATCTGGTTATGGTTTCTGTGATGGAGATAATACTAAGCCAGGCAATAGTGACTTCTTTGGAAAAGTTCAGCTGTGAATTTATAGAACTACATAATTTCCTTATATTTGCCTCTTTTTTTTGATTAAAATAATTATAAGAAGGAAAAATTAACTTATGTTTATATAACAAAGTATAATTTAGAAAAGTATTGTAATTAACTTTTAACTTTTTATTCAGATGTAATTGGCATGTAATATATTAGCTTCAGGTATAAAATATAAGGATTTGATATTGTGAATTGTACAGAATGGTGGCTAGTAATACTGCATTATATATTTCAAAGTCGCTAAAAGAGAAACTTTTAATTCTTGATTGATATTAGCCTTTTGAAAAAAGCTGGATACATTCAAGCTTATTTTAAAATATCTCTCTAGGAGAGACTAAAGCATATGAATTAATGATGCACATAAATATTATATTCATAAAGTCTATATTTAAAAAACTAAATTATCTACTAATAGTTAAACAAGTTTTAAAAATTCAAGTACTAATAACAATAAAATTACAATCTTGCTTCCAACTTCCCACTATTAATGGTTTCTTATATATCCTTACGCTCCAGAAGGAAATCAAGTATTTATACATGACTTTACTGTAATAATTGCTGCAGCCTAAAATAGAAACACTTATTCTTGCAGGGAGTATACATGCCTGACTTACCAAGTGACCCTCAAAACTGCTTAGTCAGATCCTGAAAGGACGCTAACATGTTAAATGGATATTAAAAATACCAATGTATAATACAAATGATTCCACATCTTTTCCCCCCTCTTAATAATAATATATATGTAAAAAAAATAATAATATATAATATGCATTTATTGATATTTGATATTGATACTGCATAATAATACTTTGTGTAAATGTATCATGACCTACCCAACCTATTATATTGCTAATTTCAGTTTTTTGCTGTTCATTCTTTTAAAAAATAATGCCACAGTAATTTCTCATCTCTACTATTATGAATGTATATTTACGTGTACATTCTTCTCTCTACCTCCCAACCTCTTGGGCACATGTGCAAACATTTAGTTATCTTTTTATTACATGATATAATTTCCATTTTTGGTAAAACATAAGTCTCCAATTTTGAGGTGTGGGCTTTTAGAATATGTAACACAAGTAAAACTTTACCTTATATTATCTATGTAAAAATATTTAGTGATCATAAAATAATCTGCCCTGTTTCAATTGATTAGTAATGCACTGTTTCATTTTGCATACTCTGCACTAAAGTTCAGCCTATACTAAGCTCACTTTTCTAAATCATTATCTGCTTTTAATAGTATCACCCACATTTCTAATAAAACAGCTTACAGTGCCTTTTCTTTCAATTAGAAAAGCAAAATTTTGGCATTGTGATTCTCTGGAAATGTTCTTAGTTAAAGTGCAATATGGTGCCAAAAGTAAACAAAATTAGCTATGTAGTGCAGCAATTGATTTTATTTTATGTAGGATAAATTATAGTTACTTTAAAAATAAGAAGCAAAAGACTTAAATAAGGTGAATCACAGTTAAATTCTTATATTTTGTTTTAAACATGAGAACCATCAAATTCCATCTTTAAAAATAATATTTTTAAACCATCACACTTAACTCTGTTTAAATAAATGATTATATATCTAATTTTTTAAGCTAGTATGAATATAATGAAAATAAATATATCCTAAAGTGCTTCATATCAAAACATAACTGAAAATGAAAATGTTTCAAATTCACCAGAGGCACTCACAGTTTCAAGAAATCTTATTTTGTTTTTGATTTAAAAGAAAAAAAAATTTTACATGGGATAGTCCTTGAGGACTTACCACGTGCTTGCCAATCACATTATTTCATTTAACAAGACCATTATTTTCAAATTATTTTTAACACACCCTCTTATAAGTGAGAAAAAATGGTAATTTATCCAGTGTCACATAGCTAAAAAATTCAAAGCTGATATTTTAATTCATTTTTTTTAATTAAAAAAATATGTACTCTGAAATAAGCTTCATCTTTTTGTGGCATTTCATTTCATTTTTTATCTTTACCCAACATGTTGCTTTACAATTCAAATATATTATGATTATAGTCTTTTGTGAGTCAATGATAGTCTTTACTAGATTTTCTAGCCTTAATTTATTTTATTTTAGGCAGGGGCAGAGAGAGAGAGAGAGATAAAGAGAATCTTAAGCAGACAAGCAGACTCCATGCTGAGTGTGGAACCCAAACCAGGGCTCTATCTTGCGACCCTGAGATCATGACCTGAGTCAAAATCAAGAGTTGGGTGTTTATCTGACTGAGCCATCCAGGAGCTCCTGATTTTAATTTAAATGTCAGTGTCTTTATATTATTCTTCAGGTAGTACTAGAACTTGAGATATTTATTCTAGTGAGCAAGTTTCATTATTTTCTGTATTTTTTTTTAAGTCAAAGCAAGTTAAGCTCCATTTAGTAATGCACTGGATCCCAGAAAACATGACTATAACTTTCAGGTGAGCAATGAGTTAATTTTTTTTTTAATGGCCGAGAATAAGTGTATTTCATCTCCTGCTCTTGTTATTGGGTAGTTGAAGAATCTACTGACTGATTCTTACAAGCAGTTTGATTGTGAATATATCTCTAGCCAGTTACCTCTGATTGTGAATATATTTCTGAACATATAGAGTACTAATAAGTAGAGAAAGTAGCTGTTATATATAATGGGATTCCATCATTTTTCTTTTATAAGGAGGACTACAAGATCATCTCATTATACAGCACATGAGAAACTAAGGAACCTGTTGCAGAAATGATTGTCTAATGGTTGTTAATATCTAATTTTACCATGTCATTTAGTTATGTGTTTTCTTTTTCCTGAACTCTCTCTACTTTTATAATTCTAAATCTCCAAACATGTTAACTTTAAAATTGGCACATTCCTATTGGTTTGAGGAGAAATACTGTTCATCTATGAATAGTTACGGTATATTGAACAGTTCTAAGATCATATATATATATATATATATATATATGTATATATATATATATATTTCTGAGACAGTGTGATTGTTGGAAACAGCCGTCAGAGTTTTCTTAATACTATTTCTCCCCACTCCAGGTCACATGAGTAGACTTAATCATATATAGAAAGAGCACAGGTCAGAATGGAGATGTTAGAGCTGTAAAAAAAAAAAAAATTCTTTTGTCTCTCACTTTTCTTCTATATGGAGCCAAATTTGTTTCTGGACATAGTCAATAAAAATGATCAAGTGTTTCTTAAAAAAAAAAAAAAAAAAAGACCATACATTAGGTAGGTCCATTCATGTAATAAAAATGAATAAATATGGATTAAATACATTTATTTTAAAGAATATTCATTAAACAAAATGTAATAAAGGGCTAGCAATAAAGGAGGGATAAAACATATAATGGCAACAAGTAAACAAAAAGGAAGAAGAGATGGTCATACTGTTCTTATATAAAAGGGATTCAGATTCAAAGCAGTAGATGGGAAAAGGTGTTATTTTATATTGGTAAGAATGCATCTAACTACAAAGCAAAGAGAGCATTTTTGAATTTGCGTGTACCAAATAATATGGGATTGAAATACATTTTTTTAAAAAATCCAGGAGCAATGTGTTTATAAACTGATAAAATATGTTATAGTATGATATTTTAATATAATATTTTAAGCAAAATAATGAAAAAATATTGAGGATTTAAACTATAGCATTATCATTTGTGGTTTAAAATTACATAACATATTTTGTTCGGAAAAATAATTTTAAGCATCTGTAGGGGCATTGTTTATTATAGCAAATATTAGAGGAGAAACTTGAAGTCCTAAAATAGAGGAAAATTTACAAATATTACAGTAGAACATGCTGGAATAACAGCTTCCTGGAGACCTAATAACATGGAAAAAACTTGTATTTTATTTTAAGAAAAAATATCAGGTTTGATATCCCATTTTGTATTAATAGTATGTTAATACTTTGTGAAATGATTGATATCCACAGGTAACTTTTGAATTATTTTTTTGTCTTTATTTTTTTTTTTTGTAGTTTCCAAATGACTTATAATACACTGCTTTGGTAAATAGGAAGTCAAAAATGCCCATTTTGAAAATAAACTTAATTTTTAATTTTTTAACTTATTTTTATTTTCTTTTTTTTTATTATGTTATGTTAGTCACCATACAGTACATCATTAGTTTTTGATGTAGTGTTCCATGATTCACTGTTTGCATATAACACTCAGTGCTACATGCAATCCGTGCCTTCCTTATTATCCATCACCATGTAACTTAATTTTTTTAAAATAAAATATCATACTTTGACATATGATGAAGAGAGTTTTATAAGAGCTTTTTGTTGAAATTTTAATTATATAGATATGAGTTACAAAGAACTTAACAAAGGTGTAGTAGTTTCATCTTGGTCAATGATGTCTAGCTCTTGGGCAAATCCATTCAAGCAAAACATCTCACTCACCCATACCCCACTATGCATTTCACATTTGGGTCTGGTATTTTTGCTTGGAGCTCAAAGTGAATTTTTTTTTTCTTTTCTTGTCCCATTGGTTAGTTTGCGAGAAAATTTAAAATGGATATTTATAACATTGCTTGGCTTGCTTAAGGAGGTAGGTATTATTTTAAGAATGTGATTCCTGTTGCTGCCAGGTTGAGTTGCTGTGAAGATCGAGGATGAGAGGCAAAATTGCAGCTTTTAAATATTTTTAGAAAAGATGGTGTCAACTTGCTGACATTAGGCACTGCAATCAATCCCTGTCACCTCTTCATTTTCAGGAATAAGTGGGTAAAGAGACCATTTCAAAGCTAAATTGATGTTTGGCTATTGAACAGGTCTTTAAGAGCTATTTACAGACCAGATTTTTGTTTATTTTATTTATCTTGGATATTAACAGTAGAGTTGATATAAAATTGCTTAATGGTTTTTTAGATTGCCTTGAATAAGTTTTCTCCCTTATCTCTTGAAATGCTTTTCCTAAAGATTCTCAATCATCTCTTATCATTTTGATGTGGTTTTGGAATATAGGTAAGATCTGGTGGGGTGGGGTCCAGAGCTGATAGCCATGAAAGAATTCATCAGATGGTTTTATTAAAGGTGGTTTTATTAAAGCACGGGGACAGGGTCTCTGGGCAGAAAGAGCTGCTGCAGGGGGATTGTGAGGAGTGGCTGATTATATATTTGGGAGTTGGGGGTAGGGAATAAGGTAGGTTTTCAAAAGAACTTTCACATGCTAAAGAGAACCTACAAGATACCAGAGGACTTGCCATTGTCAAAGTAAGGTTGTTTTTCTCTCTAGTAAAGCAATAACATTAAGGCAGTTGGGAGCTTCCTGGAAGAATATCACACATATCCCACCCAGGAGCTGGGGGATAGAGGGAGGGCTGCAGGGTGTCAGATACTTTGTCTTCAGCTAGCCTTCTGCTTCCCACAATGCAATAACCATGTCTATCTTAAATGACCATAATAATAATTGGTCTTCGAGAGACTTCTATACTAGTACCATAATGATCTGGTACTAAATAATAATGATAATAATAATAATAATAAAATAGGACACTTTTTTTTTTTTAATTTTATTTATTTGACAGACAGAGATCACAAGTAGGCAGCCGGAGACAGCCGGAGAGAGAGGAAGGGAAGCAGGCTCCGGGCCAAGCGGAGAGCCCGATGTGGGGCCGGATCCCGGGACCCTGGGATCATGACCTGAGCCGAAGGCAGAGGCTTTAACCCACTGAGCCACCCAGGCGCCCCTAAAATAGGACACTTTTTAGCTAACATTAAAGGAAACTTTTTCATGTCAAGAGATTCAGTTTTCACGATAGTTATATATATATATTTTTAAATGTGTATATGCACTACAATGAGTTACAGTATCAAATTAAATCACTAAAGAATTAATAGTACTAACCTGGATATATATACTTTTGACTGACTGTAAACAAAGTGGCTAATATGAAAATCAAATGATACCAACAAGAAAGATTTTTAATATCATCAAAATACACCCTTTTACAACTGAGTTTCTAGAATGATTAAGCATTATCATTACCATACAGAGGGAGGGGGGTTAGGAATTTTGATAAGATGGCAAATTTTTACTTGACAGTAAAATATGTAGTAAAGATATTCTGGGTATATATGAGTGTTTTAGGAAGTTATGGTATCTACTGGGGAAAAAAAAAAAAAGCACCTGTACAGATATAGTAGAATCAAATGCATAGCAGAGAAAATTGAGGGAAATAGCATACCACTCAAAGTAATTGTATACATTGACTCAGCCATGGAGCAAGCTTTGTTTAGCATTTTGCATGTTTATTTTTTATATCTATTCAGTGGGTAGTGGGTCATTTCTGGCAGTTGGTAATTCCTGGCAGATGGAATAAGTTAAGTTTACCTATTAAGACGACTTAAAATTTTACCAGTATTTGTGGAGATGACTTTTAAGATTTTTCATTCACCTAGTTTCCAAATAGGCTTTTCCTCCCTTTGCTTCCTTCTGACAGGAATTACCTCCCTGAAATTTGCATTTTGAAGAGATGGCTCTCAGTTTCTAGAGAAGACTAAGTAGAACATTCATATCTCAAAGGCACAGAGAATATAAGCTCCTCCAAGGTCTATTATTTCCTAAATCCAAAATTTTTACAACACCTATTAACCTTTTGAAGTGTAGAGAGAAGATTCTGGAATTGATAAAAATTGATAAAAAGGATTATGTTGGCTTTTTCTGTTCTTGTGAAGGCTCAGTTTGGAGGACAGTTTTTAATTCCTTGAAGAATTAGGTTATAACCTGAATGCTATGAAGGGACTGAGCCAGTCATCCTACTATATTATCTTCAATTTGCTTCTTTTATATTAGGGAGAAGATCTTCAACTATGATAGAAATCAAAAGATTTCTGTGTTTTAGATTTAGATATGTTTGTCTTTGGAATGTTTTTCTTTCCCTCTGGGTACGTTGTTTCATTCATTCATTCATTCATTCTAAAAAAGAAAAAAATAAATAAAATTCTATAAGGGTCTAAATATCAGCTTCCAATTTGGTCAACTTTTGACCGTAGGGCTCCTTAAAAAATCCTCTCAAGGGGCACCTGGGTGGCTTAGTGGGTGAAGCCTCTGCCTTGGGCTCAGGTTATGGTCTCGGGGTCCTGGGATCCAGCCCCGGGTCAGGCTCTCTGCTCAGCAGGGAGCCTGCTTCCCCCTCTCTGCCTGCCTCTCTGTCTACTTGTGATCTCTCTCCCTCTGTCAAATAAATAAATAAAATCTTGAAAAAAATCTTCTCAAATATCTTGTTGGGTTTCAGCTAGGACAAACAGTAAATATTCCTGGCAGTTTTGAATGACCCCTTGGATGCAGGAGACATCCCCTCAAAAGGGAGCAAAAGATAATACCCTGCAAAGATCCAGAGCTACTCCCAAAAAGAGCCAAAAGAAAGTCTTAGACAATTCCCCTGAGAGATAGCAACAGTCAGCAGGACCTGATAAAGCTAATTTGTTTATCATGATCCACAAAATGGAGGCCACCCCAGTGGCCCAGCCCTACACCACAAACCTAAACCTAAGTCAGCCTGCATTTACAGGAAACACCTGTCAAGGAGTCCCAACACACTCATCACAACCCTCTAACTCAGGTTTAGCTGATTTACCTTAACCTAGGGAATAGTCTTAGTCTTAAATGGAAATCCCTGACCTCCTAGGCAATCACGCCCTTTTTCCTGTTGCCTTTTCTAAGGTTCTGTAAAACTCACTGGCGCAAAGTCTCTCAGGAACAGTTTTCTGCTGCCTGTGAAGTGCCACACTACCCCAATCCCTTGAATAAAGGGAACTCATTAGTAAGTTGTGTTCGTTTTGTCATTTGACAGACCCTATCCACAAATGGGGTGCAGCTCACGTTTCTGTCCAGACACATTTTGGACATGAACCTGACAGTTGAGCAGTCTGCATACAAGAGAATCAACAAGCTATATGCTCCTGACAGAATGCCAAGCCACGATTTCAGGATGTAAAACAAGAAGGCATAGCTGTCTCTGGGAGAGAAAACGGCAGAAAACCAATAAGGAACTATGTGACATTTTACCTTCCTTTCTCTACCGGGCACAATCAAGATCCAAGAAGGCTGACTCTGGTAAGAATTGCTACCCTTCACAGGCCTCCGCCAGTTTTCCCCGGATCGAATCCGTAGGTTCCAGAGAGAGTGAGGTTTAAGATAGAGTTTGTAGCTCTAGTACCTTCAGGAATTTGGCAGGGTCTTCCATTAATTTTAATTTTAGTTTCCCCTCAGCTGTTTAAGGGAATAGTTCATGGCAGTTTACCAGAGAATCCCTCAGCGTCTCATCAGCCCTAGGGGGAGGCCATATTGGGGGCCTCCTTTGAGATATGGGGGCATTCAAGTCGGTATGGAAAGATTTGTATAAAAATTTTGAGGACAATCTTTTTTCCAGAATTACAAATGAGACTCCAATTTCTGGACCAGTGTTTTGATGATGGACCAGTAGCAGGATGCAAAGTGGGAGGCCCAGGTGTGGGTTTAGGTTTCTGGTCCTGGAGCTGCTGCCATTTTAAGGCTACTAACCTGGTTGACTTATTTTATGGTTTTGTAGTCTCTGCAGAATGGAAAGGCAATTCAAGTGGAGTTTTAATAAACTGTAAATACTCAAGTAAAGGAGGATAGAGAGGAGCAGTAGGGGTCACACGATCTTACAATCTTTTGTTTTGGGTAACTTTTGTGACTTTAACTTTTCATTAGCCTTTTGCAATGAATCTTTTAATGAAGCTCTCTTAGAATCCTGAATCCTTTTGCAGGCTTCTGCATAGCAATTAAAAGAGGTATCCCATTCTCTTTGTTTGATTTGGGAATACTTGCTTTTAAGTGTACTTCTCTAATAAATATTTTTGGCCAATATTTCCCATAATGGCCATGGTAATTCTAGATTGTCTTAGTAAGATTTTACCATTTTTGTAGGTATCTACAGCTTCCAGGAAAATATTTCTTAGACATATAAAGAAGTATGCTAGAAGGAGGAATGCTCAGTTCTTTGAAATTTGAAGATTGCGTTTTTTTAGCTAGGCCTTGGATCTCTAATTAATTGAGACTCGGGTCTCAAATTAATGCCTAAAAGGAATATCTCATTGAGTTGGGGATTTTTGTGCTGTTTTACGATGTGCCTTGTTGTATGGAAGTTTTCTTGAGGTTGATAGGTGACAGTATCAATTTCACCCATTCTGTGATCAACTCATCCTAAGAGCCCAGGGTTAGGTGGCTCGTGCTCTAACTCCTTTTAATGCTGGATTTGTGCCCACCAATTTTATGGCTTTGGCTTCCACTAGCAACAGATCTATTGTTCCTGTCATGAGATGTTTTCTTTATCATCTTTATCATCAGGGTGGCCTGATGGCTTGTAAAACTTGATTCTGCTTGGATTTTGTTGTGACATTGGTCAAACATTCTGAATTTCTTGTCTTAATTTATTTCTGCAAGCCCTCCAATGGTTTATGCTGTGGATTTACCTCGAGGGTTTGTAAGTGCCCCCTGATGGCTACCAAACATTGCAGACGTTGGAATTCCTTCCTCTTCAGTCTCCTAATGGCTACCACTCACTGTGGACTTCTCCTATAGTTATTCCAGGGCCTTTCCAGGATCCCAGAACTTTTCTGAGAACTTTAAAAAACCCTGAACTCTTTTTGGGAACTAGTTTTTTGTTTTTTATTTTTTTTTTTAATAAAAAAGGTAGAGATGATATTTTATTGTCACTTATGATCCAATGGCAGTTGGATATATAGTCTTCAACCTTGATCTTTCTGTTTTGTAAGTAAAGAAAAAATATATATATTTATTTTTAAACAGCCCATAGCTGGTTATGTTTTAGAAAACATGATGAGATTAATTCTTTAATAGTGGCTTCAAGTTTTTCCTTATTGGCTCTAGAAAATTCACAACCTTTTGTTCCTTTTTTAAAAACTGGAAAGTTTGGTATTTGACTTCATACTCTGAAAGCAATATTTGAAGCCAAAAATATGTATTTATATATAATATAACAATATTATATAAATATATGGATTTTTTAAAAATAAGGGTTGTTCGGAACAGAGAGCTGAGCGCAATGGAATGGAGCTTAAATCTGAGAGTGACTGACCCACAGTTTCTGGTCCTGATGAGAGGAACAGGAAGCTCAAAGGATTCAGTGTGCATCTCATCATGTTTCAGGTAGCTAGCAGTCAGCTTCTGATCCTCCTGCTCATCACCAAAGACTGTTAAAAAAACCATAAAAAAAGACAATTAGGTGCTACAAACAAACTTTATTTAATGCTTCGTGAAGTAGACAGTCTTCATTCACAGAACGGCTGGGAATGTAACCGTCTTTACTAAAGAATGTAAATGGGTAAATACAGAAAAGTGATATAATTAACAAATCACCAATTTACAGACACTAATGTGAAAAATTGATTAAGGCAACTGTCCATAAACAGACACTGAGCCATTGTGTGAATAGTTACTGGGAAACGGATATTCATATAGTTGGAAAACATCATCTGAGATGAACCAACTAGTATTCACATTAACCATAAAAACTGACCTTATGTCTTCCAATATAATGCCAAGGAATGTATACATTCCTTGTAATATGGTTTAAATTGTTTGTAAATGATTTAATCTAAGTATGATCGTGAGATCATAAAAAGACAAAGGTAGATTGTAGAGCATTTTATACAAGTGGCCTGGACTCTTCACAAGTATCAATGTTATGAAAGACAAGAGAGTCAAGAGACAAAGACGAAAGATACATGCTACCAAATACAATGTATAATTCTTAGTGGAATCTTGTATTAAAGCAAGACTGGCAGCTAATTTTACAGACTATTAGATATTAGTTAAATATCTTAATAAATTAGTTAAATAAAAATCCATTAAATATGGATTACATTTTTTATACTATTACTGAATCCAAATTAAATTCCTTGGTGTGAAAATGGGATTGTGGTTATGTAGGAGGCTATCCTTGATCTTAAAAGCGACTAGATGAAATATTTAGGAGTGAGTACCATCATGTCAGTGATTTACTTTTGAATATTTAGCAAAGGAGAAAGAGAAAGCAAATTCGCCAAATGTTAATAGTTGGTAAATCCTAGTAAGGGGAGTGTCATTAAAATGACTTTTACTATTACTTTTCTGTAGGTTTGATATTTTTCAAAGTAAAAAAAAAAATAGGGCAAACAATCTAAAACAATACAGAATTTCATATGCTTCAAAAAGTTGTATCTTCATGAAACCTATACATTTTGTTACCAAATCTTAGCTTTTACGATTTTAATATAAGCAAAGACCTTATTGGAGTTAAAAAGTTTTAGAAGACATTTAAGAATCTATTTTCATGACAATCATAAAGCAAATTGATTTTCACAAACCCAGAATAACCCCTTCCCCTCACAATAGCCTTTACAAATTACCTTCCCTGTTTCATCTGAATATGAAAAAGGTTATGGCTTCATGCATAATTCCTTTTAGTCTTTAAGCTCAATTTAGGAATATACCCACTGTTTTTTTTTTTTTTTTTAATGATATGAAACCAATTCATTCAATAATGACTTAATGTTTTCATAGTAGTTTTGGTAATATATAACTGAAAATAGATTTTAGCTGAGAGGGGAGGGAGACAATTCCCTATCTATACTCAGAATAACGTATTTCTTGGAATAACAGAAAATAAGAAATGACAAAGAGGAAATAGCTATAAACTTCGAAACATGACACCTTTGAAAATGGTGTAACAGTGTTAAAAGTACAAGGAAAATTGTAATGTTCAGATGTACAATGAGAAGTCATTACTTACACCTTTTTGAAGACAGGAAGAGGAGTGGAAAATTTGTGTTATTTTGAAAGAGAAAAATTGTTTGGCGCTATCCTTTCGCTTACAAATTGAGAGCAAATAACACTCCTTTTACTTACAATTGAGAGATTACTCTGTGAAAATCCATGATATGATTCTGAAAAAGTTTTACATATTCACTTATTTGGACCATTAAAATGTTGAAAATATCCTCCTTTCTTACAAAAGATGCATATACTTGAAGCCACAACTTTTTCTCCTTCTCTTCAGAATGGCATTATTCTTAAACATCTTATTTCTTTCAAAAAGGTAAGTAATGCACACAATTTTTAGAAAGTACTCACATCACAGAACTGCAATCAAAGTCAACAATTATGTACTGATTGGCACAAAAGTTTGAGTGTTAAACTGATTCTCTCATTGGAATCTTTTGATCACAGCAGCACTTTGCTATATCAGGCTTTCAAATTAAATGGTCATAAGTATTATCCTTACTATCTCGCAAAATTCATGTTAATCTATTGAAATTAAATATATGCTCATTTGGCACCTGCTGGAGCAGTGCTTTTAAAACTGTGGGTCACAGTCTGATGGCATCAACTTAATACCTTGAGACCAACATTTATAAATTATAAAGCAGGATAAGATAGGAAGGATAGAACAGACCATAATACTTCTACATGCATCATAAGTAGTAGGCATAAATATCATCAGTAAATGACTGTATGTATTTATGTGTATAGTGTTGTAATATAAAATGTGTTACTCTTCGTTTCAATTTAGAAAGTCGAGAGCAGTAACTTGAATTTTCATAGGGTAAAATAGAGACTGCTACTTCCAGGGACTGTAAAATATAATAGCGACTTTTAATGAAAAAAAAAATTTCCAAGCACGGCGAGATTTATAAGCTTAATAAAATAAAAATTGTGTTTTTATAGAAATTTTATTAATATTTTCTCATATTATGTGAAAAATACACACTTAAAACTAGAAGAATTAGAAAATCTGATTAGGAGTCAAATCGAGCACTCCTATTCATAAGGTGTTTGTATTTTACTGTGGGCTCTGTATGTTATTTAAATATTTTTCTGGGTGCCTGGGTGGCTCAGTGGGTTAAGCCGCTGCCTTTGGCTCAGGTCATGATCTCGGGGTCCTGGGATCGAGTCCCGCATCGGGCTCTCTGCTCAGCAGGGAGCCTGCTTCCCTCTCTCTCTCTCTGCCTGCCTCTCTGTCTACTTGTGATCTCTCTCTGTCAAATAAATAAATAAATAAAATCTTTTAAATAAATAAATAAATATTTTTCTATTAGGTAGTTAATACTTCTCTTATTGATTGTAAAAATTTAGATATTTATCTATCCTATATTTTGCAAATATTTTCCCAATTTGTCTACAGTGTTTGAGGTTGTTTAGTCAGATGGTTTCAAAGTATATGTAGTGAAATTTATTATTTCAGTTGCTTCTGGATTTTTCTCTTTAGGGCCTTTTCTGTGTTCAAATTGTATATTTTACTTTCCCATCTCACCTATTAATACTTATAATTACTATTCAATACCTATGTTCTGTCTTTCTTAACCTGTCAGTATCATACTAGTATAAACCCTATTAAATCATGGTATATTTATAGGATATTTTAAAAACACATAAGGCTAACCTTTTAATATACTACTATTTCAAATATATCTCTGGTTAGTTCTGGTTATTTTTGTATTTTCGAATAACTAAAAAACAATGTTTTGGGAGTTTAGCTTAAAAAGTAGATAAAATTGGGACGCCTGGGTGGCTCAGTTGGTTGAGCAGCTGCCTTCAGCTCGGGTCGTGATCTCAGCGTCCTGGGATCGAGTCCCACATCGGGCTCCTTGTACTGTGGGGAGCCTGCTTCTCCCTCTGCCTCTGCCTGCCACTCTGTCTGCCTGTGCTCGCTCTCTCTCTCTCTCTCTCTGACAAATAAATAAATAAATAAATAAAATCTTTAAAAAAAAAAAAGGGTAGATAAAATTAAAGCTGTACAGTTCGATGAATGATTAGTCTAAAGGGATTCCAGTAATAGCTCAGTAAAGCTTAAATAAAAATAATCAAACCAAGATCAAGGTATAAGGCATACCTTATCATTATCAGCCCACATGGGAAACAAATATTCTAATACCTATAACAGTTTAATTTTGACTGCACATGAACATTATAAAAATGGAATAATACAGTGTGAATTGGTCCTCTTCTGTTTAACCAGATGTCTGTGCAATCTATATAAGCTGTTGTATCTTGCATGATTTTGCCTATTTTCATTGCTTTATGGTATTGCATTAAGTGACTATACCAAGTGTGGAATAGCCAATGGATGGTTTCAGTGTATGAATTTCATGTATAATATTGTTATGGACATTTTTACATATTTTATATTTTTTATTCATAGTTTCTCCTTGTGTTAATTCTGATAATTTGTGTTTTTCAAGAATGTGTCCTTTTTCATTTAAGTATTCAAATATATTGGCATTTAGGTAGTATTTTAATTTGCAAACCCCAGTGTTCATTGCTTGGACCTGTTCTAGTCTTCCTCTTCACTCCTCCTGTGGTTGTAACACCCAAGTTCCTTCTTTTTTTTTTTTTTTTTTTTTTT